>NC_029787.2:66928784-66990486 GCF_000816755.2 Arachis ipaensis
GTGGAAAATAGGGGCAATTTGGAACGTTAGTGATAATGGTAAGTGTCACTAACGTTCTCGAAGGATGGCAAGCCTACGTTAAAAGAGCCACATTAACTAAGTTAACGTGGACTTTAACGTAGGGAAGGGGGAGGCTTCTCAACGTTATTGGGAAAGTTGAGTCCCAATAACGTGTGCGAAGGACATAGTGGAAACGTTAGTGGCAACGTTTGTGCCACTAACGTCAATTCTGTAATTTACCTTTAGTCATTTACTTTCAGATCTATAATTCTAGCATTTACTTTCCTGTCAATTACCTTCCCGCCATTTTATTTTCTGCAATTCTCAACTCAAATTCTGGATTCGCTCAACTAGAACAGTCCTCTAATTAAAGTTGCTTGATCAATCAATCCTTGTGGGATTCGACCACACTCTATTGTGAGTTTTTACTTGACGACAAATTCGTTACACTTGCCGAAGGAAATTTGTTGTGAGACAAGTTTTTCGTGCATCAGCAATCCCTTTTCTTTTATTTGTTTGTCTTGACAAAACCTGGGGTAGTGAAGAAAAAGGCTGCCTGGGTTTCTTTCTGAGCTTCACAAGGGAAGAAAGTTTTTTCTATGTATGATGAATCATTCCATGATTTTAAGAACTATTTCTTCAAGGTCCGAGCTATTGAAGGAGCTCGGCCCTTTTTTCTGGATGAGAATAATGAGCCCACTTTTCCTTTAGAGTGGCAAAAGAACGTTGTTGTGTCGAGGTATTCATGAGAGATGTTGGACGAGGTTGAGCAGGCCTTTGTGACTGTGTTGGAGGAGAATTGGGGGGAGCCTCCATATCTTGATGCCAAGAAATTCTTAGGGGACCCCTCACTTCTCCGAGCTGAGCTGGGTAGTGATCGATTTCCTTTCTTTGTTAGTTGATTTTATTTTTTGCAAGCTCTTTTCTGATTTGTAACGTGATTTCTCACTGTTATGTGTTGCTTGCAGATATGATTAAAAATAATGAATCTATGAAGGCCTTCAAGAGGGCCAGGAAGGCTACTGTCGCCCAAAACATCTCGGCCAAAGCAGCCGGAGAGGGATCATCCCAGGTTCAATTGAAGCCATCCGTGCCGAGTTCACCAGGGCCGAGGAGGGTGATCCCTACTCCCCGGGTTCGTCTGACTGACCCTGCGCAAACTTCAGCTGCTGGTGCTAGCGCTCCTCCTCCGAAAAAGCAAAAAACATCTGAGCCTTTTGACCTTGATGCCCCTGATTTTGATGCCGTCGAGTTTGTCGACCAACAGATTGCCCCCTATGGAGGTCTTCCAATGGATGATGTGTCCATTCTTCATCACCTGGAGTTCATAACTAGAAGTAGTGTGAAGATGGCTCATATGGGTGCGGCTCTTTTTCGAACTACTCAGGGTATCCCGGTTCATGCTATAAAATCTTTCATGCTGGAGGCTAAGGCGGAGTTTGATAGAATAAAAGGTTTAAAGGAGGAGCTGGAGGTAAAGTTGGCGAAGGTGGAGAAAGAATTAGAGGGTGAAAAGGCTAGTTCTATGGCCTTGGTGGCTTCTGTGAAGTTGGCTGAGGACACGGCATTGAGGCACAAGGACAGCTATGTCACATCCTACCGTGAAGTAATGCGTCTCAGAGAAGAGTTGGAGTCTGCCCGGGTTAAGTATGCTGAGCTCCAGGGTCACCTTGTGGGCAGCGTAAATGCTGCTTATGAGAACCTGAAGGAGCAAGTTCGAGTTCTTGCTCCCGAGGTCGACCTTACTCTTTTCAGCCTGGACAATGTCGTGAAGGAGGGCAAGATTGTTCCTGACGACCTTGATGACGACGATGTTGAACCTCTGCCTGTGCCAGTTGCCAAAGCCACTGTTGTGCTGACTTCTTCAGCTCCTCCTAGCGGGATTAGTCATCCCGTGCCCGAGCCTGACTGTCAGATATTGAATCGAGATGACGGGACGGTGGATGTTGTGCCCTTCCAGACTCGTCCTCTTTCGCCCCATGTTGATGCTGCTTCTGGGAAACCTCTGGATCCTCTTTAGTTATTTGTGTATGGCCCTGTCTGTGGACTTTTGAACTGTTTATTTTTTGTAAATGATATTTTGCTGACTGTTGACACTCTCTTGGTTGCTTGTTTAGCAACTTTATTTTGAAAAACAAAGCAGTTTCCAAGCTTCTGGGGCTGATTTTGGTGGGCTCTGAAGCTTGCCATTATTATAGCTAGCAGTTTTTATATCACGTCTGTCTGCACTTGTCTCGGCACCTTTCTAGTTTTTTGGGAGTGTTGGAACTTTTTGTTGTATAACGCTGAAGTCGCCGATTTCATTATGTCGGTTTTGTCCGAGCTGTTGTTGACAATCCTCTTTTTTGGACCCCTTTTTAGGTCTCTTTCAGGGATTATTTTTGTAGCTTTATGTTTTGGATCGACTTCTTCGCGTTGGGTTCTTCTAAGTTATTTTATAATCCTCTTTCTTGGAACTTGTTCAGGTCTCTTTCAGGGATTACTTTTATAACTTTTATGTTTTGGGCTGAATTCATCATGTCGGGCCCTTCTAAGTTATTTTTGTAATCCTCTTTCTTGGACCTTGTTCAGGTCTCTTTCAGGGATTATGATAAACCCATATTTTATGATATAAATTATGCTCAATTTAAGTGATTTATTCAACCCTTCACCCACTTATTCATGTAAATTGTATGGTTTTACTTTTCCTTCCTTATTATGTGATGTATGTGAATAACATGTTTTCCATGCTTTAAAAATAATTATTTTAATTACCCTTTATTACCATTCGATGCCGTGATTTGTGTGTTGAGTAGTTTCAGATCTTCTAAGGCAGGAATGACTTAAAGGATGGAAAAGGAAACATACAAAAATGGAAGGAAAGCACGAAATGGAGTTTTTGAAGAAACTAGCAGTGACGCGAACGCATGGACAACGCGGTCGCATGCCTAGCGCAAAAAAGCAGCGACGCGAATGCGTGACTGACGCGGACGCGCGCCTTAAGCAGAACATAGATGATGCAGACGCATGACCAAAGCGAACGCGTGACAAGGAAAACTCCAGATAACGCGACCGCGTGACAGACGCCACGCACTAGAAATTACAGAAAACACTCCCAGCGGTTTTTGAAACCCTTTTTGGCCAAGATCTAAGTCCAGAAAGCACAGATTAGAGGTTATAAAGTGGGGGAATGCATCTATTCATGGAGACGTATTCGATTATTCACTTTTCATGATTTAGATGTATTTTTTTAGAGAGAGGTTCTCTCCTCTCTCTCTTAGGACTAGAAATTAGAATTTTTCTCGCCTTCATGATTATCTCTTTTTTATCAGGTTCAATGTTCCTTTTTAATTATTTTCTCAATTTAATTTATGAATTCTTCCATGTTACATATGATTCTCTTAATTAATGTTATTTGAGGTATTTCAGTTTATGATTGCTTTCTTTTATTTATGTTACTGTTGCTTCCAATCTGAAGATATTTTTATTCAAGTAAGTTTACTTTTCCTCTTTTGGCCTTTGTTAAGTAATTGGTAACTCATGAGTTATCAAACTCAACGTGATTGATAATTGTTGTCTTTGCTAACTGAATTGAACTTCAATAACTCCAGTCCTTTCTTAGGAATTGACTAGGACCTGAGGATCAAACTAATTGGTCCACTTGACCTTCCTTTGCTTTAGTAAAAGATAACTAAGTGGGATTAAAACTCGATTCTCATCACCATTGATAAGGATAACTAGGATAGGACTTCCAAATTCTCAAACCTTGCCAAGAGTTTATTTTATAGTTATTTATTTATATTATTTGTCATTTAAATTACTTGTTCCTTACTTTCAAAACCCCCAATTTACAAAACTCATAACCAATAATAAGAACATCTCCCTGCAATTCCTTGAGAAGACGACCCAAGGTTTAAATACTTCAGTCATCAATTTTAAAGGGGTTTGTTACTTGTGACAACCAAAACGTTTGTAAGAAAGGACTTTTGTTGGTTTAGAAGCTATACCTACAACGAGGATTTATTCTGCGAATTTCTAGGCCACGCAAAAGTTCTCTCTTCAAAATGGCGCCGTTGTCGGGGAATTGCAAACGTGTGCCTTATTATTGGTTATTGTAAGTATTTTTTTTTACTTGTTTATTTATTTTAATTTTTTCTCTTTTATATTTTTAGCCACTATGGATTCTCACCCCTCTCGCTTTGAGTTTGGTTCTAATATTGTTGAAAGGAGTGAAAGCTATAACAGGAATATGCATCAAGGTCTACGCAATCAAAGATGGATGGAGCCAAGAGGATCTGATCACCCCTTTAGGCAACAACACCTTCCAAGATATCATGGACAAAGACCATTCTAAAATCCATACCAAGCTGATAGATATGGTGGATCTCCGGGTAGTTACCAACAAAACCCACCCTGTGCTTACAGACCATCCTCTTAACATAGCTTCGAACCACCACACTCACAAGCTCCTTTTCACCATTCGCCACCATATGATCCTTATTTACCCCAATTCCAATCTAATTACTCCCAAAAACCATCACTCCCCTACGTACCATGTCCATATCCATCACCTCCAGAATCACAGGCTCGCCTCAAGAAAACAGTAGATCAACTTCATGCGACCCTTCATCAACTGGAGCAAGCAATAAATCATTTATCTTCTAGACGTTCGGACATTCAAGGAACTCCCATAACTCCATGTGGATAATCTAATGAAGAACGTAGCATGAAGGAGATACTAGAAACTCCAGTGGACAGAACAGAGCATGACTTCGTACTAGAACAAGTAGAGGAAGCTGTCATTATAGAAGAAGAATAGTTGATTGAAGACTTAGGAGATGCTGAACCTCCATGGGAATCCAGAGTTGTGGAGAATTCTGTCAAGGACGTTACAATTGATGCTAAGGAGGATAGTGCGCAACCCCCAAGGCAGGTCTTTTATGAAGAACTAGACGGAATAATCCAAGCAGCAAGTTTCCTTGATGATGATAGTCATAAGTCAAGTTCTCCTAGTAATGAACTTGCATCCGCAAGTGAATTCTCCGAGGTTGAAGAATCTTCCCCAAATGAATACGAAGATGATGCTAAGGTAGATTTTTCTCAACCTCTGACCTACGACTTAAGTGATGAGGAAGATATAGAAGACTTTGGTCAGGACGTGGTTGCAGTTGAAGAACCTTACAGAGAAGTGGAGGAATTCACAGAATCATATAAGGGAGTAAGGCTTACAGAACTACTGGAAACACCCACCCCAAGGCCATTACCACCTAATACAAGCTTCAAGTGGGTACAATCCTTAACCTTTATCTTCACTTTTCCACTTGAATACGGTTTGCTTGAAACAGATGGCCAGCTTAGAGCTCTCTGCGGCTTTAAGAGTAAGAGGGAAATGGCTTGTACTCAGAAATGGTGTACAAGATTCAATAAGGTTCCACGCTTCAATTTGAAGTGCAAGAATTGGTATCAAGTTCAATTGAATGGATCACGGAAGATGTTTGGTCATCTTGGTGAGAATACAATTTCTAAACCGCCTGGATGGAAGCATATAGATCAAGACAAAGGCAGATTTAAAAGCAAAGTTTGGGATCCTGGAATCTATTCTGACATTTGTCACCCCGGGAATCTGAGAACCTGTTTGAAGCTGCTCAAAAGCTTCACATGCCTAATTTGGGACCCCGGAGGCTGTTGGCATTCCAAACATTGGTGGAGATTTCTGGATGAAGTTAAGCATAAGCCACCATAACAGGAAGCTCGTCCAATGTCCAACTTAAGGACTTTAACTAAAAGTGCTAGGTGGGAGACAACCCACCATGGTATGGTCGTTTCTTTTTCAATTTTTATTTCGTACTGTTTGATTTTATGTTATATTATTTTTATTGAACCTGGATGTTATTCATAGCATTTGCATTAGCATTGCATACTGCATAATTGCATACCTGCATATATATATAAAAAAAAGGGGAGCGACGCGACCGCATTGCTAACACGTTCGCGTCAGTTACGAAAACTACCTCCCATGCGTTCGCATCACTCACGCGGACGCGTAATCTGGAAATCGGCATAAAAATCCAACACCCAGAAATCTGGGCTGGAATCGTGCGGCTGGTGTGCGATTAGCACAAAACGGCCCACGCGTTCGCGTCCCTGACGCGAACGCGTCATTTGCAAAATACCCATCCCATGCGAAAGCATGAGCGACGCGTCTGCATCGCGCGGATTGTACAACACCCTAAATGAAGACAGAGAGTTGCGCTAAAATGACGCTGGAATTGTGCGTTTAGCACAATTTCCAGTGACGCGATCGCGTGCCTCACGCGACCGCGTCATTCATCGTTTTTCCCATTCCATGCGATCGCGTCACTCACGCGATCGTGTCAACCCCATTCAACCCTAGCCACGCGATCGTGTTCCCTCCGCCACTGTCCCCCCACCGCGAACCACCACCGTCCGCCCCCAGCACCACCTCCCACCATCGCAACCACCAAACCACCGCCGCGCCGCCCTACACCACCGCCGGATTGTCGCCAATACCACCCCACCCCCACCATCTCTCTTAGTTCCATACTTGTGCCTCTAACCACCAGGTTCCGCCAAATGCCACTTTTCTTTCATTCGTAGTTAGTTGCATTTTTTCAGTTTATGTTTAAAATTAGGCTAGTTAGAGATGCATGTTTGTAGTGGATTCTAGGTGGTTAGGTAGCTAGGATGTGGTTAGTGGATTTAGGCCTGATAATTGTGCTGTTCGTGCTTCTTGTTTTATCAATTTCGCAATTCTTATGTTGCTATGATGTTAATATTGTTCATCTGCTGTTCTTTACTGTTTCATGCTGCTTTTTACACTGCTAATTCATGTTCATATCCCGTATATGTAATTGCAGCTTTATTTTAATTTATATGAACTATTCTGCTTGCTATTTCTTACCCGGGAACATCCAATTTTAGCCAGAATGCTACCTAATTTTCTGTAAATTGTTTTGATTTTCATTCATGTTTTGGTTTTGGCAATTTGAATTTGGCATTCCTTTGCTTTTCCCAAACCACTTCATGAATGCACGGGCCAGCATTCTTATTCCTTTCGATTTCCTGGTTAATAAATTGCACTTTTGATTATTCGAATTTAATTTTTTGCTATTTTTATATCTTCATGAATCATTATCAATACCCTGCTATTTTTGAATATAAGTTGCCTAGTCTTTAAATTTATGCATTTCTTGTTACTTAGGAAATATTTATCAATGCCACTTACTTTAACTTTCTTTCTCCTAACTCACTGCTTTCCTCTTTTTCACTTTTTAACCACTTTTAACTTTCTAACTCCTCCCTTTGCCTTTTTACTAACTCCTTCAACTTTTTAACTCATGGCATGATTATTGTTTTTCCTAATTAACAGGTATTCTACTTATAATATATTTTGGATTGTGATTTCTCATCTCCACTTTTTAACTCCGAAACAATCCAAAATGCACCATTATACAACTCATTTCATCATTCTACTGCTCTTTTACCACTATATGCTTCTACTGTTATTATTCTAATTACCTACTTATTTTCCTGCTTTTAATTCTTCCATTATATCCTGGATTTCTGTTTTTCAGGATGTCTGACCCTCAAAGAAAAGGAAAAGGCAAGGCTACCACTGGTAAAAGGAAAAGAGGTGAATCCTCTATGTCCATCCTGGACATTATGCATGATGACTCCTGGCGGGAAAAGCACTTTACCCCGTAGGAGAAGGCTGACCAGCTCCTCACTGCCACCGATCCGATAAAATTTGCAAATAGATACTGTGAGCTGAAGTATCCAGTGTTTTCCACCTCCAGAAACCTGTACTTGGAGCGAACTCTGAAAATTCCAGAGGAACTACAGCAGTTGATAAACCACTATTTTATAGTTTATAATGTGTTTAATTGTGTGGTTTTATCATGATCTTTACCCACTTATTCATATGATTAGCATGCATTTATATTTCCTTCCTAAAATTATTACATGATTAAAAACTTACTTCCTAGAGACTTTTAATTATGTATTTTAATTCTCCTTTATTCCATTCGATGCCGTGATCCGTGTGTTAAGTGTTTCAGGCTTTATAGGGCATGAATGAATTGGAGATTGGAAAGGAAGCTTGCAAAAATGGAAGGAACACAAGAAATTGAGGAGATGACCAGCGAGAAGTGACACGGCCGCATGATTCACGCGACCGCGCGAAAGAGAGGAAATCGCAGTGACGCGGCCGCATGGCTCACGCGACCGCGCGGATTGGAATAGCACAAGTGATGCGGAGGCGTGGACGACGCGCTCGTGTGGCAGGGCAAAACGCCGAATGACGTGTCCGCATGAATGACGCGATCGCGTCACGTGCGCGATCTGCATAATCTGCAGAATTCGCTGGGGGCGATTTTGGGCCCTTCTTTGACCCAGTTCTTGGCCCGGAAAAGCAGACTAGAGCCAGAGAACATGCCGAAACCAACAACAACATTCATTCTATAGAATTTTAGTTTTTAGATCTAGTTCTACTCCTCCTCTAGGTTTTCTCTCTACACATTCATAGTTCTTAGGATTTTATTTCTATTGCTTTTTGCATTGGGATATTGATAAGAGTTATTACCTCATCAAGACTTCGTCATTCTAGTTCGTTTTCTTTACTTGGCTTTACTCTTTGATAAGCGGATATTTTATACGCTTTTTGGGGATAATTTTATATAGTTTAGAGTATGTTTTAGTTAGTTTTTAGTTTATTTCCATTAGTTTTTAGGAAAAATTCATATTTCTGGACTTTACTATGAGTTGTGTGTTTTTCTGTAATTTCAGGTAATATTTTTTAAAAAAAAAACCTTTTTCAAAAATAATTTTTCTATTAAATCCTGTGCCAAACTTTAAGTTTGGTGTTTTCTTCAACAAGGTGGTGACTCCATATCATCCACAGACTAATGGGCAAGCTGAAGTCTCTAACAGAGAATTAAAAAGAATCCTGGAACGGACAGTAAATACCCGTAGAAAGGATTGGGCAAGGAGCTTGGATGACGCTCTGTGGGCTTACAGAACAGCATTCAAGACCCCTATAGGGACCTCTCCATACCAACTGGTGTATGGTAAGGCATGTCACCTGCCCGTGGAACTGGAACATAAGGCCTACTGGGCAACCGGATTCCTAAACTTGTCCTATTTTTATTTTTATTTGTTTATATAAAGTTCACTGACACTAAGGTACAGAATCATTTGTATAAGTTTACAGGGTTACAGAAGGAATCGGCACACAAAACAGAGTAAAAGAGCTCAATGGCAAGAAAACGCCAGTAAAGGGGCATTTTGGGCGTTCAGCACCCAAAATGGGCATCCACTGGGCGCTGAACGCCAGTAATGGTAGCAATCTGGGCGTTCAACGCCAGAAATGGCCACCCACTGGGCGTTGAACGCCAGTAATGGCAGCAACTGGGCGTTGAACGCCCAGGAGATCAGCATTTGGGCGTTGAACGCCCAAAACAAGCAGTGTTTGGGCGTTCAAATGCCAGGAAGACAGGGAGGAGCCAAATCCAATTATCCCACACGTATTTCCATTCTAATTTCAAATTTTATGCTTCAATGCATGATTTTTACATGAACATATCAAGAACCCTGAGTTCTAAAAATCCATCTTTCCAAATTCAATCCAACTCTTTTCAAAATCATTTAAGTCAATCACCAAAGCATCAATGGAGAGACAACAAGCACAGGAGGATCCTATCAAGAAGAGAGCACAGGAATTCCTCCCAGAGATTCCTCAAGCGGAATATTGGGAATATCTTGAGACGTCTGTCACCAAGATACAGGAAGCTACGGAGCAAATAATAAAACAACAGAAGGAACACAGTCAAATGCTGACCCATATGTTTAAAGAACAAGAGGAGCAGGGACGTGACTTAAGGGAACTGAAGCGCCAAAAGTCTTCTGTAATACCAAGCCTCCCAAGGATCAGGGGAACCCCCATACCCCCAGAATAAAGGTTGTTAATTTCCAATATCGACCCTTACTCACGTAAGGTATTACTTGGACGACCCAGTGCACTTGCTGGTTAGTGGTACGCGTTGTGAAAAGTGTGATTCACAATTCGTGCACCACTCTTCCATGTCCTTTAATTTACTCAATTTTACTATTGGATTATTTTAGAATTTATTAATACAAGAATTACTTTTATTTTTAATTGATTCCTTTGAGTTTTATTTATCATGTCTTTCTTTATTTCCCTTTCCTATGTTATGAGTTCTAAATTCACAATGAGCGAGTAGTTCCCTAACTTGATGGGGAGTTGATTGAAAGGAACCCTTGAGCTGGGATGCTTAAAAGAAAAATTGTAATTGGGTTTATTGTTGGAATGCTCTCTAGTCACTAACACTAATTCTTTTCAATTGAGCGGATTAGAACTTGTGAATAGAAACAGCATTCCAACTTGTTTGACTTTCCCTTACCTAGTAAGGGATAACTAAACAGAACAACCTTCAATTATCAATTAATCTTGAGAGTACTACAACAAGAATATGGCTTCCAACTAATCTACTTCCAGTCAAGGCTTTTATTTAAATTATTTAATTTCTCTAATTTAATTTCCTGTTTATTCAACTCAAACCATTTTGAAAACATCTGATTAATAAAATAGCACACCTTTCTGCAACTCGTTGGGAGACGACCTAGGATTCATACTCCCAGTATTTTAATTTTAATTTTTGTGACACCCTTCTAAATTGATAAGCGGATTTCTGGTTGGTTAAGAACTATACTTGCAACGCATATCTTATAACAATTCTTGACTCGCCAATTTCCGCCACGTCAGCAGTACACCTCCGATCATATCAAATAGAGAGGATGGTTCTTCTTGGAGAGAAACCTGACAGAGGTCAATGCTTCCTGGGTAAGAGAGTTTTACTGCACCTATTTCAAGACTTCCCTTGATGCAGTGCACCTCCGAGCGAAACAGATACTGGTCACTGAAGAGGCCATTGAGGATATTCTGCACCTTCAGCCTAAGTCAGATCAGCCTAATGGTTACCAAAAGGCTGAAGAGGACATGCGCTTTTTGAGATTTGACTGGGATGCTGTCAAGCAGAGGATAGCCCTTGATCCGACTGTACCATGGGTCATGGGTAAGAACACCACAATGCCTAAAAGAATCAAGCTAATGTATCTGAATGATGAGGCTCAGCTCTGGCACCAGATCCTGAGCAACTTTGTTATGCCGAGCACTCATGAGACGGAGCTGCCTGCTACTATGATCACCCTCATCTGGTGTGTGCTGGAAGGTAAGGACTTGTATCTGCCACGATTCATCCGGCACTATATGGCCAGGGTCCATGTCAAAGGCACCCTTCCTGTCCCTTACCTGGTCACCCAGCTAGGCCGTCGAGCTGACGTGCCTTGGAAGGATGCCGATGAGAAGCCACCTGCTGCAGACTGCAAGAAGATCATTCCTCACAGCAGGAAGTTTCAGGCCTTGGGCTACAGACCTCCATTCCTTACTGCTTCTGATAAGACAGCCACACCTTCAGCTGCCCCTTCTTCTTCTACTGCTGCACCAGCCCCACCCACTGCACCCCCACCTGCTCCTGAGTCTATTTATCATTTGGTGCATCGCCTCTTCACCTGCTTGGATCGTATGGAGCGTCGCAACAAGTGACGCTATGAGCACGTCAAGTTGATGATCCAATCTGGCAGCGACATCTCCTCCGAGCCTGACATCCCTTCTGATACATCTGAGGTGGAGGAGGACGATGACGAGGAGGAGACACCTACCCAGGCTGTACAAGCAGGACCAGAGCCGGCTACACCACAGCAGGAGGTGCCACACCAGATTCAGGCCGCGGATCCAGAGATTCCCATCCAGTCAGAGCCTCCACTGCAGCAGACAGATCCTCCTACCCTTATCCAGTCCGCAGACACTCAGGCCATCACAGAGACTCCAGCAGCCCATCCTCTCGGTGATGACACTCCTTCACACCCAGCTTGAGTGAGCATTGAGGACGATGCTTTATTTTAAGTGTGGGGAGGTCGCCATCTCTGGCGTATTTTTTGGTGAACCACTACAGACTCTTTTTATCTTATTTTGTTTATTTTTCTGTATTTTTATCTTTATTTTTATTTTTCAGTACTTGCACACTGTTCTTTTGCTGTATTTTTACTCTATTTTCGCATTTCGCACTTTAGTTTATACCTTAGCCAGTTAGTTTAGTTTGCAATTCTAAACTTATTAGTTATAGAATATGTGGATTAATTAGTATAGTTTACCCTTTTAGCATATGATAGTTTGGTTTAAATTGAAAATAAAAAGGAAGTAAACTAGAGACTTTAACATAATCAAAACAATCCACACACCTTGTATATATAGCATTACATGTTAGTTAGTTAACAACATTTCATCAAGGAACAACACTAAAACTTTAAAGGCACCCTAAGATTTACATTGAGAATAACGGGAACTCTTAATTTTTACTTGCATGACATGTGTAACTAATATATGATTTTTGAGCTAGAGAACACACAGCCTGTGAGTTTTGAGCTTAATTGTATGGTTACATTTAAACCATAATTTTTATTCCTGTGTGTTTTGCCCTTCTTTTTCATTTTGGTATTCTTTACTTTGTTTTAATCTATATGTCCAATTATAGAGTATAGATACATATTAAGAGATGATTGAGGCCATCATTTGAATTTTTCCTCACTTATCCCAAATTAGCCTACCTTTTACATCACCCTTATTAGCCCACTTGAGATTTTTAATCCCCTCTTGTTCTATAAACCACATTACTAGCCTTAAGCAGAAAAACAAAATAAAAATCCCAAGTTGAATCCTTGGTTAGCTTAAGATAGAAATTGTGTGTTGTTTAAGTGTGGGAAACTTTATGGGAACATGGATGATAGAAACAAAGGTGGAAAGTTAAAAAGAATAAAGATGTTTCAAAATAAAAATTTGGGAAGCATGCTCATGTGAAATCAAAACAATTGAATTACCATGTGCATTATAAAAAAAATTATTATTTACATTTTCGGTATTTAATTAAGGGGATGCGAAAAATTCTCCAATTGCAAAAATAAAAAGAATCAATGCACATGGGATAAAATTAAGGTTAATGCATGAGCTTGCAATACAAAGTGAGAAAAGTTGGGCAAATAGGTTAAGAAACTTTGATTTATAAAATATGTATGTTAGGTGAGATCTTAGACTAATCAAGGATTCACTTATTAGCTCACTTAGCCTTATACATATACCCTTACCTCTTTACCTTGGCCCCATTACAACCTTGAAAAAGACCTCATGATTTTTGTATGCCTATGTTCTATAATTGTTGATTGGTTAGATGAAGAACAAAGTTATAGAAAGTAAGGATAAAAAGAAGAACAGAGTGATTAACCCAATAAACACTAAGTGACTAGAGAGTAAACACAAAATCCAGTGAAGGTTCAATAGCTCATTGATAAACCACTATTTCATGGTTTATCTTGTGCTCAATTGAGTGGTTTTTATCGACTCTTTACCCACTTATTCATACTATTTGCATGGTTTTACATTTGCCTTCCTAATAATGTGCTTTGATTGAAAACATGCTTCTTTGGCCTTAAGTTCCCTATGTTTAATCCTCTCTTATTACCATTAGATGCCTTGATCTGTGTGTTAAGTGATTTCAGAGATTACAGGGCAGAAATGGCTCAGAGGAGGGAAAGGAAGCATGCAAAAGTGGAAGGAATACAAGAAGTTGGAGAAATTGCTAAGCTGTCCAGCCTAACCTCTTCACACTCAAACGGCTATAACTTTAGCTATAGAGGTCCAAACGACGCGGTTCTAGTTGCGTTGGAAAACTAACGTTCGGGGCTTCGATTTGGTATATAATATGTTATAGTTGTTCTGACTCTAGGTGACGCGAACGTGCGCTCCACGCAGACGCATCGCAGTGACGAAAATCAGCGTGGCAGGTTTCTTCTCCAGCAATTTCTGGGCTGTTTTTGACCCAGTTTTCGGCCCAGAAAACATAGATTAGAGGCTATAAAGTGGAGGAATCCATTCATTCATAATAATAAGCTCATAATTCATAATTTTTAGTTTTAGATGTAGCTTTTAGAGAGAGAGGTTCTCTCCTCTCTCTTAGGATTAGTATTTAGGATTTCTCTTAATATTAGGATTGCTTCTCAATCCCAGGTTCAATGTTCTTCTACTTTTATTTATTCTATTATTTTATTTTAGTTTGTTAATGTTAGTTTATGAACTCCATGTTAGATTTGAATTTATGTTTAAACGTAATTTGATGCGTTTCAGATTTATGATTGCTTTATTCTATTTATGATGTCTTCAATTTAATTTAGAATTTTCCCTTTTGGCTTTGGTTAAATAATTGGTGACGCTTGAGTTATCAAACTCGAAGTGTTGACTGAAAATTAGAATTTTTCAAGAATTAATTCGAGTTCCACTAACTCTAGCCTTTCCCAAGGAAAGACAAGGACTTGAGGATTCAAAAATTAATTCATCCACTTAACTTACCTTCATAGTTAGAGGTTAACAAAGTGGGAGAAAAATCCAATTCTCATCCCAATCGATAAGGATAACTAGGATAGGACTTCTGAATTTTCATACATTGCTAAAAGTTTATTTTACAGTTATTTATTTATTTTATTTGTCATTTAAATTACTTGTTCCTTACGTTCAAAACCCCCAATTTTACAAAACCCATAACCATTAATTAGAACATACCTCCCTGCAATTCCTTGAGAAGACGACCCGAGGTCTAAATACTTCGGTTATCAATTTTAAAGGGGTTTGTTACTTGTGACAACCAAAACGTTTGTAAGAAATGACTTTTGTTGGTTTAGAAGCTATACTTGCAATGGAAATTTATTCTGAATTCTAGACCACGCAAAAGTTCTCTCTTCAAAATGGCGCCGTTGCCGGGGAATTGCAAACGTGTGCCTTATTATTGGTTATTGTAAATATTTGCTTTTTGCTTGTTTATTTGTTTTTATTTTTGTTTTTATTTTTTGCTTTTTTTTTTAAATTAAGAGGTTATTGGTTTTTATTTAGTTATTAAAAATTTTTCAGAAATTTGTTCTTCGTGTTCATCTTGATCTTCAAGTTGTTCTTAGTTGTTTTCTTCATTTTGATCTAAAAATTTTAAGTTTGGTGTCATTTTATTATTTTTCTCTTTCCTCACTAAATTCAAAAATTCAAAATTTAAAACTCAAAATTTCAAATTTCAAATTTCAATTTCCCAAAATTCAAATTAAAAAAAAATTTTAAATTCAAATTTCAATTTTCAAAATTCAAATTTAAAATTTTAAAAATCAAACCTTTTCAAAATTTAAATCTTTTTCAAAACTTTATCTTATATTGTTGACTTTTTCAAAATTCAAATTTCAAAATTTAAAAATTCAAATTTAAAAATTTTCAAATTTCAAATTTCAAAATTCAAATTTCAAAATTCAAATTTCAAAATTTCAAATTTCAAATTTCAAAATTAAATTTTCAAATTCAAAATTTAAATAACCTTTTAATTTAAATTTGTTTTTGTTTTTGTTTTTAATTTTTAATTACTATTATGAGTTCTCACCCCTCTCACTTTGAGTTTGGTTCTAATGTTGTTGCAAGGAATGGAAATTATAACAGGAACATGCATCAAGGTCAAAACAATCAGAGATGGAAGGAGCCACGAGGATCTGATCGACCCTTCCGGCAACAATACCTTCCACAGTACCACAGACAAAGACCATTCTACGATGCATACCAAGACAATAGTTATGGTGGACCCTTCCGTGACAACCAACACCCACCAAATTACTATAGTCAAGAGCCATTCCAGGGGACATACCAAGATGATAGATATGATGGACCCCCATCATATGCCTATGAACCTTCTCAACACAACTTTGAACCACCACACTCACAAGCTAACTACCACCATTCACCTTCATATGATCCTAACCCTCATCCACCATACCAACCACCTTATGAACCATATGAACCATATATAGAACCACCCCAATTCCAACCCAATTACTCCCAAGAACCACCACTTCCATATGCACCATATCCATATCCATCAATGCAAGAGCCTTATGGTCCTACTTATGATACCCAAGCAGAACAAGAATCAACGGATCGTCTCAAGGAAACAATAAATCAATTTCATGTAACCCTTTATCAATTGGAGCAAGCGATACATCAATCAGCTTCCCAACGTTTGGACAATCAAGGAACCCCCATGGCTTCATGTGGGCAATCTAATGAAGAACGTAGCATGAAGGAGACATTAGAAACCCTGGTGGACAGTAAGGAGCATGAATTTGTACTGGAACAAGTGAAGGAAGCCGAAATTATTGAAGAAGAAGAAGTGGTTGAAGACTTGGGAGATGCTGAACCTCCATGGGAAAGTCAAGACATAGAACCTCCTTCCAAGATGGTTGCATTTGATGTTGAGGAGGGTGTACAACCTCCAAGGCATATCATAGTTGAAGACTTGGAAGAGGTTGGTCAAGAAATGGAGATTAAAGAAGAAGAAGCACAGCCGCCCATGCCCTTGGTAAGCAATGAAGAAGAGACTAAATTGGGAGAAAGCTACCAAGAGGAAGAGGTTGAAATTGAAGAAGCTTGCAAAGAGGTGGAAGTTGTCAAAGAAGAGCCCAAGGGAATGGAGTTGGAAATTACCTTACCAAAATTGCTGGAGACCTCTCCCCCAAAGCCATTACCATCCAATACAAAATTCAAGTGGGTAAAATTCATATCTCTTAGCTTTCTCATTCCACTTGAATATGGTTTACTTGAGATAGATGGTCAGCTTAAAGCTCTTTGTGGCATTAAGAGTAAGAGGAAGATGGTCAGTGGTAAGAGTTGTCATGCAAAGTTCAATATAGTTACCTGCTCCAAATTAAAGTACAAGGGTTGGTGTAAAGCTCAACTGAATGGGTCTAGAAAGTTGTTTGGCCACTTTAGTGGGAATTCAAATTGCTTGCTACCCGGATGGAATCATGATGATCAACACAAAGACGGGTGTAAAAGCGAAGTTTGGGATCCTGGAGTCTGTTCTGACATTCAGCACACTGGAAGCCTGAGAACCTGTTTAAAACTGCTTAAGGGCTTTATGTGCCTTGTTTGGGATCCCGGAGGCTACTGGAATTACAAATATTGGTGGAGATTCCTGGATGAGTTCAAGCACAAGCCACCATAACACATGACTCCCCAAATGTCCAACTTAAGGACTTTAACTAAAAGTGCTAGGTGGGAGACAACCCACCATGGTATGATCGTTCCTTTTTCATTTTTATTTAGTTTTATTTGTTTTTGAGTTTTATTTTATTTTATTTTATTTTATTGAACCTGAAGTTTTGCATAACCTTCATATTAGTATTGCATTCTTCATTTTTCATGCATAAAAAAAAATATCGCACGCGACGCGACAGCGTCGCCAGTGCATTAGGAAGAAAAGAAAATTGAACAGAGAGTCACGCGAGAGCGTGGCTGACGCGCCCGTGTCATGTGGGAAAAATGCCTCCCACGCGTCCGCGTCACCCACGCGAACGCGTGGCTTTGTAAAATCGACGTAAAGGGGTGTATGGCAGAATGTTGGGCTGGAACGTGGCTGGAACCATGCTAGAAGCACAAGTCCTACCACACGAACATGTGCCCCACGCGAACGCGTGCCTCACGCGTCCGCATCATTTTTAAAAGAAAGGCCATTCACGCGATCGCGTCAACCACGCGACCGCGTCACCCAGATTTTTGGCAAAATGCATTTAAAACAGAGAGTTGCGTGACCGTGAGGCTGCCCTCGCGCTAAAGGCACAAATCACTCCACGCGAACGCGTGACCGACGCGTCCGCGTCGTATGCGTCGTACAACTTATCCAGATCAGTAACAATTATTTTATATTTTCTTTTCTAAATCCTAATTTCTTCTATCTTTTCTTCTTTCTCTCTCATTTCTTACTTTCTTTTTCTTCATCTTTTTAACTTCTCATCCTTTTTCACTTTCATTTTATTTTATTTAATTTATTTATATACTTTCATTCATTGTATATTTTTATTTTTCTTTTCTAAATTTATTATTTTACCATTGATGTTCAAATGTTCTTATTCAACTGTTACATCTTTTCTGGTATTTTCTTTGTGCTTAGTGACTTGTTTAATTCTGATTGAGTAATATTATTTAAATCAATGTTAATCTTTTATATCTGTATTACTTTTGCATTGACATGAGTTTATATTATCTCTCCTTCCCCACTCTCTTCCCCATTGTTGCAAATTTTGCACCATTGGTATGCCATGTGCTTCTATTATTTTTTCACGTATATGTTGAAGCTTCCATGTAAATGAGACCCTTATTATTTGGCATTAACACCCATATTTTATTTATGTTTTTATCTTTATTTCTGGGTTACGTTCCTTCTTTTTCTCTTCTTTCATGATGGCCATCGAGGAAGGGAAAGGGAAAGCTTCTAACTGGGGAGACAGGCAAGTCAATCTGCACAATCTATAGAACAAGACATCAGTTGGAGCAGCCCATCCACTTATACATCTTAGCATGCACCGAGGACGGTGCAATCTTTAAGTGTGGGGAGGTCGATACCAATCTCCATCGGTTAGCTATTTTCTTCTTTTCAACACCATTGTTTTATTTTCTTTGTTTGCTCATTGTTATGAGTTTCTTCTAAGACCCTATTTTTGAATAAATTTTACTAATTTAAATCAAAATTTTTGTGTTAAATTTGTTTGAAGTTGTATTTGGAACATGGTTTTTGAGCCAAAGAACACACAACCTGTGAGATTTTGAGCTTATTTACATGGTTACATTATTTAACCATAAATTTTTATTCTTGTGTGTTTTCTTCTCTATAATTGCAATCTTTGCTTTGTTCCATTCTATATGTCCATTATTTAGTGTATTTACATGCTTGCATATGATTGAGGCCATTATTTGTTATTAGCTCACTTATCCCAAATAAGCCTACCTTTTACATCACCCTTGTTAGCCACTTTGAACTTTTTAACCCCCTTCTATTCCATAACCACATTACTAGCCTTAAGCAGAAAAACAAAATAAAAATCCCAAGTTGAATCCTTGGTTAGCTTAAGATAGATATTGTGTATAATTTAAGTATGGGGAATTTTATGGGAACATGGGATGATATGAAAAAAATAGGGAATTAAATTGAATAAGTTATTTGAAAATTTGGGAAGCAAGCTCATATGAAATCAAAATAATTAAATTACCATGTGCATTGAAAAAAAAATGTTAAGTAATTAAAAAAGGGGACACAAAAAAAAGGAGAAGAAAAGAAAAGAGAAGAAAAATAATATTACCTCAAATGCAAAATAAAAAGAATCAATGCACATGGGACAAAATTCAAAAATAAGTTTGATACTTGAGCATGAAATACAAAAGTGGAAAAAAACTTGGGTAGCTAGGTAAAGTATTTTAAATTATATAAAGTATGTATATGTTAGGTGAGATCTTAGACTAATCAAGGATTCACTTTATAAAGCTCACTTGGCCATACATTTATCCTTACCTTTACCTCAGCCCCATTACAACCCTAAAAAGACCTCATGATGTTTGCATTGATATGCTAAATATTTGTTGATTGGTTAGATAAAGAACAAAGTTTTAGAAAGCATGACTAGAGAAGAGTAGAGTGAATTACCCTATACACTTGAGAGACTAGAGTGATATATACTACCAGTGAGGGTTCAATGCTTGATTCTATGTTCCCTGCTTTTATGAGCTATCTTCTCACAAGTTTACTTGTCTTTTATTATATGATTTGAATTAGTGAAATCTGATTTATGTTTGTCTTGAAGAGCTTATTTACTTTTAACCAAGTAGGTAGAAACATTTTGCATGTAGTTGAATTCATACAGATAGATTGCATTTTATACATTCTACCATTCCTCTTCACTCTCTTATAGCTTCTCTTGAGCTTAGTATGAGGACATGCTAATGTTTAAGTGTGGGGAGGTTGATAAACCACTATTTCATGGTTTATCTTGTGCTCAATTGAGTGGTTTTTATCGACTCTTTACCCACTTATTCATACTATTTGCATGGTTTTACATTTGCCTTCCTAATTATGTGCTTTGATTGAAAACATGCTTCTTTGGCCTTAAGTTCCCTATGTTTAATCCTCTCTTATTACCATTAGATACCTTGATATGTGTGTTAAGTGATTTCAGAGATTATAGGGCAAGAATGGCTCAGAGGATGGAAAGGAAGCATGCAAAAGTGGAAGGAATACAAGAAGTTGGAGAAATTGCTAAGCTGTCCAGCCTGACCTCTTTGCACTCAAACGGCTATAACTTTATTTACAGAGGTCCAAACGACGCGGTTCTAGTTGCGTTGGAAAGCTAACTTCCGGGACTTTGATTTGATATATAATATGCCATAGTTTTCCTGACGCTAGGCAATGCGAACGCGCGCTCCACGCGGACGCGTCGCAGTGACGAAAATTAGCATGGCAGGTTTCTTCTCCAGCGATTTCTGGGCTGTTTTCGACCCAGTTTTCGGACCAGAAAACACAGATTAGAGGCTATAAAGTGGAGGAATCCATTCATTCACAATAATAAGCTCATAATTCATAATTTTTAGTTTTAGATGTAGCTTTTAGAGAGAGAGGTTCTCTCCTCTCTTTTAGGATTAATATTTAGGATTTCTCTTAATTTTAGGATTGCTTCTCAATCCTAGGTTCAATGTTCTTCTACTTTTATTTATTCTATTATTTTATTTTAGTTTGTTAATGTTGGATTTGAATTTATGAACTCCATGTTAGATTTGAATTTATGTTTAAACGTAATTTGATGCGTTTCAGATTTATGATTGCTTTATTCTATTTATGATGTCTTCAATTTAATTTAGAATTTTCCCTTTTGGCGTTGGTTAAATAATTGGTGACACTTGAGTTATCAAACTCGAAGTGTTGACAGAAAATTAGAATTTTTCAAGAATTAATTCGAGTTCCACTAACTCTAGCCTTTCCCAAGGAAAGACTAGGACTTGAGGATTCAAAAATTAATTTATCCACTTAACTTACCTTCATAGTTAGAGGTTAACAAAGTGGGAGAAAATTCCAATTCTCATCACAATCGATAAGAATAACTAGGATAGGACTTCTGAATTTTCATACATTGCTAAAAGTTTATTTTACAGTTATTTATTTATTTTATTTGTCATTTAAATTACTTGTTCCTTACGTTCAAAACCCCCAATTTTACAAAACCCATAACCATGAATAAGAACATACCTCCCTGCAATTCCTTGAAAAGACAACCCGAGGTCTAAATACTTCGGTTATCAATTTTAAAGGGGTTTGTTACTTGTGACAACCAAAACGTTTGTAAGAAAGGACTTTTGTTGGTTTAGAAGCTATACTTGCAACGGGAATTTATTCTGAATTCTAGACCATGCAAAAGTTCTCTCTTCACTCATCACCGTATATCTCTGCTTAAATTGTTAATTGTCTTGCAAGTTTGAAAAATATTTTTACCCATCTCAATTATAAAAGTGCTTTAACATTATCTAGGGTTTGGCTATGCATATATGATTCCTTGAGAATGTGAATTAATTTAACTACATGTAAGTTTTATATACAAGTGAATAACAATTAGAATTGCATGATTCATTTAGGTAATTTGCATTTAGGATAGATTGCATTGCATGAGATTCAACCACTTTAACCTTACCTTACTCTTTATCTTGGACTTAGCATGAGGACATGCTATTGTTTAAGTGTGGGGAGGTTGATAAACCCATATTTTATGATATATATTATGCTCAATTTAAGTGATTTATTCAACCTTTCACCCACTTATTCATGTAAATTGCATGGTTTTACTTTCCCTTCCTTATTATGTGATATATGTGAATAACATGTTTCCTATGCTTTAAAAATAATTATTTTAATTACCCTTTATTACCATTCGATGTCGTGATTTGTGTGTTGAGTAGTTTCAGATCTTCTAAGGTAGGAATGACTTAAAGAATGGAAAAGGAAACATACAAAAATGGAAGAAAAGCACAAAATAGAGTTTTTGAAGAAACTGGCAGCGACGCGAACGCATGGACAACACGGTCGCATGCCTAGCGCAAAAAAGCAGCGACGCAAACGCGTGACTGACGTGGACGCACGCCTTAAGCAGAACATAGATGACGTGGACGCATGACCGAAGCGAACGCGTGACAAGGAAAACTCCAGATAACGCAACCGCATGACCCACACGGACGCGTGACAGACGCCACGCACCAGAAATTACAGAAAACACTCCCAGCGATTTCTAAAACCCATTTTGGCCCAGATCCAAGTCCAGAAAGCACAGATTAGAGGTTATAAAGTGGGGGAATGCATCTGTTC
Organism: Arachis ipaensis; assembly: GCF_000816755.2. Lineage (NCBI taxonomy): Eukaryota > Viridiplantae > Streptophyta > Magnoliopsida > Fabales > Fabaceae > Arachis > Arachis ipaensis. Next base: position 66,951,107 of record NC_029787.2, read on the forward strand.
ATGGAGACGTATTTGATTATTCACTTTTCATGATTTAGATGTAGTTTTTTAGAGTGAGGTTCTCTCCTCTCTCTCTTAGGACTAGAAATTAGAATTTTTCTCGCCTTTATGATTGTCTCTTTTTTATCAGGTTCAATGTTCCTCTTTAATTATTTTCTCAATTTAATTTATGAACTCTTCCATGTTACATATGATTCTCTTAATTAATGATATTTGAGGTATTTCAGTTTATGATTGCTTTCTTTTATTTATGTTACTGTTGCTTCCAATCTGAAGACATTTTTATTCAAGTAAGTTTACTTTTCCCCTTTTGGCCTTGGTTAAGTAATTGGTAACTCATGAGTTATCAAACTCAATGTGATTGATAATTGTTGTCTTTGCTAATTGAATTGAACTTCAATAACTCCAGTCCTTTCTTAGGAATTGACTAGGACCTGAGGATCAAACTAATTGGTCCACTTGACCTTCCTTTGCTTTAGTAAAAGCTAACTAAGTGGGATTAAAACTCGATTCTCATCACCATTGATAAGTATAACTAGGATAGGACTTCCAAATTCTCATACCTTTCCAAGAGTTTATTTTATAGTTATTTATTTATATTATTTGTCATTTAAATTACTTGTTCCTTACTTTCAAAACCCCCAATTTACAAAACTCATAACCAATAATAAGAACATCTCCCTGCAATTCCTTGAGAAGACGACCCGAGGTTTAAATACTTCGGTTATCAATTTTAAAGGGGTTTGTTACTTGTGACAACCAAAACGTTTGTGAGAAAGGACTTTTGTTGGTTTAGAAGCTATACATACAACGAGGACTTATTCTGTGAATTTCTAGGCCACGCAAATGTTCTCTCTTCAGATTACTTTTATAACTTTTATGTTTTGGGCCGACTTCGTCATGTCGGGCCCTTCTAAGTTATTTTTGTAATCCTCTTTCTTAGACCTTGTTCAAGTCTCTTTTAGGGATTACTTTTATAACTTTTATATTTTGGGCCGACTTCGTCATGTCGGGCCCTTCTAAGTTATTTTTGTAATCCTCTTTCTTGGACCTTGTTCAGGTCTCTTTCAGGGATTACTTTTATAACTTTTATGTTTTGGGCCGACTTCGTCATGTCGGGCCCTTCTAAGTTATTTCTGTAATCCTCTTTTTTGGACCTTGTTCAGGTCTCTTTCAGGGATTACTTTTATAACTTTTATGTTTTAGGCCGACTTTGTCATGTCGGGCCCTTCTAAGTTATTTTTGTAATCCTCTTTCTTAGACCTTGTTCATGTCTCTTTCAGGGATTACTTTTATAACTTTTATGTTTTGGGCCGACTTCGTCATGTCGAGCCCTTCTAAGTTAAAGTAATCCTCTTTTATAGGGTTGGCCAGACCTCTTTCCAGGGTTTACTTATAACTTGGTTTGACTTGGTCTGACTTCTTAACGTCAGCCAGTCTTTAAGTTATTATTTAGCAATCCATTAAGACCTCGTCAGGTCTTTTCTCCGGATCACTTTCGATAACTTCTTGCATTATTCTATTTTCATCTTTGCCAATTTGTAGAAGGTGAGTTCAATCCTTGTTTAATCGACCTTGAGATGAATTTGGTTTTCATCTCTGCTGGTCTTTATCGTGATCGTGCAGTGAATTCAATTTTCACTTTCTGCCGATCTGTTGCTTTATAATTGGACGATGAATGTTTCAGATTAATGCAGCTTGAGCATTTGTAGAATATCTAAACATATTTTATTTAAAGGAAAATGCAAATATGTACATGTGGAGTTTTTATCCTTTTAAGTCGGATAATTTGGGGATCTCAACTTGGTGCCTCATTAAAAAACCTTTTCAGGAAAAAGAGTACACCCTATGCTGAGATCCCTTACCATTCCTAGCTATAGTACCTTCTTAGGTTGCAGGCGTGCCATGACCTGGGAAGCTCTCGCCCCTCGAGTTCGGACAGTCTGTAGTAGCCCTTCCCAAGTACTTCTATGACTTGGTAGGGTCCTTTCCAGTTTGCTGCCAGCTTTCCTTCTCCGGGTCGAGTTGTTCTGATATCATTTCGGATTAGGATGAGATTATTCTCAGCAAAACCTCTTGGAACTACCTTTTGATTATATCTGGAATCCATTCGATGTTTTAGTGCTTCTTCCCTGATCCGAACTCTTTCTTGAATTTCAAGAAGTAGGTCGAACTCTTTCCTTTTAAGTTGGGAGTTGGCTTCTTCATTGTAATGAACCACTCTAGGCGACCCTTTCTCGATCTCTACTGGGATCATTGCCTCCGTTCCGTATGCTAATCGGAAGGGTGATTCCTTTGTGGTGGAATGTGGCGTTGTTCGATATGCCCATAGGACTTGTGGGAGTTCTTCGGCCCAAGCTCCCTTTGCGTCTTGTAATCTTCGTTTTAGCCCAGCCAATATGGCTTTGTTGGCAGCTTCGGCTAGTCCATTGGCTTAGGGATGTTCGACAGAAGTGAACTGGTGCTTTATGTTTAAGTCGGCTACTAATTTTCTGAAGCCTGCATCTGTGAATTGGGTGCCATTGTCCGTGGTGATGGAGTATGGGACCCCGAACCTTGTGACGATGTTCCTATATAGGAATTTTTGACTTCTTTGAGCAGTAGCGTTAGCTAGGGATTCTGCCTCGATCCACTTTGTGAAATAGTCTACCCCTACTATGAGGAATTTAACTTGTCCCGATCCCTGAGGAAAAGGTCCGAGAAGGTCAAGTCCCCATTTTGCAAATGGCCAAGGTGAGGTCACGCTGATGAGCTCCTCTGGCGGGGCGATGTGAAAGTTGGCATGTTTTTGACATGGTGGACATGTCTTTACGAACTCTGTGGCCTCCTTTTATAGAGTTGGCCAATAAAATCCTGCCCGGAGTACTTTTTGGGTGAGTGCTTGTGCTCCGAGATGATTGCCACAGATGCCACTGTGTATTTCTTCTAGAACTTCCTTCGTGTTGGAAGTCGGTACACATTTTAACAATGGTATTGAAATTCCTCTTTTGTAGAGTATTGTTTATGATAGTGTAGTATTGTGCCTCCCGTTTTAACCTTTTTGCCTCCTTCTCATCTGTAGGAAGTGTTTCTGTTTTAAAGTAGTTAGTTATAGGAATCATCCATCCTTGATCTAGACCTGTTATGGCTAGGACTTTTTCCTCTTCCGAGATTGATAGGTTCTGTAGTATTTCCTGGATGAGGCTTCTATTATTGCCTCCTGGTTTGGTGCTGGCTAGTTTTGAGAGTGCATCAGCTCAGGCATTCTGTTCGTGGGGTATGTGGCGGATCTCATATTCCTGGAATTGTCCAAGCTGTTCCCTGGTTTTACCCAGGTACTTTTTCATATTGGGGTCCTTGGCTTGGTAGCTCCCCGTTATTTGTGAAGTGATCACTTGTGAGTCGCTGAAGATAATGAGTCTTTGAGCTCCGACCTCTTTAGCCAGCTTTAAACCAGCTAGTAGTGCCTCATATTCTGCCTGGTTGTTTGAGGCAGGGAACCCGAATTTGAGAGAGAGTTCGATTTGGGTTCCTTGATTACTTTCAATTATCATACCTACGCCGCTTCCTGTCCTATTCGAGGAACTGTCCATAAAGAGATTCCATTCTGCGGGGGTTTCCGTGGTGTCTGTAAATTCTACAATGAAGTCGGCTAAGTAATGTGATTTGATGGCTGTCTGAGCTTCATATTGGAGATCGAACTCGGATAACTCGACTGTCCATTGTAAAATTCTACCTGCTAGATCTGTTTTATGCAATATCCCTTTTATGGGCTGGTTGGTCCGAACCTTAATGGTGTGAGCTTGGAAGTACGGGCGAAGTCGTCGAGATGTTAGTATGAGAGCATAGGCAAACTTTTCTATTTTTTGGTAGTTTAGCTCGGATCCTTGTAATGCTTTACTGATGAAATATACGGGTTGTTTCACACTGTCCTCTTCTCGAACTAGTGCCGAGGCTACTGCCCGACTCCCTACCGCGAGGTATAATATGAGTGGTTCTCCTTCTCGTGGCCAAGATAGGATAGGTGGCCGTCCTAGAAATCATTTAAAATCTTGGAAGGCTTGTTCGCACTCCATTGTCCATTCGAACTTCTTTCCTTTTCTTAGAGTTGTATAGAAGGGAAGAGATCTTATCGCTGATCCTGCTAGAAATCTGGATAAGTCTGCCAGTCTTCCGTTGAGTTGTTGTACCTCTTTGACACAAGTTGGGCTCTTCATGTTGAGTATGGCCTGGCATTTATTCGGATTTGCCTCAATTCCTCTTTGTGTTAGCATAAAACCTAAGAACTAGCCTGCTTCTACTGCAAAGGTGCATTTTGCAAGATTGAGTCGCATGCCATGCTTCCTTATAGTGTCGAACACTTGGACCAGGTCGGACAATAATGTCTCTTCACTTTGTGTTTTTATTAACATGTCGTCCACGTAGACTTCCATGACTTTTCCGATATGATCTGAAAAGACTTTATTCATTAGCCTTTGATAAGTAGCTCCCGCGTTCTTGAGACCAAAAGGCATCACAATGTAGCGGTAATTTGCTTTTAGTGTTAAAACGAGGTTTTTTCTTAATCGGGTGGATACATGGGGATTTGATTGTATCCGGAATTTGCATCCATAAGCGAGAGGTATTTATATCCAGAGGAGGCATCTACCAGAGCGTCGATACTTCGGAGTGGATAAGGGTCTTTTGGGTAGGCTTTGTTGAGATCTGTATAGTCAGTGCACATTCGCCACTTCCCTTTGATTTTTTCACCAAGACGACATTAGCTAACCATAGTGGGTACTTGACTTCTCTTATGAATTCTACCTCCGGTAGAGCTTGTACCTGCTCTTCTACAGCTTGGGATCTTTCGGGTCCGAGCTTTCTACGCCTCTGTTGTACTGGCCGAGATCCAGGATAGACTGCTAGCTTATGACACATTAACTCGGGGTCTATGCCTAGTATGTCTGCAGCCTTCCACGCAAAGAGGTCGACTTTGTCTCGTAAGAACTGTACGAGTGATTCTTTTATATCTCCTTTTAGAGTCGTGCCAATATTGGTTGTTTTATCCGGGATGTCTCTGATCTGGACTTTCTCTATTTCACCTTCAGGTTGTGGACGAAGTTCTTCTTGCCTCTGAACTCCGCCGAGTTCGATTGTGTGGAATTCTTCTCCTCTGCCTCTGAGGTTTATACTTTCGTTATAACAGCAGCGCGCCATCTTCTGATCTGCTTTTATCATAGCTATCCCTTCTGCAGTTGGAAATTTCATGCATAGATGTGGAGTTGAAACTATTGCGCCGAGTTGATTTAATGTTGTCCGACCTATTAGGGCGTTGTAGGCTGAACTCACGTCGACCACGATGTAGTCTATTTTGAGTGTTCTGGATTGGTTTCCTTTTCCGAAGGTTTTGTGTAGCGGGACGTATCCCAGTGGTTGCATTGGAGTGTCTCCCAGTCCGAACAGGCTATTTGGATATGCTTTGAGTTCTTTATCTTCCAGGCCGAGCTTGTCGAAGGCAGTTTTGAATAAGATGTCGGCGGAGCTCCCTTGGTCTATCAGTGTGCGGTGGAGATTTGCATTTGCCAGTATAATGGTGATGACCATGGGATCGTCGTGTCCTGAGATGATGCCGAATGCATCTTCCTTGGTAAATGTAATTGCGGGGATCTCGGGTGCTTCCTCCTTTCCTTCGACATGATATACTTCTTTGAGATATCTTTTGCGAGATGATTTGGAGATTCCTCCTCCTGCGAATCCTCCGTGTATCATATGGACATGTCTTTCTGGTGTACGAGGTGATCGCTTGGTTCTTCCAACCTCCTCGTCTCTTCTCTTTTTTCTTTGCTCATCGTCCCGGGTGGCCAGATACCGATCTAGTTTTCCTTCTCTCACTAATTTTTCTATGACATTTTTTAAGTCAAAGCATTCGTTGGTGTAGTGCCCTCGGACTCGATGGTATTCACAATATTCATTCCAGTTTTCTCCTCCTCTTTTGCCTTTGAGTGGTCGAGCTGGGGGTATTTTTTTGTGTGGCAGACTTCTTTGTAAACATCCACCAGGGGCACCCTAAGAGGGGTGTAATTATGATATTTTTTAATTTTTTCCCCTTGTCGATCTTCCTTCTTTTTGGACTTTTTGTCTTTGTCTCGGTAGGTAAATCCGGATTTTGAGGTTTCTCCTAGTTGAGAATTTTCTTCCATGTTGATGTATTTCTCCGCTCGTTCCTGCACTTCATCCAGAGATGTGGGGTACTTCTTTGATATAGATTGGCTAAAAGGTCCCTCTCTTAGGCGATTGATGAGGCACATAATGGCGGCCTCTGTTGGTAGGCTTTGTATGTCTAGGCATGTTTTGTTGAATCTTTCCATGTAGTTGCGAAGGGTTTCCCGATCTCCTTGCTTGATTCCTAATAGGCTGGGGGCATGCTTTAGCCTTATCTTTTTGGATGGAGAATTTGGCCAGGAACTTTTTGGCTAAGTCATCAAAGCTTGAGATGGACTTCGGAGGTAGGTTATCGAACCATCTGATTACTGTCATTGTGAGAGTCGTTGGAAAAGCTTTGCAGCGAACTGCATCCGAGGCGTCGGTGAGGTACATTCTACTTCTAAAATTGCTAAGGTGATGGTTGGGATCTGTAGTGCCATCGTACAAAGTCATATCCGAAAGTTTGAAGTCCTTAAGGATTTTGGTTTTCATGATTTCCCTAGTGAATAGATCTTGATCCTTGCGAGAGTTATCCTCAGGGGTGGACCAAGTAGCTTTGGCTTTGAGATCGGTTTCGAGTTTTAGAAGTTTATCTTCTAATTCTCGGCGTCACCTTACCTCTCTTTGTAGATCCTTCCCAATTTCTCGTTGGTGCTGGGTTTCTTTTTCAAGTTGCTTTAAACGATCTTGAAGCGCTTCTATCACTCCCGGATTTGATGAGTTTTTGTCCCCGTTAGATTCCGGGGTATCTTTCAACGTATTGCCCGCATTTTTGTGCGGTGTTCTATCCTCTAGATCTGAATCGTGGTCATTGTCATGGTCGTCTGCCATGATGATGGGATGACTTCCAAGGTCCCTGGCAACGGCACCAATGTTCCGAGGGTTACTTGAAACTATAGGTCGATCTCGGACGAGATCTTCTGTGCTGGTCGGAGATGATGTGTCCGGCTGGTGAGTGGCGGCCAGAGCTGTCGTGTCCGACGTGTTGATCTAACTGCACTGCTGATCCCTTGTCACCGGAGGGTGGGGGGTACCTGCAAGGGACTCCGATGCTTAAGTTAGCAAGGGTATTAGCAGGTTTTTATGTAGAATCAGAGTATGAGTTATACTTGGGTGCTCCAGTGTATTTATAATGGTGTGATAGTGACCTTTTTAGATAAGATAAGTTAGTTATCTTATCTTATCTTATCTTTTCTTTGGATGAGGTCAGCTTATCTTCAAGGGAATCGCCCCTCTCTTTGTAGGCTTGGGATGCCTTTGGATTCGGGTCGTATTCCTTAAGTTGGGCCCTTTTTTGGGCTTTCCTGTCGATTTGAACGAGCTCTTTGAGAAGAGGTCGGTTAGCCTGACCTGAAGAGGTCGATTGCTTTGTTACTGAACATCCCGGATCGGATAGCTCGACCCAGGGTGTGAACATAAACCCTCTAGGCAATCCTGAGCTCCAAACTCACAGGAATTCAAGCTTAGGATCTTAACTAATCTGTACAGGGTGAACTTGCTAAAGTATAGGTATCTTAAAATAATTGTGGTCTCATCAATCCCTAAATCATTATCTTAGTTTATTCGTCTCATACTACCAAAAGGAACCATGTATAAACAATATCAATTCAAAGCAATCACAATAAGAGATCAATTAAAATAAGTAATAATAGCAGTTGAATAGATTATCAAATAGGCAAACCAAATTATTATGCACACCCAAACAAAGTCAAACATATGCATATGATACATGCCTGTCCTACTGGTCGAGAGCTCACATAACGGTTATATTACCAGACCTTGTAACACCCTACCACACAAAGTCTTATGCTTAAGTCATAAAACAGAGGTAGTGAGGTATTACGACCTTTAAAAATAAAGTTTAGTATACATAGTAGTGTGAAAAATATGTATAACTATGAGCCTTTGAAAAAAAGGGGGTAAATCAAAACCGTTAAATTGAAAAGTGCAACACTCCGAATGATAATGTAAACAAAGCAGATAAAGTAAGCCGACATGGATATATGTACAATAGAAGGCCAAGATACAGCTAGCAAAGCTCATGTCTCGATTCGCAAAGGTAACCAGTCCGAGCACATAGTTGTACATATATAGACATATATAGGAACAACCCAAAAGAAAACCCAAAATACAGAGTTACAAAACCTGAGTCTCCAAAATAACCTTTAAGAGGAGTTGATACAGACTACATGTAAACAGTGGAGATAATAAGTATCTAAGTAAGTACATAAAACAAAAATAAAGTCCCAAGAGCTAAGGATCTTCGCTAAATTAGAAAACCACAAAATCCGCATGGGTGAGAACCGGAGATTCTCAGCATGGTAACAGTGCCCACATATCTAACATATAATGCCCTGAAAAAGTCAAAGGCAATCCTAGAACTCCCAAATCATAATTAAAGCGTATAAACATAACGAAACCATGAGAAACAAAAATCGGCAACTAACTAAGGATCTTTAGTCTAACTAAAACTCCCCTTTCCAACTCCTCCAAACCTCCCAACCGCCACCGGTAATATAATATTGCAAGCACAATTATATCAAGCAACGAAATCACAAATGGAAAGCAGATACAGCAGTTGAACAAGTAGCAAGTATTTATGCAGTCAATTAGGCATTCCAAACAAATCACACCAAATAAACATATAAATGCATATGATGCATGCCTGTCCTAGTGGCTGATGAGTTTCATCTGTCGGTTATAAAGCCAACTCAACAAGTCTTGGTAGCTATCCATTGGACTGTCCCTCTGTCGCGCATCCCCAAATCGAGTTATACTTAATCATAATTATCAACATACATATACACAAAACCCACACTGGTGATTATTCACGGGGGCAAGCTCATCTGAAACTTTCACAGTGTCCGGCCACACTTACGACATAGGGTCAGCAGAGTATCGAGTCTCAACCTGGAGCACATAGTGGCTAGCCACTGCACCCAAGGAAACTCGTATCTCCGATAGGTGGAAGGGCAACAATCACAATATCAATTAATCAGCATGTATGCATTCAAACTCAGCCATAAATCAACATTTATCACAGCCATCTGGCTTATAATCATAATTCATAACCAGACATAATCCATCATCACATACAGCCATTCGACTTATATCATACACAGCACTTCCACTATCCTCCTCAGAAACTCATACTATAATCAATCATGATTCATAATAGATTTCCCTTTTACTTCTTTCACAAGTTACCTTTCTCACAGCCCTTACTAAGCTTTATAACCCTCTAACCACCTATTAGGCTTTAAACAAGAGAAAATAGGATTTTGAATGCTGGAGGAATGCTTAAAAACAGAAAGCATAGTTGCAGAGTAACAGGGGCTCGTGTACGCGGCCTCTTGCTCGCGTACGCGAGGAGTATAGGCAGCAGCATATACTTGCATCGCGTGTTCCTTCTTGCGTATGCACCCTGGTCAAGCTGGACTTCTCGCGTACGCATCACTGGTTCGCATACGTGAACTTATCAACCCGAATAGTTTGCTCGCGCCACGCGCCAAGTGGTCGCGTACGCAACCTCAAAAATGCCATTCTCGCCTACGCGACCCACACCATGCGTACACGAAACCTTAAGGCAGTAGCCATTGGTCGCGTCGTGCAGGCATCTCGCGTACGCGGACTTAGCAAAAACCTGAAAATCTGCTAAGTCCTGAATGCTTAGCTTTGCACACCAAACTTTGATCGAGCATATCTTCCTCATTTTAAAATATTTTTCTACCGTTCTTGGAATGGTATAAACACCTCATACGCAATTTTGTTTCTAAACAAGTTTAACACAAATCGAGGGTTTGGAGGCCAGGTTGTGCTCCATCAAAGTTTAGACTAAAAACACAATTTTCATCAAACTTACAAAAACCTCCAAATTTCAAAACACAAAACTTCCAAAACCCCTTTAAACCAACCAAAACTCGGCCTTTCAACATCAAAGATTTTCAATCCATATAATCAACTCCCACATTATATCCACATCCAATCAAGACTCTATTTTCATCAAGTTCTAACTCAATATTTCCAATTCACAACACTCAATACAAGTCATTAAATATCCTTATCAAATACATTATCAACTGCAAATTCAACAATCATTATACACACATAATCCATGTCATGAACAATTCATACAACCATCAATAAGAACACCAAATTCATAATGTCCAAGGATATTATCCAAATGCATAATTACCATTTTCGAGCCAATCATCAACACCAACAATCCAATCCCTAGGGTCACTAGCCTAAGTTTTCACATTACATTATATTTTAGATACAAAAAACCGAAACAATACCTTGGCCAATTTCCCGCACAACCCAGAACACTTCCAAATTTCAACTTTCAAGGTTCCAAAACCTCACCAACAGATTTTCAAGCTTGTAGCTTGGTGCGCGTGTACGCAAACCCCCAGACCTTTTCGTACAACAACAGTACCAGCAAGTGCACTAGGTCGTCCAAGTAATACCTGAGTAAGTCAAGGTCGATCCCACGAGGATTATGGCTTAAAGCAAGCTATGGTTGTCTTGCAGGTCTTAGTCAGGCAAAATTAGAAGGTTGATAGATAAATATTTATGGGATTATTTGAAATAAGGATAGGAATTATATGCTGGGAATAGTAAATAATGGGAATAGAGTTGAGGATGGGAGTTGGTTTACCTTTCTGAATTAACTCCGATATTACTGCTCTCTTTGCTTGTGAGTGATTTCTTCAATGGCAAGTTGTATGTGATTGACACTAGTTTGAGCAGCTGTCAGTACTCCTCTAGATCTAAATCCCAGGTTTAGTGCAGATCTATTCTGATTGAGGGTAAAGCTCGTACAGTTCATTCTCCTTGATGATCCTACTCAAAACGCCACAGACAAGGTCGAATCTTCTGGATCTGAAGAACTCTTGCACATTCAAACCTTTCATTGTATTTTTCTATCAGCATGAGTCACTAACCTCCTAAGGTTAAGGTTAGGAGCTCTACTGATTTTCATGGATCAATAATATTACTATTTACATTCAATATGTCTGATTCTATTCTCTTATGGAACCTCATTCTTCATCTTATGAATTGAGGGTGACCCGTGACAATCACCCTTGTTCTACATGAGTTCCGTGCAATTCCTGACCCGGATAGCGTTGAACTAAAGCTACAGATTGCATTGTGGATTCCTATAGAGCATCTAAGCAACTTTTGATATGTGACATATAATTTTGTTGACTATGGATGCGTGAAGTTTCTGTGGCGTTAAGGCTAGATTCAGAGAAGCGGCACTTTCTAATCCAGAAGATCTGCCTTGTCTATGGCACCTTGAGTAGGATCGTGAAGAGAAGTGGACTGCTTAGAGCTTCATCTTCTGCTATAGTGAAAAACCTAGAGGTGGCTTGATGAGAGGACATGAGTCATCTCAACGTGGTGGATTGCTACAGTAGAGGAGTTTAACTTAATGAGAGAACATAAGTTAATCACATACGGCTGCCATTGAAGGAATCAGAAGGTTATTGAAGAAGACAGTAAGAAAAGTCAATCCGAAAAGACAAAGCATCTCCGAAGCCTCAACCATTCTATCGCCATTGAATTCTCGTCTCATTAGTAACGTTTTATTTAATTATTTTGTTTTATGCTTATTCCGTGACAAACTATATTTTCTATCCACCTAACTAAGATCTGCAAGGTGTCCACTGCTTGCTCAAACCAACAATCCTCGCGGGATCCACCCTGACTCACCTCAGGTATTACTTGGACGACCCGGTATACTTGTCGGTCTATCTATGCGAATTTTGTGGAGGCAGTTTTGTGCACCACAGCACAGACACCCACTTGTAAGACTTGGCGTGCGACACCTTTGAGCATGCTAGTAATGCTGCACCTAATACATTTCTCTGGAAAGTAGACCTGGCGTGCCACGCCCATATTTGGCATGCCATTCTCCTTTTGTTGTGTTAACCACCATCCTCTGGAAAGTAGACCTAGCGTGCCACACCCATGTTTGGCATGCCATGCCTCTTTTGTTGTGTCAACTACCATTTTCTAGAAAGTAGACCTGGCGTGCCACGCCCATGTTTGGCATACCACGCCCCTTTTGTTGTGTAAACTACCATTCCCTAGAATACTGGCCTGGCGTGCCACGCCCTGACACGCCTGTTGGCACGCTAGCTTTGCCGTTCTGGAGTGCCACGCCCATATAGGCGCCCAGCCTTCTTTGCTTGCTTCCTTCCTCTTTTGTTGCTCTTTTCCCTTGAAATGCATGCAATATCTAATTTCAAAGTAGTGCTTAACTAATTCATGATATAGCACTCAATAATACATCAAATCAGTGAGAATTCATTCATTCTATGGTCATTTTTTATGAGAAAATAGATAGATGATGCAAGTCATCACAACACGAAATTTAATTTTTTGCTTGTCTTCAAGCAAATTCAGAGTTATATGTGAATTGCTCTAACCTTTGGAGATGTGACCTCTTAGAAAACTCAACTAAGAGTTAGAGATAAAGCTTAAGTATCTAACCATGCATGAACTTTGTTATTTTCTTTCATATCAAATTGAAACTTTAGACTTTTGGGGATCCTCATTAAGTACTTGCTTCTAGAGCCCTCTTTATGGATTTTCACCTTGAAGTAGTAATGGTATTATTATTTCTTTTTGTTGTTCTTCTTTTCTTCTTTATTTATTGACCACAACTCTAAATGGTTTGTCTCAAGATGGCCTTTTAAGATAAGCTTTCAATTAGCACTCCCAAACCAGTTGGTTTTAGGGTACTAGTTGTTGAGACACCCCTATGAATTTACTTTCTCAAGCCTCTTTTCTTGACACAATTTCATCACAAGCATCTACTAGGGCATTGACTCTTTGGGCCTTTGTTAGCTTCTTTTCTCCCTAGTAGTTGATGCTCAGAGCTTTGGGTCATCTTTACTACTTCTTGGTTCTATTAATTTTTGAGGGTCATCCGTGGCATTTTCTCTTATGTCCTCCTATGTCTTATTGTTTCACTCTCAATTACTCACTTTTTCAAACATCATTTTATGGTTCTATACTTACTCCTCATCCCCTTTTTCTTAATCATACTTACTTAGGGTCATACTCCTTTCCTTCTTCTTTTGAACAATTTATCATTAACTTCTCTTAATAACTAGCTAAATTCATTAATATTGTGAAGGATAACATGCAATATTTTCTTTCCCAAATAAAAGTACTAGCAACATAGAATGATCATACTAAAACTCTAAATGCAAGAAGAACTTAAACATATCAAGAGACTACTAAATAATCTAAATGCTCCTTAATGAGACTTAACCACCTTTGTTTATTATGCTATTGCTCCAGTCATGGCATTGGTGCTTTTCCTCTTGCTGCAGCATCCTTGGAGGTGTTGTCATCAGTCCTCCTACTGGAAGTTCCTCCTTGTCTTTGAGTCTCTGTTGGTTTCCAAAAGCCAAGCCTCCTCATGAATTGTCTTTCATCCTCCTTGTGTCTTTCCAAAATCTCCTATTGGTGAATCCTCAATTCCTCCATCCCTTGGTCAAATGTGGGCACATTTGGTTTCAGGTTTGCTATTGTGGAACACAAGTAGTTAAACTTTTCTTTGAGTGTTAATGTCATATTGCCTCCTTTGGATGTTCCTTGACTCATAGAATGCCTTGAATTTGGCAAGATTTCTTTGTTGTATCATTTGCTGCTCCAATATCTGGTTGAGGCTTCCTTGCATTTGGTCCCAGTTAAAGTTCTTTTGCTGCTCTATGACTTGGCTCATATCTCCCTGTAATTGATTGATACTTCCTTGTATCTGATCCCAGTGCTTTTGCTGCTCCATGATTTGATTTATGTCTCCTTGTATTTGGTTGATGCTTCCTTGTATCTGTTCCCAGTTGAAGCTATCTTGGCTTGGTATTTAGACTCTTGGTTCTTCTTGGTGTGGTTGCTCTGGTATGTGTTGTGGGGCTTGTATATTGGCTCTGTGGGCTCTTGCTCTTTGTAGTGGATTGACTGCCACTACCTTCTCCATCTTCTTGGTAGTAATTGGGCAATCTTCTTCCAGCAGTGCTTCATCCTCATTGGTCTCTACCCCAGCTTCATTGCACAGAAATTGAATGATGCTAGGGAAGGCCAATCTTGTGCTATCCTTAGTGCTTTGATTACTGTAAGAACCCAAGTTTTTCACGTAAAACCATTTTATAAAAATAATAATTTTAAGTTCCCGAGATAGATTCAAAATTTAGAAGTTTTAATTTGAAAATAAAAAGGTGAAATTTGATTTCAATAAATTTTTCTGAGCTGGAAAATATATCTGTTTCGAAAAGTTTTTGTAAAAATGCGTACTGGCGCTTAAGCTGGCAGTACCGGCTGAAGTTTATCCAGTACCGCGTATTTTGGAAAATAAGATTTTGAAAATTGATTTATTGTTTTGGAAGGACAAAAATAATTTAGAATTGAAAACCGGGCACTAATATTAAAGGTTTTGGCCCAAAGTAGGCCAAACGGACCTAAAATTCTAACGGGTTGGACCGGGCCCAAGGTCCAACATATATATATATGTTTAATGAGTTTTAAAACTCATTTTTTTTTTGGAAAAGAGAGAGAGCGGGGCGCGGTTTTAGAGAAGAGAAGAGAAGGGGTGGTGTTACTATTCACCTCCACCTTCCGGGAGCCATAACTTTTGATCCGGAGCTCCGATTGACGAACCGTTTGCAGCCACGTGATGCTCTTGATGAGCTCTTCCTTTCTATCTAAAGAGATCTGGTAAGAAATTGCTGTTCACTCCCCAGTTTTGTGCCCTAGATTTTTGCACGTTTTGGGTTTGGTTTTTGAGCAAGTTTTGTGATTTTGCTTCTTTAAGTGATCTCTAGTAGCGGATAATTGATGAATTTTACCCCTAATCTCATTGGATAAGGTAAGGAACCGCTTTATCCTTCTGGTTTGGTATAGTATGAGCTTTAGTTGTTGATGTATGGTTATATTGTATGTATGAAGCTTGTTTTTGGAGTTGGTGGTAGCTTTTGGTTTGGCTTTGATGGTTTGAAGCTTAGTGGAAGCTTGATTGGAATCAAGTTTGGTGTTTGAGCATATTGGGATCGGCCAAGATATGGTTTCGGTTTTCTTTATGTAATATGTAATGTTTATGGACACTTAGGCTAGTTGGCCCTAAGATAGGATTGAATATTGTTGGTATATGATTAATTATATGTGAATTGATGTTAATTGTTGTTAGTATTGTATTATTGTGGTTGATGATGATTATTGGAAATTGTTGGTGTTAATGAGTATTGATGATTGGTGTTGTTGATGAGGGTTGATAAATGAAGTGGTGGTGTTGTGTGGAATGAATCCAAATACTAATAATAATGATTATATAATTTGATGAGGAATGTGTGATTTATTGTTGTTAATGAGGATTTGTTGAGGTGGTTGATAATTGATGACAAATATTGATATTGTTGGTAATTGAAGGTGAGTATTGGGATTGTTGATAAATGATGTGAGTTATGAAGTTAGGATAAAGTATGATAATTGATGAATTGGAATGATTGATAAATGGCTATATTGATGTTGATAGTATGATGTTGAGGATTGAGATTGAAATTGATTATGATGATTGTTGAAAATGGTGGAATAAAATTTGATTAATGTGTTGATTTAAAAAATGAATGTATTGTTATGTATTTGATAATGGAAATTGATGAATGTGGTTGGTGGAAGAATGATTATAGTATTATATATTTGATATTGAGGTTGAGGATATTGAAGGGTGAATGAAAGAGAGAATTTAAATAAAATAATAATAAATTAAAGCAATGAAAATTGACGAGAGAATTTATATGATTAAGATAAAGGCCTTGATCGGGAGAAGATTAATCGGAAGTTCTATCCTTGTTGGAATTTCTCAAGTGTAATTGTAAGAGGTTGTTGTTTTCACTTAGTTAACCCTTACCAAATAAAGGAAAGTCAAGTGATTAAGCTACTCTTATTCACAAGTCCTAATCCTCTCCTTATGGAAGGATTAGCGTTAGTGACTAGAGAATTGGCCAACAATTTCCAATTAAAATCAACACTTGAGTATTCCAACTCAAGGGTCTCCTTTTAATCAACTTCCAAGTCAAGTTGGGAGTCTACTCCATTGACATGACTGCCATTTTCATAAACCATAAAAGGGAATAAAAAGAAGACATGGTAATTTAAATAAAATAACAACAGAAAATTAATTAAAGGTAAAAATAACTCTTTGCATTAATAAATTTCAAAATCAAACATATCTATCTGAACAGGGTTAATGGAAGATGAAAGTAAGGGAATAAGGAAACAAACTAGAATAATGAAAACTTCAACGCATGTAGTAACTCTTCTTAATATCCAAATCAAAAGCATAAAACTCTAAAACTATGAATATGAAGAACCCTAGAAGAAGTAGCAGAATTCTCTCTAAGATCCAAAACTCAAACTAAAACTAAAATTATACGTAATGTGAATATGTCTCGAGTCTCTGCTTGTCCCCTGGCTCTAGTCTGTGTTTCTAGACCGAAAACTGGGTCCAAACTCAGCCCAAAATTGCTCCCCGCATTTTTTGAGATTTCAGCACGTGGCACACGTCACGCATATGCGTCAATGGTCATCTTCGGATGTCACGCGTACGCGTCAGGTACGCACATGCGTCGCTATGGAAAGCTCCAAGTCACACGCACACGTGAGCCATGCGTGCGCGTCGATGCTCGCTGGTTATCTCCTTAGTTTCTTGTGTTCCTTCCATTTTTGCAAGCTTCATTTCCATCCTCTAAGCCATTCCTACCCTATAAAGCCCGAAAACACTTAACACACGGATCACGGTATCGAATGGTATAAAGGGGAACTAAAATACACAATTTGAAGGCCTAGGAAGCAAGTTTTCAACCATAGAATAAAATTGGGACGGAATTGTAAAATCATGCAAATCATATGAATAAGTGTGCAAGGACTTGATAAAAACCACTCAATTGAGCACAAGATAAACCATAAAATAGTGGTTTATTAATCTTCCCACACTTAAACATTAGCATGTCCTCATGCTAAACTCAAGGAGATAAAAAGAATGAATGGGGGAAAGTAAAACTCATGCAATGCAACCTATATATTAATGCAACTATATGATAAGATGTTTCTGTCCACTTGATTAAAAGTAAACAAGTTCTCCAAGACAAACATAAACCAGATTCCACTAATTCAAATCATACAATAAAAGATAAATAAACTTGTAGGAAGACAGCTCATGAAAGCAAGGAACATAGAGTCAAGCATTGAACCCTCACTGGTAGTGTATATGCACTCTAATCTCTCAAGTGTCTAGAGTTGATCACTCTACTCTTCTCTATTTATGCTTTCTAAAATTTTGTTCTTCATCTAACCAATCAACAAATGTTTAGTATACCAATTCAAACATCATGAGATCTTTTCAAGGTTGTAATGGGGCTAAGGTCGGGGTGAGGATATATGTATGGCCAATTGAGCTATAAATTGAATCCTTGACTAGCCTAAGTTCTCACCTAACACACACACACTATGTAATTCTAAAATCATGCCTAACTACCCGAAATTCCCACTTTTACATCACATACTCATGTATCAAAATTTTTTTCTTTAGTTTCACCACATATGCATTGATCTTTTATTAAACTTAACATTGGGGTAATTTTTGTCCCCTATTTATTTATTTATTTATTTATTTATGCTGTAAAATTGAATTTTTTTTTTTTGGAAATTAAAGCAAACATAACATTTCAATGCATATGGCTTTTCTGGTTTCACATGAGTAGGCACCCAAATTCCCAATATTTAAATAAAGTAAAAACACAACACATTCCTATTAACCCAGGTTTTCCATAATTCCCCACACTTAGTTAATACACTATCTTAAGCTAACCAAAGATTCAAATCAGGTAATTACTTGTTTTTCTGCTTAAGGCTAGTGATGTGGTAATATAAAGAACAAATGGGATTAAAAGGCTCAAAGTGGCAAACAAAGGTAATTGAAATGGTAGGCTGTTTGGGATAAGTGAGCTAATAACAAATGATGACCTCAATCATATGTATGCATGTAAATACACTAGACATTGGACATATAGAATGGAACAAAGTAAAGATTGCAATCATAGAGAAGAAAACCCACAAGAATAAAAATTCATGGTTAAATAATGTAACCATATAATCAAGCTCAAAATCTCACAAGTTGTGTGTTCTTAGCAATAAATTATGTTCCAAATACAATCTTCAAACAAGTTTAACACAAATTTCAATTTAAATTAGTGAAATACTATAAAAACTGTCTTGAAAAGAAACTCATTACTTTAACTAAGCAAAACATACATGCAAATAATTATTATTATGCAATCTATCCTATCTAACAAAAGAAAAGCTAAAAATGTTGGTGTTAAAAGAGAGAAGTTACCTCTGGAAGTCAACGACTGACCTCCCCACACTTAAGGCTTGGCACGGTCCTCCGTGCCATCAGTAAGGAGCAAGGTAGGGCTGGAAGCATCGCCTCCGCTGTTTGGTTCGCCATGGCTTCTTGTGCTACTGGATGAAGGAGAGTCCGGAGTGTCTTTCTGCTCTGGAGGTGGGTGTGTACCAACTATGAGTTCCTTCAGGTAGTTGTATCGGCGCTTGTTACGGCGCTCCATTTGCTCCAACCCCCGGTCTTACCGGTCGAACCGCTCAAGGATCTAAAGGAACATCTGATGGATGGGTGGTGCTGGTGGTGTGGATGATGGTGGAGTAAAAGGAGGAGGAGTATCCAAAGATGTGCGTGCAGGCCGGCTCGCAGAGGGAACTGGGAGTCTGATGTACTTCCCATTCGGGACGTACTGCTCGGCCCTAGGGATCATGACCTTCGTGTTTCTAGCCCGATAGAACACACCTGCTATGGAGACTAAATCTAAAACCAAGGCGGGGAAAGACAGGTTACCCGGAATATGTACATGTTCCATTGCTTGCCGGATGTGTCGGGGGCAGGTTGAGAGGTTGCTCTGTCAGGATACACCAGAGAAGAACAGCCATGTCTGCTGGTGCACGAATTGTAAATCACACTTTTTACAACTCATACCACTAAGCAGCAAGTGCACTGGGTCGTTGATAAACGGATTTTTGACGGTTTAGAATTTCACAAATGAAATCTCGTTGAAGTATAGTCTCTAAACCAATTAACAACAATCAAGGAGATCACAATTATCATGAATTACCTCAAATTGCATTATTGAAAGAAAATAAAGAGAACAAGAGTATCATGATTACAAAACCTAGAAACAAAATAAGAGAAATTACAACAAGAGAATAGGGATAGAGAGAAGAACCAAAGTGTAGCAATCATCAATTGAAGGTAGAAGTAGAAGGAGACTTGAATTAAACCTAGAACTATGAGATCCTAATCTAACCCTAATTCCTAATCCTAATTCTAGAGAGAAGAGAGAGCTTCTCTCTCTAACTCTAACTACTTCTAAAACTAAACTATGACTAATGATTAAAAGTAAAAGTAAAGTATGAAAAGTATGTTGATTCCCCTTCAATCCTTGGCTTAAATAGCATCAGAAATGAGTTGGATTGGGCCCACAAGGCTTCTAAAATCGCTGGCCACGTTTGCATTGGAGTTTTGGAGATGCTTTGTCTTCTGAAATTCTGCTTTCCTCTGTTTTCTGATTCACGCATGCACGTCCTCCTATGGCAAGCTGTGTGTTGGGGGATCACCGTTGTCAATGGCTACCATCCATCCTTCCAGTGAAAAGGGTCCAGGTGCGCTGTCACCGCACGGCTAATCATATGCAGGTTCCCAGCACTCGCGAGTTTGAAGCTCGTCACAGTCATTCAATCCCTGAATCCTAATCGGAATACCACAGACAAGGTTTAGACTTTCCGGATTCTCTTGAATGCTGCCATCAATCTAGCTTATACCATGAAGATTCCGATTAAGAGATCTAAGAGATATTCATTCATTCTATGGTGGAACGTAAGTGGTTGTCAGGCACGCGTTCATGGAGGAATGATGATGATTGTCACGTTCATCACATTCATATTGAAGTTCGAATGGATATCTTAGATAGGAACACGCATGTTTGAATGGAAAACAGAAATACTTGCATTAATTCATCGAGACACAGCAGAGCTCCTCACCCCCAACAATGGAGTTTAGAGACTCATGCCGTCAAAAGGTACAAAGTTCAGATCTAAAATGTCATGAGATCCAAAACAAGTCTCTAAAAGTTCTTTAAATACTAGACTAGTAAACTAGATTTACAGAAAATGAGTAAACTGAGATGGATGGTGCAGAAATCCACTTCTGGGGCCCACTTGGTGTGTGCTGGGGCTGAGACTTAAGCTAATCACGTGCATAGGGCTGTTTTGGGCATTCAACTCCAGCTTTGGATCCTTTTCTGGCGTTGAACTCCAACTTGTAACTTGTTTCTGGCGCTGGACGCCAGATAGCAGCATGGAACTGGCGTTGAACGCCAGTTTACGTCATCTATCCTTGAGCAAAGTATGGACTATTATATATTTATGGAAAGCCCTGGATGTCTACTCTCCAATGCAATTAGAAGCGCACCATGTGGAGTTCTGTAGCTCCATAAAATCCACTTTGAGTGCAGGGAGGTCAGAATCCAACAGCATCAACAGTCCTTTTTTAGCCTGAATCAGATTTTTTCTCAGCTCCCTCAATTTCAGCCAGAAAATACCTGAAATCACAGAAAAACACACAAACTCATAGTAAAGTCCAGAAATATGAATTTTGCCTAAAAACTACTGAAAATAAACTAAAAACTAACTAAAACACACTAAAAACTATATGAAATTAACCCCAAAAAGCATATAAAATATTCGCTCATCATCTGCTGTGAAGGTCAACTCGTGAGTGCTCAGAAATAGATAGTGGAACATAATCTGTGCCTACACGTGAGTCTCCAAGGTGAGTGACTTGGCTGAGATGCTCTTAGGTTTTGACCGATACGGCCCATAGATCTAGGTGCTGCCAGGTTGGGCTATAACTCCAAGAACATTGGCCCAGTCGAACTGATACATCTGGCGTTTAAGAGAGACCTCTTGATATGCATCCAAGCCCTCTAAACTAGGTGGAAGATCCAGTACTCTCTGTATGGCACTCTCAGAGACAGGGACTTGCTTCTGACGAAGAGTAGAAGTTGGAGTAGAATTCAACCACCCATGATAAGTTGGCCTCCCGCGGCTGCCTCCTCAAAAATCCCCACTGTCTCCTCTCAAGTCGGGGCTCCACAAAATCAACAAAGTGTGTTGGGACAATGAGAAGATGCTCATTGTTGTAGTTCCTCTCGGCTAGGATGGGGAACATCTATTCGCAATAACGGTTAGTGAACCGTGTGGAGTCCCGTGTGGGGAAGACTTTCTCTGATTTATCAACTTTAATGATCCTCTTCACCCGCTTTGTTGGAGGCTTTATGCTTGTAGATGGAAGCGCTTTGGCCGGAGCTCTCTTGGTTCCTCTCCTTGCCGGTGTCTTGTCAGTGGCTTTCTCTTTTCCTTTCTTGGTACCCATGTCTAAAAAAGAAAGATAAAGAAGAATATTAAATATAGATAACTAAAGAACCGGATGGAAGACATTCCAAGTGATAATGAATGCCAAAGAGAAGAAAATAGCTTAAATACATGGTAGCTACAACATGTAGGTAAGATATCAATTAAGAGCAAAAAGGCAATTCATAACAATGAGATGCAGGAGTGTCTATGGCATGCAAAAACAGGCATGAGAAGCATAGCTCAAGCATCAAGTAATAAATGTACCAAATTAAAGAGCACTTGGAATGATGACAATTGTGAATGATAATCCCAAATACATATGGATTGCAAGTGGTGTGAAAAAGAGGCATGCAAGGGAAAAAGTAGAAGAAAATAGGATTCAAAATACCATAAGGGGGTGTGTGGTTGGAGGGAATGCAAGTATATTCCCAGGAATTCTGAGATGGGAATGATTTATTTCCATGTTTGGTTCAAGATCTAAAAAATCATTCCTGGGTATATTTTATTCCAAGGAATTGAATTACCACCAATTTAATTCCCATCTCTTCCCTGGTTATCTTTCATTCCAATGGGAATGGAATGTATATAATGAAACAAAAAGACTAAATTACCCCTGTTATTTAATACAGATTTCAGCTTCTTCTTCATTTCCCTCTGAAAGAAGGAAATGGCAAAACCTTAGCAGAGCTTTGTTTTTGTCCCTAAATCAGTGAGACTTCACCAACGCCACCGCCACCAGAGCTGTGCCGGCGCCACCGTTACCCTAAACGGAAGATTGGTCTCCTTCTCTTCTTCGAGTTCATGTTCGCATTGCTTCTCTCTGCGAATTCCCTTTGAATTCTCTTCGAATCTCTCATTAAGGTTTGGGTTTTTTTATGCTTTCTACATCATATTACACTAATTTTCTGTAATAGACTGCTAATTTGATTATTTATTTTCTATTTTGCTTGATTTCTTAGATGCTCTCTGTGATTATATTACATGCAAACATCGTGTTTGATGATTTTCCTCAAATAAAGAGTTTAAGCTTGTTGTCACCGATTTTGATGATTTGATGATTTGTTTTCTGCCTGGTTTATTAACTGCTTCTGTTGTATAGTTTCAGCTCTTGAACAAAACTTGAAGATCACTTTCTGTTTGTTGCCATTTTCTTTGAATCTTATATAATAATTGCTGAATTTTGATCTTTTGAATTTGTTAATGTTTCTTTCTTTGTCTTGTTCTGATGCCTAACTTCTTTGTTACTTTGATGTTTCAAGAACATTTGATTAGCCATGGCATTGCCATTAGTTTCATATTGAAAATTGGTTTCCATGGTGTAAAAGGTTATTGGTTGTGGTATTCTTTAGTTTTTTCATGAAACAAGAAGCTGAATCTGCATCTTATAAGCCAAGTAGCTGTCCAATCTATGTTTCTGCTTCATATTTGAAAAGATTCAGATACTGTGCTTATGGTTTTATATCACAGTGTATTACACTGGTAGATCCACTGTCTGCTCATAATGCTTTTGCTGATATCACTCTGTGGAAATGTGAGAAGGACACACAAACACGACTTCATGCTTTTCTACTTCTAAAACAATTAAATCAAGTGAAGTATATCAAATTTGAGGGTTCTGAGGTAGGCTTCTTCTCAAAAACCTCTTTTTTTAACTTAGTGTTGACAACTTGACATGAAGGCCATATTGCATATTATATAGTATATCTTCGTAGTTTCTTTTGTAAAATATTGTTTTGTTTGGAATTGATGTGTTTGTTAGTGACATCAGGTTGAAAAAGCTAGGAATGGATCAAAGGAATGAAAAGAAAAGCATGCAAAGTGGAGAAATCATGGAAAATCAAGGATTTGGGATGCATTCATCGACGTGCACGCATAGCAGACGCGCACGCGTGGAATTGAAGTCGCATGGCGATGCGTCCACGTACATGACGCGTACGCGTGGAACGTAAAATGTTAAGCGACTCACACGTACGCATCGATGCTCGCACATGACTTCATTAAAGTGAAAACGCTGGGGGCAAATTCTGGGCTTCCCAGGCCCAAATCCAACTCAGTTTCTAATCCTATTACATGCAAAAATCAAGAGGAGTCAAGGGGGGGAGTCATAGTTTAGATTTGATCATTGATGAGCGGATAATTTATACGCTTTTTGGCATTATTTTTACATAGTTTTTAGTATGATTTAGTTAGTTTTTAATATATTTTACTAGCTTTTAAATAAAAATCATATTTCTGGACTTTACTATGAGTTTGTGTGTTTTTCTGTGATTTCAGGTAATTTCTGGCTGAAATTGAAGGACTTGAGCAAAAATCTGATTCAGAGGCTGAAGAAGGACTGCAGATGCTGTTGGATTCTGACCTCCCTGCACTCAAAATGGATTTTCTGGAGCTACAGAAACCCAAATGGCACGCTCTCAATTGCATTGGAAAGTAGACATCCAGGGCATTCCAGAAATATGTAATAGTCCATACTTTGCCCGAGTTTAGATGATGCAAACTGGCGTTTAACGCCAGCTTTCTGCCCTATTCTGGCGTTAAACGCCAGAAACAAGTTGCAAAGCAGAGTTAAACACCATAAACAAGTTACAAACTGGCGTTCAACTCCAAGGAAGACCTCTACATGTGAAAGCTTCAATGCTCAGCCCAAGCACACACCAAGTGGGCCTGGAAGTGGATTTCTGCATCATTTACTCATTTCTGTAAACCCTAGTAATTAGTTTAGTATAAATAGGACTTTTTACTATTGTATTCAGGGTGTTTGGGACCACTTTTAAATCTCTGGATGTTTAGTTCTTAGATCAGAGAGGCTGGCCATTCGGCCATGCTTAGACCTTGTTCTTATGTCTTTTCAATGGTAGAGTTTCTACACACCATAGATTAAGGTGTGGAGCTCTGCTGTTCTTCATGAATTAATGCAAAGTACTATTGTTTTTCTATTCAACTCAAGTCTATTTCTTCTCTAAGATATTCATTTGCACACAAGAACATGATGAATGTGATGATTATGTGACGCTCATCACCATTCTCACCTATGAACGTGTGCCTGACAAACACTTCTGTTCTACATGAAAACAAGCTTGAATGCATATTTCTTAGCCTCCTGATCTACGATCATAGTCTTCGTGGTATAGGCTAGAATTATTGGCGGCCATTCTTGAGATCCGGAAAGTCTAAACCTTGTCTGTGGTATTACGAGTAGGATCTGGGTAGGGATGGCTGTGACGAGCTTCAAACTCGCGAGTGCTAGTTGTAGTGATAGACGCAAAAGGATTACTGGATCCTATTCTAGCATGATCAAGAACCGACAGATGATTAGCCATGCGGTGACAGCGCATTTGGACCATTTTCATTGAGAGGACAGGATGTAGCCATTGACAACGGTGATGCCCAACATACAGCTTGCCATGGAAAGGAGTATGAATGATTAGATGAAGACAGTAGGAAAGCAGAGATTCAGAGGGAGCAAAGCATCTCCATACGCTTATCTGAAATTCTCACCAATGAATTACATAAGTATCTCTATCCTATTTTATATTTTATTTATATTTTAATTATCTTAAATCCCATAACCATTTGAATCTGCCTGACTGAGATTTGCAAGATGACCATAGCTTGCTTCAAGCCGACAATCTCCGTGGGATCGACCCTTACTCACGTAATGTTTATTACTTAGACGACCCAGTGCACTTGCTGGTTAGTTGTGCAAAGTTGTGAAAAAGAACTAAGAATTATGAACGTGCGTATTAAGTTTTTGGCGCCGTTACCAAGGAATGAACAGTCACGATTTCGTGCACCAAGTTTTTGGCGCCATTGTCGGGGATTGTTCGAGTTTGGACAACTGACGGTTCATCTTGTTGCTCAGATTAGGTAATTTTATTTTAACTTTAATCTTTTTGTTTTTATTATTCTTATTTTCGAAAAAAAATTTCAAAAAATAAATTATTCTATGGCTTCAGAATTTTTAAGAATGAATTCTAGAGTTTCATGATGATTTGTTGAAGTCTGGCTGGCTGTGAAGCCTTGTCTAATCTTTTGGACCGAGGTTTTAACTTATCATCACAAGAGCCCTTGGACTCCCATCTGATCAGCTGTTGTATGCCTGATTTGTATGCTAAAGCTTGGCTGGCCATTAGCCATGTTTAGTGTTTTGGACCGGAGCTTTCACTGAAAGCTTGGCTGGCTAGTAAGCCATGTCTAATTCCTGGACCGGAGTTTTAGACTAACATTGCATGATTCCTGGAATTCTCATTAGAAATTTTGAAATCCTTATTTTTCTTTTTTCAATTAATTTTTGAAAAATAAAAAAAATTTACAAAATCATAAAAACCAAAAATATTTTGATGTTTCTTGTTTGAGTCTTGTGTCAATTTTTAAGTTTGGTGTCAATTGCATATTTTTAATTTTCACTAAATATTTTTTTCGAAAAACTCATCTATGTGTTCTTCATGATCTTCAAGTTGTTCTTGATGAAATTCTTTGTTTGATCTTTGCATTCTCAGGTTTTGTATCTTTTCTTGTTTTTCATATGCATTTTAGAATTATTAGTGTCTCAACATTAAAAATTTTTATGTTTAGTGTCTTGCATGTTTTTCTTTTCTTAAAAATTTTCAAAAAACATGTTCTTGATGTTCATCTTGACATTCAAAGTGTTCTTGGTGTTCATCTTGACATTCAAAGTGTTCTTGCATATTTTTCTTGTTTTGATTCATAATTTTTATGTCTTGTGTCTTTTTTGTGCTTTTCTCTATCCTCATTAAAAATTCAAAAATAAAAAAAATATTTTTCCCTTACTCTCTCATAAATTTTCGAAAATTTGAGTTAACTTTTTCAAAACTTTTTAAAATTTAGTTGTTTCTTATGAGTCAAGTCAAATTTTCAATTTAAAAAAATCCTATCTTTTCAAAATTTTTTTAAAAAAAATAAAATCTTTTTCATTTTTCTTTCATATTTTCGAAAATTCAAATTGATTTTCAAAAATCTTTTTCTTATTTTATTCCATATTTTTTGAAATCTTTACTAATAATTAATGTGATTGATTCAAAAAAAAATTTTAGTTTGTTACTTGCCTATTAAGAAAGGTTCAATCTTTAAATTTTAGAATCATATCTTTTAGTTTCTTGTTAGTCAAGTAATCAATTTCAATTTTCAAAATCAAATCTTTTTTTTATTTCCAATTCAAATCTTTTTCAAAATGATTTTCAATCATATCTTTTTCAAAATCAATTTCAAAATCTTTTCTAACTTCTCACCCTTTCAAATTTGATTTTCAAATCTTTTTCAATTAATCTTATCTTTTTGTTTGATTCTTATCTTTTTCAAAACTACCTAACTAATTTTCTCTCTCTAATTTTCGAGAATCACCACCCTCTTTTTCAAAATTCCTTTTTAATTAACTAATTATTTTAAATTTTAATTTAATTTATTTTCACTTTTCTTTTTAAATTTTCAAATTTTAACTTTAATTTTAAAATAAAAACAAAAATATTTTTACTTTATTTTATTTAATTTTCAAATTCTTCCCTCTCTCATCTCCTTCTAATTATTTATTTATCTTCTAACACTCCTCTTTTTCTTATAATTCGAACCCTCTCTTCTCCTCTGTGTTCGAGTTTTTCTATTTTCCTTCTTCTATTCTTCTCTTCTTCTACTCACATAAAGGAATCTCTATACTGTGACATAGAGAATTCCTCTTCTTTTCTGTTCTCTTCTTTTTCATATGAGCAGGAACAAGGATAAGAACATTCTTGTTGAAGCTGACCCTGAACCTGAAAGGACTCTGAAGAGGAAGCTAAGGGAAGCTAAAGCACAACTCTCTGGAGAAAACCTGACAGAAATTTTCGAAAAAGAAGGAGACATGGCCGAAAATAATAACAATGGTGGAGATGCAAGGAAAATGCTTGGTGACTTTATTGCACCATCTTCTAACTTCTATGGAAGAAGAATCTTACTTCCTATGATTGGAGCAAACAATTTTGAGCTTAAGCCTCAATTAGTTTCTCTAATGCAGCAGAATTGCAAGTTTTATGGACTTCCAATAGAAGATTCTCATCAGTTTTTAGCTGAATTCTTGCAAATCTGTGACACTGTCAAGACCAATGGAGTTGATCCCGAGGTCTACAGGCTTATGCTTTTCCCTTTTGCTATAAGAGACAAAGCTAGAACATGGTTGGATTCACAACCTAAGGATAGCCTGAACTCTTGGGATAAGCTGGTCAGTGCTTTCCTGGCCAAATTCTTTCCACCTCAAAAGATGAGCAAGCTTAGAGTGGAAATCCAAACCTTCAGACAGAAGGAAGAAGAATCCCTCTATGAAGCTTGGGAAAGATACAAGCAACTGATCAAAAGGTGTCCTACTAACATGCTTCTAGAATGGAGCATCGTAAGTATATTCTATGATGGTCTGTCTGAGTTATCAAAAATTTCATTGGACCATTCTGCAGGAGGATCTCTTCACGTGAAAACCCCTGCAAAAGCTCAGGAACTCATTGAAATGGTTGCAAATAACCAGTTCATGTACACCTCTGAGAGGAATCCTGTGAACAATGAGTCGCCTCAAAAGAAGGGAGTTCTTGAAATTGATACTCTGAATGCCATATTAGCTCAGCACAAAATATTGACTCAGCAAGTCAATATGATTTCTTAGAGTCTGAATGGATTGCAAGCTGCATCCAACAGTACTAAAGAAGCATCTTCTGAAGAAGAAGCTTATGATCCTGAAAACCCTGCAATAGCAGAGGTGAATTACATGGGAGAACCCTATGGAAGGACCAACAGAAGCCTCAACAAGGCTTCAATAATAATGGTGGAAGAAATAGGTTTAGCAATAGCAAGCCTTTTCCATCATCTTCTCAGCAACAGACAGAGAATTCTGAACAGAGCCATTCTGGCCTGGCAACCATAGTCTCTGATCTATCCAAGACCATACTAAGTTTTATGAATGAAACAAGGTCCTCCATTAGAAATTTGGAGGCACAGGTGGGTTAGCTGAGTAAGAAGATTACTAAAACTCCCCCAAGTACTCTCCCAAGCAATACAGAAGAAAATCCCAAGAGGGAGTTGATGCCATGGCATTTTGGCCAGTTTCACTGACCTTTTCTTTATTGTTTTTAGGGTAGTTTCATGCATTTTCTTAGGGAATAAGCAAGTTTTGGGTATAATTTCACTTACATCTTGATTCAAGCATACATTGTGCACTTTACATGATTTCATGAGGATTTTGCATGAATTTAATGACAAATTGGATGATGCATTTCCCATGACTGGGACTAGAGCTTTGATGCACTTTATTGCTTGATTTCAGGACAAAGAAAGCAAGGAAGAACCATGTTAGCAGCCACGTTAGTCTAACTAACGTGACCTCTAACGTGGAATGGGAGCTAACCTGCAAAGTTAATGAGAAAAGTAATCGCCAATAACGCCCTCGAAGCCATAATAGCCCACGTTAAGATTCACGTTAACTAAGTTAATGTGAACTCTAACGTGGAAGAAAGAAATGAAGCCAAGGTTAGTGACACTTACCTTTGTCACTAATGTAACAACCCTGATTTCCGAGTACGTGAGATCTTTTCTGAAAGTACGGATTTCTCCGGAAGATCAGTAAAGGGAACACCTCTGATATATCATCAAGCATCTCAATCCTCATTATCATTATGTCATCCTTAAGCTAGAACCTTTTCTGAGGCAAGCTCGATAACGCGGTCATGAAGAACCTAGTTTTTGAACGGTATCGGTTAGGAGTTTTGATTCGGTTTTTCGTAAGTAGTCTCAGTTTGACGAACCGGACTCGATTCATGAGAGAAGAGAGATAATAGTATAATGTTATCATTATATTAGTATTAGAATATTCTTGAATGATATTATAAGGTTACCTGGTCTGTTTTAGTTAAAAACAAAAAATCGGTTTAACTGGGTTTATGGTTTACTAGTGCAGCTTAGCACCAGCACTCTCTGGTGACTTTAGCATTGCTAAGGCCTCATTATACATGTTTTATTCTCATAATAAATATGTTACTAGTGTTATTTATGCTAGTAGCTTAGAAAATAATTTTTAGAGATGTTTTTACGAGTGTTCCGATACATCTAGTTTTAGTAGTTATACACCTAAGATATTTTAATATTATTTTAACCCACCTCCAAGCCAACCAATCACAACTCACCTTACACCCCCAAGACACTCCAAGGCTGGTCATTTACTCCCTTTGGCCGAAATTGAAAGGAGAGAAAAGAGAGAAAACTTCATGAACACTTAATCTTCAAAGCTTGATTTCTTCTGAACCAAAACTCAAATCAAAACTCCGATTTCACCAAAATGATCCTCTCTTCTTCCTCTACATAACCATGTGACTTATCAAGGCTGGAAATAAGGTGAGATGGCTGTCTCCCTCCCTCTTCAATTCGGTTTTCAAGGAAAACCATGCAAAACATGTGTTTTCTTGATGTTCTTCCTTAGGAATCATGCTTAACTTGACTTGAGGGCCAAGAAACATTAATTTCCAGCAAGTCTACGGTGAGATATCTCTTCCTAATGTGCTGAGGGAGATTTGGTCAGTTGAGAGTTTGTGGATTTAAAGTTGTTCTTGATGTGTTTTAGGAGGAAAAAGTGCTTTAAGAACACTTCAAAGAGTAACCGGATTTGGAGCAGCAAATCAAGGTAGGGATTGATGAATTTAATCTTGATTGATTGTGTTTGAGTTGTGCAATTATGATATGGTTTGGCTGTGCTTGAAATTGATGATTTATATGAGTGATTCTTGTTGAAATTTTGGTGAAAATTTGATGAAATTTGATGATATTCAACTTTGAAATTATGTTCTTTATGGCTGCTGGAAAAACGAACCCTAGAGCTTAAATTGAAGTTCAATTTGTGTTAAAATCATGTAGAAAATATGGGGTTTTAGTGGCTGGGAATTTATTTTGAATTTTGGTAAAAACCGGTTGCTGAAAAGACTGAAAAACGGGTAAAAACAGAGAAAGAATCTGAAGAATTTATGAAGAACATGAAGAACACTTTGAGTGTGGTGAAGAACAATGAAGAACAACTTTTTGATTCATAAAAAGGCAAGGAAGTAATTAATTTGGTGTTTGAGGGGTTATATGGTAATTTCTGGAAGTTAGGGTGGTAAAAGTAGAAATATTAAAAGTTACGGGTGGTAAAAAGGGAATTTTAAAGGTTAAAAGTAAAAGTAAGTTAATTTTCTAAAATTTATTATTAAAATAATAAATAATAATAAAATAATACGAAAAAGGCAGTTTTCTGTAAAAGCTTTAGAAAGACAACTTTAAGTGCAGAATCTCATAATTACCTTCATAAAACACTTAGGGAGTGGTAATAACATGATAGTGAGGCAAAGATAAAGAAAAGATAAAAACCAAAGAAAATTCTGTAAAGTTTTAATGACAGAAAAACAGACAGAAATTAGTGAACGAACTAGGGCAACATAGTTAGTCCTTGAGTTGCGACTAGGGTTAGGTATTATATGAAAAGTTAAACTGTTTCAGTATAGACTTAATGAACCTATACTTGGGACAGGCATACTATTCATATCGAAATTTACATAAGCTTTAAATGCATACGTTAAGCAGAGAAATCAGAGCAGAGTAAAGAAACACAGAGAACAGCGTAATCAGTGAAAAGTAAATAGATATAGAGAAAAGAGTAATCAAAGCAGAGTAGAAAGACAAAGTGAAAAGAGTAATATGATAAAGAGGATAGAGAACAAGCAGAGGGCCTGTTGAAAGGTCATTTGTTGCGTTAAGGCAACTCCAGAGATATTTGTATATTCAACTGCTGCTTTTCTGTTGGCCCTAGAGGTCCTGTAAAGTTCACCTACAGAAAATAAGCCATATCTAGGACTAGTTCCTGGGTAATGTCGGGCTGCAGGGTGTAAACCGACACGTGAGCTCATGGCCTGCATAGGACAGACATGCATTATACTTGGTTGCGCATTTCTTCTGTTTTAATTGTTGTTTGAATGTATGCTTTCTTTGTTTTCATTCTATTCTCTGTGTATGTTTTTTGTTTCCTTGTATTCTTTTGTTTGTGTTTTGCTTTCTTAGTTTCTTTATTTATCTGTATCTTCTGTTTACTGTTTCTCTGTATTCTGCTATATGTCTGCTAAGCGACACGGACTTAATGAACTTAACTAATAACCCCGACCCTACTAAGAACTCCCCAGTTCTTACCCCTTCTCTCTCCCTTCCCCCTTCAGATGGAAGCATGAGTTCCCTTCCGTAATTTGCTGACGATCGTACGCAAAAAAAAAAAAAGGATTCCGCTCTAGGTAGTCTTCTGAGTCTAGAGTGAACTCCGTTTCTGTTTATATGTATATACTGTGAGACCAGCCAACGTCTGCACCCCATTTGTATGCGCACTTTAACCTAAATCTTGTGTACGAGATTCCTATTGTGTGGCTACTTCATGAGGTACCAGAGAGACGTCATATGGCAACGTCTGATCGTGCAGAGGAATAGCAGATAATGTTCTATCTTTTGATGACGTTCCACCTGACTTGAGTTGTGAAGACTTAGAACGTACTTTCCCTCAGTTTAGCAGTTTAGAGGGACTAGGTGAGTATAGAGTCTAGGCTAGCTTGGGCGCCAGCTTAGGGACTTCTTGAACAGGTCAGGGCCTAGGATGTTGTATGTATATATATGTATATAGTTATTATCTAGCTATATCTAGGGGTGTTCTAACTAAAAGTCGATACTCTAATAAAGCCTGAATCACTGAATTTTGTTGACTACCTGTGATATATTTATGTGTGGTTGTTTATAACTGTTTTATCTATTATTATTTGTGAATTGATTATAAATGATTCTGTTTATTAATTCAAACATTTTCAAGAAAAAAAAGTACCTCGCTAACTAACTATGCTTTTAACAACGAATCAGGCTCATATAATAAATAATAGATAATAATTAGGATGACAAATTGTTAGCACTCGGTTTCTGGTATGTCCTAGGCGTACTGAAAATTGGGTCGTTATAACTAATGTTGGACCAAGCTCACAATTGGCCACGTTAAGAGCCACGTAAACTCAGTTAACGTGGACTCTAACGTTGAGAAGCAAAAGAGAAGCCAACGTTAGTGACACTTACCTTTGTCACTAACGTTGAGCTAAGCCACAATGAGCCACGTTAACTCCCACGTTAACTTAGTTAACGTGGAAGCTAACGTGGAGGGAGCAAGAATCGCCAACGTTAGTGACACCCACCTTTGTCACTAACGTTGGAATAAGCCAATGTGAGCAACGTTAACTCCCACGTTAACTTAGTTAACGTGGAAGCTAACGTGGATAAGGGAATGATGAGTCAACGTTAGTGACACTCACCTTTGTCACTAACGTTGGAAATGGCTATCATTGATACGTTAGAAGCCACGTTAACCTAGTTAACGTGGACTCTAACGTGGGAAGTAGAGGCACATTGGAACGTTAGTGACAAAGGTAAGTGTCACTAACGTTCTCGAAGGATTGGCAAGCTTACGTTAAGAGCCACGTTAACCTAGTTAACGTGGACTCTAACGTAGGGGGAAGGGAAGACTCTCAACGTTATTGGGAAAGGTGAGTCCCAATAACGTGTGCGAAGGACCAAGAGGCAACGTTAGTGGTCACGTTAGTGCCACTAACGTTGAAGTTAACGTGGACCATCCCTGGGTGAGGAACGTTAGTGAAAAAGGTGATTGTCACTAACGTTCTCGACCCCACACTCTCACTTAACGTTAACGCCACTAACGTCCTGAGCTAAACGCCCTGCCTACTTCACACTTTCTCTCTGCAAGTAAAGCTAAGCCCACTGCAGAAGATAACTGCTTCAAACTCAAGATCCAAAGGCCCATATCCAAGACTTGAAGAATCAACTAGTAGATCAGAAGAGTAGTATATATAGGGGTAGTTTTGAATTAGGAAAGGAGCTTTTTGGGGGATTGGAAATTGGGAACTACTCTCTGTATAATTTACTTTCTCTGCACTTCTAGTTCTGATTTTCATGATGTATTCTCCATGTTTATTTTCTATTTCCAGAGCTATGAACAACTAAACCCCTTTCATTGGGTTAGGGAGCTCTGTTGTAATTTGATGGATCAATACTAGTTTTCATTACTCTTCTTCTATCTTTTCTCTTGATTTTACTAGAAAGCTTTCAATCTTCATCCAATTGGGTACTTATCTTGGAAAAGAAGCTATTCATACTTGGATCTCTTCTGAACCTTGGAAGAGGAATGAATAGATCATGCTAGACATGCTTTCTCATGTTGGACCAAATTGGGTTTGGTTGGATATGGTGACTATAATCCTACTAACACTTGATTTGGGAATGCATGTTGTATAATCAGTGACCATACTTCATCTCTTCTCATGAGCAATTGACCAAGGAATTGGCTATTGATCAAGATTTGAGAGATTGAATTGCCAAGGAATTAGAATTCGATCACTTAAGATTGCCAAGGAGATCAATGAATGCATTGATTGAGGAAGAGATGGAAATGAACTTGATCCAGAGAATGCAACATCTCCTACGCCTAATGAATCCCCATTTCTGATCTTACCCATTCTCTTTAATTTCTGCAATTTACTTTTATGAGCATCTTCCTCATTCCCATTTAAATTCTGCAATTTACCTTCTGCCATTTACTTTCAGCTCTTTACTTTCGGCATTTACATTTTCTGCTATTTACTTTCTCGCCATTTAATTTCCTGTAACACTCAAACCAAATTCTGCTTCGCTCAACTAGAATATTCCTCTAATTAAAGTTGCTTGACCAATCAATCCCTGTGGGATTCGACCTCACTCTATTGTGAGTTTTTACTTGACGACAATTCGGTACACTTGCCGAGGGAGATTTGTTGAGAGACAAGTTTCTGTGCGTATCAAGTTTATGGCGCCGTTGCCGGAAATTGATTTTGTATCAACAATGATTAAATTGGAGGATAACTAGATTGAGCATTTTTTTTTTGTTTGATTTAAGTTCATTTGAGTAATGTAATTTGGGTTCTTACATCAACCCAAACCCAGGAAACTGTGGGAGTAGCATCCAAAGGCCAACCATACATTCCAACAACTTTGAACTAAAGCCACAGCTCATCACCCTTGTTCAGAACAACTGTTCATTCGGAGGGAGTGTCCAAGAAGACCCCAACCAACATCTAACCACCTTCCTGAGGATATGTGATACTGTGAAGTCTTATGGTGTTCATCCTGACACCTATAGACTACTTCTGTTCCCTTTCTCACTCAAGGACAAGGCATCTAAATGGCTGGAATCCTTCCCAAAGGAGAGTTTAGCAACCTGGGAAGATGTGGTAAACAAATTTCTGGCAATATTCCATCCTCCTCAATGGATTAACAGGCTGAGAGCTGAGGTGCAAACATTCAGGCAGCAGGATGGTGAGACTCTATATGAAGCATGGGAGAGGTTTAAGGACCTGACAAGAAGGTGTCCACCAGATATGTTCAATGAATGGGTGCAGCTACATATTTTCTATGAAGGCCTTTCTTATGAATCAAAGAAGGCAGTAGACCATTCATCCGGGGAATCTCTTAACAAGAAGAAGACCATTGAAGAAGCCATAGATATCATTGAAACTGTAGCTGAGAATGACTACTTCTATGCTTCTGAAAGAGGCAACACTAGAGGAGTGATGAAGCTGAACAATGTAGATGCACTGCTGGCCCAAAATAAGCTTATTACCAAGCAGCTGGCTGACCTCACCAAGAAGATGGAGAGGAACCAAGTGGCAGCAATCACCACCTCATCAGCAACCCAAGAGGGAGTGAATGCTGAGGCATGGGAGGAGCAAGAACAAGCCAATTACATTGAAAACTCACCCAGGCAAACCCATGATCCATACTCTAAAACCTACAACCCTGGATGGAGGAATCACCCAAACTTTGGGTGGGGAAATCAACAAGATCAAAACCAATATCAGAGACGTCACAACCCCAACAACCATGCAGCTCACCAACATTCCACACAAAGATCATATCAACACCACCCTAACAACACTTCTCCACATCCATACCAAAACCAGAATAACCTAACTCACCCTCATTTAAAGATAGACTCTCCAAAATTGAGACTATGCTTGAGGGTATATGCAAAGAGATTCAAGACAGTAAGGCATTCCGAGAAGAAGTGCAGTCCAATATGCAGAATCAAGATGCTGCAATCAAAAAATTTGAGACACAAATTGGCTACCTATTCAAGAGAATTTCCAGCCACAACCCTCGCAGCGATGCAGACTCAAACCAAAGGGAGGAGTGTCAGGCTATAACCCTCAGAAGTGGAAAAGAATTGAAGGAGACTCCCAAGCAACCCCAAGAGAAAGATTCATTTAGAAAGAAGGAGGAACAAGATGAAGCTCAAATCCCCACCTCCAACTCACGTCAAAGGGAAGGAGAGCTGAAGCCATATGTTCCGAAAGTGCCATATCCTCAACAACTGAAGAAGAAGGGGGATGACAGCCAGTTCTCCAGATTTTTAGAAATCTTCAAGAAATTACTGATAACATACCTTTTGCTGAAGCAATAGAGCAAATGCCGCTCTATGCCAAGTTCTTGAAGGAATTGATGACTAAGAAGAGAAGTTGGAAGAGCAACGAGACTGTGATACTAACCGAAGAATGTAGTGTTATCATTCAGCATAAACTACCCCAGAAACTGAAGGATCCTGGGAGCTTCCAGATCCCTTGTTTTATAGGGGAGATCACAGTGGAGAAAGCTCTATGTGACTTAGGAGCCAGCATAAATCTAATGTCAGTAGCTATGATGAGAAAAATAAAGATCGAGGAGGCTAAGTCAACAAAAATGGCCCTACAACTGGCAGACCGATCGTTCAAGTTCCCTCATGGTATAGTGGAAGATTTGCTGGTGAAGGTGGGGGATTTCATTTTCCCAACAGACTTTGTGGTATTGGACATGCAAGAGGAAGCCAAAGCCTCCATCATCCTGGGAAGACCGTTCTTAGCTACTGCTGGAGCTGTCATTGATGTCCAAAAAGGTGAACTCACCTTGAGATTACACAATGAAAAGATGATATTCAATGTGTTCAAGGCCATGATTTACCCACCAGAACAATGGGGAGAATGTATGAGGTTGGACTCATTAGAAGATGCAATGCAGGAGAGTTTTGAAGAAGAAGAACCTGAAGGATTAATAGAGGAGGGATTAACGTCTAGTGAAGATGTTGCGACAGCAGAGATGCATATACAAGGCGCACCAAAGGAAGAGAATGAAAAGTTAGAAGCACCCAAACTTGAACTCAAGGCACTACCACCCACTCTCAAATATGCATACTTAGGAGAGAATGAAAGTTACCCGGTGATCATAAACTCATCCCTCAACCAAGATCAAGAGGATGAATTACTCCAAGTGTTGCAAAAGCGTAAGGATGCCATTGGATGGACCCTCGCTGACTTGAAAGGAATCAGTTCGGCCATATGCATGCATAAGATACTGTTGGAAGATGATGCCAAACCATCCATTCAATCCCAAAGGAGGCTGAACCTGATCATGAAGGAAGTGGTGCAGAAAGAAGTTATGAAGTTATGGTAGGGAGGCGTAATCTACCCGATTTTAGACAGTCCCTGGGTCAGCCCCGTGCATGTGGTTCCCAAAAAAGGAGGGATCACTGTAGTCCATAATGAGAAGAACGAACTAATTCCTACAAGAGCCGTCGCAGGATGGCGGATGTGCATAGACTACCGGAAACTCAATGAGGCTACACGAAAGGACCATTTCCCCTTCCCATTCATGGATCAGATGTTGGAAAGACTCGCAGGACACGCATATTATTGTTTTCTCAACGGTTATTCAGGATATAACCAAATAGTGGTTGATCCCAGAGACCAAGAGAAAACCTCATTCACTTGCCCGTATGGAGTGTTTGCCTACAGGCGTATGCCATTTGGGCTATGTAATGCACTGGCAAATTTCCAATGCTGCATGCTTTCTATCTTCTCAGATATGATAGAGAAATTCATTGAAGTTTTTATGGATGATTTCTCGGTATTCGGAGATTCCTTTCCTAGCTGCCTGAATCACCTAGCCTTGGAATTGAAAAGGTGTCAAGAGACCAATCTGGTCTTAAAGTAGGAGAAATGTCACTTTATGGTGACAGGAGGAACAGTCCTTGGCCATAAGGTTTCTAACCAAGGCATTGAGGTGGACAGAGCTAAAGTGGAACTTATTGAAAAACTTCATCCACCTAGTGATGTCAAGGCAATTAGAAGCTTTTTAGGGCATGCTGGCTTTTATAGAAGATTTATTAAAGACTTTTCAAAGATAGCCAAGCCCTTGAGCAATCTCCTTGTATCTGATACACCATTTATCTTCGATGAAACATGCATGCAAGCATTCGAGAATTTGAAAAAAAGACTATCCTCTGCCCTTATCATTTCCCCACCTGATTGGAACTTGCCCTTTGAATTGATGTGTGATGCATCTGACTTTGCAGTTGGGGCAGTGTTAAGGCCGAGGAAAGATAACTTAGTCCATGTGATATACTATGCTAGAAAAGTCCTCAATGATACTCAAAGAAATTATACCACTACTGAAAAGGAGTTGCTAGCAATAGTTTTTGCATTTGACAAGTTTAGATCATACCTCATTGGTGCTAAATTGATTGTTTTCACAGATCACACAGCACTTAAATATTTGTTTGCCAAGCAAGAATCAAAACCGAGACTAATAAGATGGATCTTATTGTTGCAGGAATTCAATGTTAAAATCAGAGATAAGAAAGGAGTGGAGAACAAGGTAGCAGATCACCTATCCAGAATCCCTCAGGATGAAGGTGTAACACATGATACAAGTGTAAATGAGTTCTTCCCTGATGAGCAGTTGATGGCAGTTCACAAAGCACCATGGTTTGCAGACATTGCCAATTTCAAAGCAAATGGGGCTTTACCTTTAGAGATCAATAAACATCAAAAAAGAAAGCTCCTAAATGATGCAAAGTATTTTGTTTGGGATGAGCCATATCTCTTCAAGAAGTGTTCAGATGGAATCCTGAGGAGATGCGTTTCAGAAGAAGAGGGACGAGAGGTCCTGTGGAACTGCCACGGCTCATGTTATGGAGGCCATTTTGGAGGGGACAGAACTGCAGCCAAAGTGTTACAAAGCAGATTCTTTTGGCCCACCCTTTTTAAAGATGCCAAAGAACTAGAAAAGAACTGCAATGAGTGTCAAAGAGCTGGAAACTTGCCCAAGAGAAATGAGATGCCACAAAATTTTATCTTAAAACTAGAACTGTTTGATGTGTGGGGAATCGATTTCATGGGACCATTCCCAACTTCATATTCAAACAAGTACATCTTGGTGGCAGTGGATTACGTTTCCAAGTGGGTAGAGGCTATTGCAACTCCAACGAATGATAACAAGGTGGTCATGAACTTCCTTAGGAAGAATATCTTTAGCCGATTTGGAGTTCCACGAGCACTCATCAATGATGGAGGGAGCCATTTTTGTAACAGACCACTAGAAGCTCTTCTCCTACGATACGGGATAAAACACAAGGTGGCCACTCCTTACCATCCCCAAACAAGCGGGCAAACTGAGATATCCAACAAAGAGCTAAAAAGGATTATGGAAAAGACTGTGGATGCATCAAGAAAGAATTAGTCGAAGAAGCTGGATGATGCTCTTTGGGCATACAGAACAGCATTCAAAACTCCACTTGGAATGTCCCCATATCAACTGGTGTATGGGAAAGCTTGTCATTTACCACTAGA
>NC_029787.2:66991004-66991620 GCF_000816755.2 Arachis ipaensis
TGTGGGATCGACCTCACTCCCGTGAGTTTTTATTACTTGATACGACCCGGTACACTTGCCGGCTAGTTTTGTGTGTTTTGGGAGAAATTTATTTTTTCACCAAAATATTCATCAAGTTTTTGGCGCCGTTGCCGGGGATTGATTAGATTGACAATGATTAAGTAAGGTGGTGATCTAGATCAAGCACTTTTTCTTTATCTTTCTTTAACCTTTGATTAACCCACTAACTGTTTGAATTTTTGCTTAAGCTAACTAAAACTTCATTCTAGCAGTAGATTGAAGTATCACTGGTTTGTGTGCTCTTATGTTCTGCTTGTATGTCAGGTACACGAAGAGCCATACCCAATTTTCATGAACAAGACGAAAGAACTCTTAGGAGGTTAAGAAGAGCCGAAAGAGGGAAAAGTATTGTTGGAGAAGAAGAATCTGAGGAAGAATACCACGAGATGGAAGGAGATACATCTAATCCAGGAGAAGGAGTTAATAATCCACCACAACAGAGGAGAGTATTGGCTTCCTATACTTTTGCAAATGCTAGACATTGTGGAAGCAGCATTCTCACCCCTAATGTCAAGGCAAATAACTTTGAACTGAAGCCACAACTCATCACATTGGT
>NC_029787.2:66992000-66992609 GCF_000816755.2 Arachis ipaensis
CCAAAACCAACAACCATGGCAGAGGAACTCAAACCAAAACAACCCAAGAAGCAACCAAAACCACAACCAGCAGCAGACTAACCAAAATCCCTACAGAAAACCTCAAAACAACTACCCCAACTCCAACCATTACCAATCTAATAACCAACCCACCAACCAAAATGCCTACCATCCACCATCCACATTTCACAACCCACCACAAGCGTCACCTGAATCTCAAAGACTCACCAACTTGGAAACCTTGATAGACAAAATGTGGAAACACCAAGAAATGACAACTAAGAACCATGAAGCCTCCATGAAGAGCCTAGAGAGGCAAATTGGGCAAATCTCCAAACAGATTTCTGTTGAGAAATCTTCAAACTCACTGCCGAGTGACACAATCCCAAATCCTAAGGAAGAATGCAAGGCAATACAACTGAGGAGGATCATCAGCTGAAAATCCACTATCAAGAGCAACCTAACTACAAAGCATTTAGTAGCCCAAAGAGGTGCTGGGCATCAATGTTTTAAGTAGGAATGTGAGCCAAGTGTCTATAGTGAATAATGTGTCAAGTATAAAGAAAAGAAAATGAACTTGCTACACATGACACTCAAATAAAGCTTATG
>NC_029787.2:66992737-67022256 GCF_000816755.2 Arachis ipaensis
CTTTAAGATTCTGCAATTTACATTTCTTGCACTTTAAGTTTCTGCTATTTAATTTCTTGTTCTTTAAGTTTCAGCAATTTACTTTCCCGCTCTCTTTGATTTCATGCAATTTACATTCTGCAAATCACAAATCACCCAACCAACATTTGATTCGCTTGACTAAATCAACCACTAAGCTAAAATTGCTCAATCCTTCAATCCCTGTGGGATCGACCTCACTCCCGTGAGTTTTTATTACTTGATACGACCCGGTACACTTGCCGGCTAGTTTTGTGTGTTTTGGGAGAAATTTATTTTTTCACCAAAATATTCATCAGTCCCCATATCAACTGGTGTATAGGAAAGCTTGTCATTTACCACTGGAGTTGGAACATAAAGCTCTCTGGGCTCTCAAGATACTAAATTTTGACAGCATTGCTGCTGGTGCAAAGAGGATCCTGCAGCTGCAAGAGATGGAGGAATTTAGATCTCAAGCCTATGAAAATGCCAAGATTTATAAAGAAAAAGCAAAGAGAAGACATGACCTGCACCTGGCACCAAGAAGTTTCGAAAAGGGGCAGCAAGTACTCCTTTACAACTCCAAATTGAGACTGTTCCCTGGCAAACTCAAGTCAAGGTGGTCAGGACCCTTCCTTGTCACAAAGGTCTCGTCATATGGGCACATAGAAATCATGGATAAAAGTTCGAAGAGGACTTTCACTGTGAACGGACAAAGGCTCAAACACTACCTGGGCAACATGGGAGAAAACCCCAAAGTGAAGTATCATCTCAAGTAATGGAGGAATCGTCGAGCTAGCGACGCTAAAAGAGCACTTTGTTGGGAGGCAACCCAACCTGAGGTAGTTTCTTTTTCATCGTCATTTCAATAAAAATCACAAGTTGTTTCCCCTGTATTGCGAAGAGCTAAGTTTGGTGTTCCACACCAAAACAAATCCAAGAGTGAAAGTGTAGTTTTAAGTTTGGTGTTCCACCAAAGATATGAGTATAATCACACTACCCTCCAACGACAGATTGCTAGCTCCAAACAATCAGGGGAACCACTTAGCAGTAGTTTAGTCAGAAGTTAATGGTTGTTTTGATAATAACAACATATGAGGCTCTCTGCAAGTAAGCAATCTATTGTACTAGGCAAAAGAACTAAGTTTGGTGTTCACACACCAAATTAAGTTCAGAAATTTGCAAGCATACATGCAAGCTAACTATGTCTCAAGTGCTTTGAAAACAAGCAACTTCCAATAACTTTGCAGGAACCTTCTGAAGAAATGGTGCACCATCATCCAAGGAAGTGAAGGAGCAAAAACTATGGATGAGGACAACAAGGGGATAGCAAGAAAACATCACCCGAAGGTTGTGTTGTTACTTAATTCCATATACTTAAAATGCTAAATCTTGGAAGTCCAAAGGAACTTGATTTTATAGTTACTCATTAATTTAGATAATTAGAGTTTAATGTTGCTTATTTGCTCTTGCCATGTGTGTGTTGTCTAGATGTCACTGCATCCTTACTTTGCTTACTTGTATGCTTGTCTCCCTTTTGAATCAAATAAAAAGAGAATGATTGTTATCAAAGACCAGAGTGGAGTTCATATTGTGGAGTAAATTCCTTAGTTTGTGATGTGGTCATAAGTTAGCTAAGTTGGTTCACCAACAAGGGTGGGAAGATAACTATCTGGCCTGAATCATATGCTTGAAACACACCCCATGAGACTAGCTAAATAACAAGATCCTAATAAGAAAAAGGGGAAAAGAACAATAAGAGTTAAAAAAGAAAGAAAAGTAATAAAGAATAAGGCTAGGCACCAAGGGTTTGAAACTTGAGAGATGTGTCTGTGGTGCTCCTGTACCAAGGATCTGCTTGGATGAATAAGTTCGTAGGAGTG
Organism: Arachis ipaensis; assembly: GCF_000816755.2. Classification (NCBI taxonomy): domain Eukaryota; kingdom Viridiplantae; phylum Streptophyta; class Magnoliopsida; order Fabales; family Fabaceae; genus Arachis; species Arachis ipaensis. The sequence continues at coordinate 66,994,618 of NC_029787.2, forward strand.
CTTCATCACTTGGTAACTTGGGTTAACTAACCCGGGATTATCAACTGAAAATCCACTATCAAGAGCAACCTTGCTACAGAACATTTAGTAACCCAAAGAGGTGCTGGACACCAAGGTCTCAAGAAAGAAAATAAACAAACCATGTGCCTGTGGTGTGTATGTATGGGGGAAAGAGACTTGAGGGAGTAAGTCCTTAGGGGTGTCTCAACACCTAGCACCTTGAACCAACTGGTTCGGGAGTGCTGGCTGAAAGCTTATCTTAAAGAGTCGCCCCCTCACAGAGCACCTAGTCTAAGAACACAAACAAGCCCTGAAATAACAAAAAGGATCAACGAATAAAAGTCTCATGGGATGCAATCAAGTGAGACGTTGAAGTTAACGTGGACCATCCCTGGGTGAGGAACGTTAGTGAAAAAGGTGATTGTCACTAACATTCTCGAACCCACACTCTCACTTAACGTTAACGCCACTAACGTCCTGAGCTAAACACCCTGCCTACTTTACACTTTCTTTCTGCAAGTAAAGATAAGCCCACTGCAGAAGATAACTGCTTCAAACTCAAGATCCAAGGGCCCCTATCCAAGACTTGAAGAATCAACTAGAAAATCAGAAGAGTAGTATATATAGGGGTAGTTTTGAATTAGGAAAGGATCTTTATGGGGGATTGAAAATTGGGAACTACTCTCTGTATAATTTACTTTCTCTGCACTTCTAGTTCTGATTTTCATGATGTATTCTCCATCTTTGTTTTTTATTTCCAGAGCTATGAACAACTAAACCCCTTTCATTGGGTTAGGGAGCTTTGTTGTAATTTGATGGATCAATACTAGTTTACATTACTCTTCTTCTATCTTTTCTCTTGATTTTACTAGAAAGCTTTCAATCTTCATCCAATTGGGTAGTTATCTTGGAAAAGAAGCTATTCATACTTGGATCTCCTCTGAACCTTGGAAGAGGACTGAAGAGATCATGCTAGAAATGCTTTCTCTTGTTGGACCAAATTGGGTTTGGTTGGATATGGTGATTATAATCCTAATAACACTTGATTTGGGAATGCATGTGGTATAATCAGTGACCATACTTCATCTCTTCTCATGAGCAATTGACCAAGGAATTGGCTATTGATCAAGATTTGAGAGATTGAATTTCCAAGGAATTGGAATTCGATCACTTAAGATTGCCAAGGAGATTAATGAATGCATTGATTGAGGAAGAGATGGAAATGAACTTGATCCGGAGAATGCAACATCTCCTACGCCCAATGAATCCCCATTTCTGATCTTACCCATTCTCTTTAATTTCTGCAATTTACTTTTATGAGCATCTTCCTCATTCCCATTTAAATTCTGCAATTTACCTTCTGCCATTTACTTTCAGCTCTTTACTTTCGGCATTTACATTTTCTGCTGTTTACTTTCTCACCATTTAATTTCCTGCAACACTCAAACCAAATTCTGCTTCGCTCAACTAGAACATTCCTCTAATTAAAGTTGCTTGACCAATCAATCCCTGTGGGATTCGACCTCACTCTATTGTGAGTTTTTACTTGACGACAATTCGGTACACTTGCCGAGGGAGATTTGTGAGAGACAAGTTTCCGTGCCTATTAGGAGTGCAAGGCCATAAGCTTACTTGGTGTGGCCGAATGCCCAGAGGAGGAGGAGGAGGACGTGAATCCCAGTGAGGAAGACCTCATGGGACGTCCTTTGGATAGAAAGGAGTTTCCCTTTGAGGAACCAAAGGAATCTGAGGCTCATACAGAGACCATAGAGATTCCATTGAACTTCATTCTGCCATTCATGAGCTCTGATGAATATTCTTCCTCTGAAGAGGATGAAGATGTCACTGAAGAGCAAGTTGCTAAGTATTTAGGAGCAATCATGAAGTTGAATGCCAGTTTATTTAGTAATGAGACTTGGGAAGATGAACCCCCCTTGTTCACCAATGAACTGAGTACATTAATGAGGTAAACTTTACCTCAGAAGAAACCGGATCTTGAAAAGTTCTTCATACCTTATACCATAGGCACCATGACCTTTGAAAAGGCTCTATGTGACCTTGGTTCAGGGATAAACCTCATGCCACCCTTTGTAATGGAGAAAATGGGAATCTTTGAGGTACAAGCTGCAAGAATCTCATTAGAGATGGCAGACAAATCAATGAAACAGGCTTATGGACTAGTAGAGGACGTGCTAGTGAAGGTTGAAGGCCTTTACATCCCTGCTGATTTCATAATCCTATACACTGGGAAGGATGAGGATGAATCCATCATCCTTGGCAGACCCTTCCTAGCCACAGCAAAAGCTGTGATTGATGTTGACAGAGGAGAGTTGGTCCTTCAGTTGAATGAGCGCTACCTTGTATTTAAGACTCAAGGTTCTCCTTCTGTAACCATGGAGAGGTAGCATGAAAAGCATCTCTCAATACAGAGTCAAACAAAACCCCCACATTTAAACTCTAAGTTTGGTGTTGGGAGGCCACAATCAAACTCTAAGTTTGGTGTTGATAGGCCACAACCAAACTCTAAGTTTGGTGTTAAGAGGCCCCAACCTTGCTCTGATTATCTGTGAAGCTCCATGAGAGCTCACTGTCAAGCTATTGACATTAAAGAAGCGCTTGTTGGGAGGCAACCCAATGTTATTTAATTATATCTATTTATTTTCCATTGCTATTTTATGTTTTGTTTAGGTTGATGATCATGTGAAGTCACAAAAACTACTGAAAGATCAAAAACAGAATGAAAAACAGCATTAAAAAATAGCTCACCCTGGAGGAAGAGCTTACTGGCGTTTAACGCCAGAAAGAAGCATCAAGCTGGCATTAAACGCCAGAAACAAGCACCAGACTGGCGTTTAACGCCAGAAAGAAGCATCAAGCTGGCATTAAACGCCAGAAACAAGCACCAGACTGGCGTTTAACGCCAGAACAGAGCATGGAATTGGCGTTAAAGGCCAGAAACAAGCAGCAAGCTGGCGTTTAATGCCAAACATGCATTCTAAGGGTGTTTTGCACGCCTAAATGGAGCAGGGATGTTAAGTCCTTGACCCCTCTGGATCTGTGGAACCCACAGGATCTCCACCTACCCCACCTCTTCTTCTCTCCTCTTCACTCCTTTTCATAACACGCTTTCCCAAATACCCTTCACCAATCACCTCCATACCTCTTCCCCATAAACCCCACCTACCTCCAAAATTCAAATTCTTTTCCCTTCCAAACCCAACCCTAATGGCCGAAACCTACCCTTCCCCTCACCCCTATATAAACCCCTCAACACTACTCCACTTTCACACATTACATCCACCACTTCTCCCCCTTGGCCGAATACACCTTCTCCATCCATCTCCTCTATTTTCTTCTTCTTCTACTACTTTCTTTCTTCTTTTGCTCAGGGATGAGTAAACCTTTTAAGTTTGGTGTGGTAAAAGAATTGCTTTTTATTTTTCCATAACCATTAATGGCACCTAAGGCCAAAGAAACCTCAAGAAAGAGGAAAGGGAAGGCAATTGCTTCCACCTCTGAGTTATGAGAGATGGAGAGATTCATCTCAAAGGTCCATCAAGACCACTTCTATGAAGTTGTGGCCAAGAAAAAGGTTATCCCTGAGGTTCCATTTAAGCTCAAAAAGAGCGAGTATCCGGAGATTCGACAAGAGATTAGAAGAAAAGGATGGGAAGTTCTCTCTAATCCTATTCAACAAGTCGGAATCTTAATGGTTCAAGAGTTCTATACAAACGCGTGGATCACTAGGAACCATGATCAAAGTATGAACCCAAACCCAAAGAACTGGCTTACAATGGTTCGGGGGAAATACTTAGATTTCAGTCCAGAAAATATAAGGTTGGCGTTCAACTTGCCAATGATGCAAGAAAACGCATGCCCCTACACTAGAAGGGTCAACTTTGATCAAAGGTTGGACCAAGTCCTCATGGACATATGTGTGGAAGGAGCTCAATGGAAATTTGACTTAAGAGGCAAGCCGGTTCAATTGAGAAGACCGGACCTTAAGCCTATAGCTAGAGGATGGTTGGAGTTCATCCAATGCTCAATTATTCCTACTAGCAACCGGTCTGAAGTTACTGTAGACCGGGCCATCATGATCCATAGTATCATGATTGGGGAGGAAGTGGAAGTTCATGAGATTATACCTCAAGAACTCTACAAGGTGACTGACAAGTCCTCCACTTTGGCAAGGTTAGCCTTTCCTCACCTTATTTGCCACCTCTGCAATTCGGCTGGAATTGACATAGAGAAAGACATCCTTATTGATGAGGACAAGCCCATCACTAAGAAAAGGATGGAGCAAACAAGAGATCATGGACTTCAACAAGAACATGAGGAAATTCCTCACCATGAAATCCCTGAGATGCCTTAAGGGATGCACTTCCCTCCACAAAACTATTGGGGGCAAATCAACACCTCCCTGGAAGAATTAAGTTCCAACATGGGACAACTAAGGATGGAGCACCAAGAGCACTCCATCATTCTCCATGAGATTAGAGAAGATCAAAGAGCTATGAGGGAGGAGCAATAAAGACAAGGAAGAGACATAGAGGAGCTCAATAACACCATTGGGTCTTCAAGAGAAAGAAGACGCCACCCTCACTAAGGTGGACCCGTTCCTTAATCTCCTTCTTCTTATTTCTCTGTTTTTCGGTTTTTGAGCCTTATGTTTTATTTATGTTTGTGTCTTTATTACATGATCATTAGTGTTTAAGTGTCTATGTCTTAAAGCTATGAATGTCCTATGAATTCATCACTTCTCTTGAATGAAAAATGTTCTAAAAACAAAAGAACAAGAAGTACATGGTTTCAAATTCATCCTAGAAATTAGTTTAATTATTTTGATGTGGTGACAATACTTTTTATTTTTTGAATGAATGCTTGAACAGTGCATATGTCTTTTGAATTTGTTGTTTATGAATGTTAAAATTGTTGGCTCTTGAAAGAATGATGAAAAAGGAGAAATGTTATTTGATAATCTGAAAAATCATAAAAATGATTCCTAAAGCAAGAAAAAGCAGTGAAGAACAAAGCTTGCAAAAAAAAAGTTGGCAAAAAAAAAGTAATAAAGAAAAAGAAAAAGCAAGCAGAAAAAGCCAATAGCCCTTTAAACCAAAAGGCAAGGGTAAAAAGGATCCAAGGCTTTGAACATTAATGGATAGGAGGGCCTAAAAGAATAAAATCCTGGTCTAAGCGGCTAAACCAAGCTGTCCCTAACCATGTGCTTGTGGCGTGAAGGTGTCAAGTTAAAAGCTTGAGACTGAGCGGTTAAAGTCGAGATCCAAAGAAAAAAAGAGTGTGCTTAAGAATCCTGGACACCTCTAATTGGGGACTCTAGCAAAGCTGAGTCACAATCTGAAAAGGTTCACCCAGTTATGTGTCTGTGGCATGTATGTATCCGGTGGTAATACTGGAAAATAGAGTGCTTAAGGCCACGACGAAGACTCATAAAGTAGCTGTGTTCAAGAATCAACATACTGAACTAGGAGAATCAATAACACTATCTAAATTCTAAGTTCCTATAGATGCCAATCATTCTGAACTTCAAAGGATAAAGTGAGATGCCAAAACTGTTCAGAGGCAAAAAGCTACTAGTCCCACCATCTAATTGGAGCTAAGTTTCATTGATAGTTTGGAATTTATAGTATATTCTCTTATTTTTATCCTATTTGATTTTTAGTTGCTTGGGGACAAGCAACAATTTAGTTTGGTGTTGTGATGAGCGGATAATTTATACGCTTTTTGGCATTGTTTTTACATAGTTTTTAGTATGATTTAGTTAGTTTTTAATATATTTTTATTAGCTTTTAAATAAAAATTACATTTCTGGACTTTACTATGAGTTTGTGTGTTTTTCTGTGATTTCAGGTAATTTCTGGCTGAAATTGAAGGACTTGAGCAAAAATCTGATTCAGAGGCTGAAGAAGGACTGCAGATGCTGTTGGATGCTGACCTCCCTGCACTCGAAATGGATTTTCTGGAGCTACAGAAACCCAAATGGTGCGCTCTCAATTGCGTTGGAAAGTAGACATACAGGGATTTCCAGAAATATATAATAGTCCACACTTTGCCCCCGTTTAGATGATGCAAACTGGCGTTTAACGCCAGATTTCTGCCCTATTCTGGCGTTAAACGCCAGAAACAAGTTGCAAAGCAGAGTTAAACGCCAGAAACAAGTTACAAACTGGTGTTCAACTCCAAGGAAGACCTCTACACGTGAAAGCTTCAATGCTCAGCCCAAGCACACACCAAGTGGGCCCAGAAGTGGATTTCTGCATCATTTACTCATTTCTGTAAACCCTAGTAATTAGTTTAGTATAAATAGGACTTTTTACTATTGTATTCAGGGTCTTTGGGACCACTTTTAAATCTCTGGATGTTTAGTTCTTACATCAGAGAGGCTGGCCATTCAGCCATGCCTAGACCTTGTTCTTATGTCTTTTCAAGGGTAGAGTTTCTACACACCATAGATTTTGGTGTGGAGCTCTGCTGTTCTTCATGAATTAATGCAAAGTACTATTGTTTTTCTATTCAACTCAAGCCTGTTTCTTCTCTAAGATATTCATTCGCACACAAGAACATGATGAATGTGATGATTATGTGATGCTCATCACCATTCTCACCTATGAACGTGTGCCTGACAAACACTTCCGTTCTATATGAAAACAAGCTTGAATGCATATCTCTTAGCCTCCTGATCTATGATCAGAGTCTTCGTGGTATAGGCTAGAATTATTGGCGTCCATTCTTGAGATCCGGAAAGTCTAAACCTTGTCTGTGGTATTCCGAGTAGGATCTGGGAAGGGATGGCTATGACGAGCTTCAAACTTGCGAGTGCTAGGCGTAGTGACAGGCGTAAAAGGATTACTGGATCCTATTCTAGCATGATCGAGAACCGACAGATGATTAGCCATGCAGTGACAGCGCATTTGGACCATTTTCACTGAGAGGACGGGATGTAGCCATTGACAATGGTGATGCCCAACATATAGCTTGCCATGGAAAGCAGTACGAATGATTGGATGAAGACAATAGGAAAGCAGAGATTCAGAGGGAGCAAAGCATCTCCATACGCTTATCTGAAATTTTGACCAATGAATTACATAAGTATCTCTATCCTATTTTATATTTTATTTATATTTTAATTATTTTAAATCCCATAACCATTTGAATCTGCCTGAATGAGATTTGTAAGATGACTATAGCTTTCTTCAAGCCGACAATCTCAGTGGGATCGACCCTTACTCACATAAGGTTTATTACTTGGACTACCCAGTGCACTTGCTGGTTAGTTGTGCGAAGTTGTGAAAAAGAACTAAGAATTATGAACGTGCGTATTAAGTTTTTGGCGCCGTTACGAAGGAATGAACAGTCACGATTTCGTGCACCAATCATGCTTTAGTTAGTTTCTAAAGAGAGAAGCTCTCTCTTCTCTCTAGAATTAGGTTAGATGTAGATTAGGAATTCTTAGATCTAGGTTTAATTCATGCTTAGATTTACTTTTCCTTTACAAATTCTTGTTCCTCTACATTTCCTCTTTCTACTTTTGTACTTTACTCCTTGTACTTGTTTACTTTGTTATTGATGCACTCTTGTTTCTTCTATTTTTCTTTTTAATGCAATTTATGATTTGTGTTCCTTTATTGTTGATTTAAGTTATTGTTGTTAGTTCCTTGCCATTAGTAGTTGTAGATCTACTTTTCTTGCAATTTCATCTTGCTTTCCTTTTATGCTTTCCAAGTATTTGACAAAATGCTTGGTTGGGTTTTAGTGTAGATTTTTCTCCTCTTGGCTTTAGTTGAGTAATTGGAGACTCTTGAGTTATCAAACTCTCTTGTTGATTGATAATTGGAAGTTGCTAGTTGACTTGAATTTCACTAAAGCTAGTCTTTCATTATGATTTGACTAGGACTTGTGGACTCGAGTTGATTATATCCATTTGACATTCCTTCATAGTTAGAGGTTAACTAAGTAGAGCAATGGACAGTTCTTGTCACAATTGAGGATGATAATGAGGATAGGACTTCTAGTTCTCGTTCCTTGCCAAGAGCTTTCTTAGCTATTAGTTTAATTCTTGTTATTGACTCTTCTTGCCCTTTATTCAAAACCCCTAAATACTTGTCCTATAACCAATAGCAAGAACACTTCCCTGCAATTCCTTTGAGAGACAACCCGAGGTTTGAATACTTCGGTTATTTTTATTGGGATTTGTTACTTGTGACAACCAAGTTTTTGCATGAGAGGATTCTTTGTTCGTTTAGAAACTATATTTGCAATGAGATTTCATTTGTGAAAATCTAAACCACACAAAAATCCATTCATCAAAATGGCGCCGTTGCCGGAGAATTGCAAATGTGCGCTTGTTATTGGTTATTGTACATATGTTAATATTGTGAATAGTTTGCTCTTTTGTTGAATTGCTTGTTTGAGTCAGTAGTTAGATTTTATCTCCTTGTTTTTGTCTTTGCTATTATGAATGCTACGCCTTTGGTTCTAGCCTCTACCACAGAGACCCTAGTCTCCCCGAAAATTGGCTGAACTGATATCTCGAGAACTCCCCAATGAAGTCGTGGATTAGCTGTCTGAGAGACGTATATTCAAGCTGGTGGTTCATCATTGTCCGATGAAAGACGCACTCTGAACCCATGTAGAATGCGATAACCTTATAACAGTTCAACTGGTGATGAAGAACAAATATACAATTTAGAACTAATCAAACACGGATCGAAGAGAAACGGTAATACTTTTATTAATTCATAAGACTCAGCAGGGCTCCTCCCCTCAACCTAGGAGGTTTAGAAACTCATACTAAAAGTAAAAAAAACAAGTAAAAACAAAAATAGGGCTGAATGGTGTATGATATATCTAAAAACCATGTAAAATATACTTTAAATACAAAACAGATGACTAGTAAGGGTAAAACGGTCTATTTAGTGCTAAAATTCAGTTTTGGGGCCCACTTTGTGAGTGTTTGGGCTGAGCTTTGTTGAGATCCACGTGCTATGAGGCTCCTTGGGCATGGAACGCCAGCTAGGGGGTTCTTTCTGGGCCTTTGAATGCTGGGCTCTGCTCTTTGGGCGCTGGACGCCTGGAAGGGGTTAAGAAGCTGGCGTTGGACGCCAGTTTTGGGCCTTCTAATCCGAAACAAAGTATGGACTATTATATATTGCTGGATAGCTCTGAAAGTGAGCTTTCCATATCCATTGAGAGCGATCCATTTGGACTTTTATAGCTCGAGAAAAGCCCTTCTGAATGTAGGTAGGTCAGATCTGGATAGCATCTACAGTGCTTTCTCTGTTTCTGAATTAGACTTCTGCTCCAACTCCTCAATTTCAGCCAGAAGATACCTAAAATTGTCCAAAAATACAAAAACTCATAGTAGAATCCAAAAATGTGAATTTAACACTAAAATCTATAAAAACTCAATAAAAACTAAATAAAAGCTACAAAAAACTATATGAAAGTGATGCCAAAAAGCGTATAAAATATTCGCTCATCACAACACCAAACTTAAACCGTTGCTTGTCCCCAAGCAACTAAAAACATAGTAGGATAATAAAGAAAATTAAGATACAATAAATTTCTAAGTTTCAAATAAAGCTTAGTTAAAATCAGTTGAGCGGGACTTAGTAGCCTTTTGCTTCTGAATAGTTTTGCCATCTCACTATCCATTGAAACTCAGAGATGTTGGCATCTTTAGGAATTTAGAATTTAGTTGATATTATTGACTCTCCTAGTTAGGCTTATTTTGATTCTTGAATACAGCTTTCCGAGTCTTCACCGTGACCCTAAGCACTCTGTTTTCCTGTATTACCACCGAATACATTAATGCCACAGACACTTTAACTGGGTGAACCTTTTCAGATTGTAACTCAGCTTTGCTAGAGTCCCCAGATAGAGGTATCCAGAGTTCTCAAGCACACTCTTCTTGCTTTGGACCACGACTTTAACTGCTCAGTCTCAAGCTTTTCACTTGACACCTTCATGCCACAAGCATATGGTTAGGGATAGCTTGGTTTAGCCACTTAGGCCAGGATTTTATTCCTCTAGGCCCTCCTAACTACTGATGCTCAAAGCCTTGGGCCCTTTTATCCTTGCCTTTTGGTTTAAAGGGTTATTGGCTTTTTCTGCTTGCTTTTTCTATTTTTTTTTTCGCATGCAAGCTTTTTCTTTTTCTTTTTGCTGCTTTTTCATGCTTCAATAATCAATTTATGGATCTTTCAGATCACCAATAATACTTTTCCTTTTTTCTTATTCTTTCAAGAGCTAACATTCATAAATTTCAACTTCAAATATGCACTGTTTATTTCATACATTTAGAAAACAAAAGCAGATGACACCACATCAAACTAATTAAACTAATCTTATTTTAAACTTGAAATTCATGCATCTCTCATTCCTTTTCAATAAAAATTTTCATTTAAGCAAGGTGAGAGATATATGGAACATTTTACAACTTTTTAAGACATCAATGCAAATGATCATGTAACTAGGACAAGAAAATAGATAAATTGATAGAAAACAGAAAAATAACAGGAAATGAGTAAAAGAGAATGAATCCACTTGAATGATGGTGGCCAGTGCTCCTCTTTGAGGATCTCTGTAGTGCTTGATCTCTTCTATGTCACTCCTTCATCTCTATTGAGGCGGCTACACAAGTTTATGTGCATGCTCTTTAGTTTTCTTCATCCTCTTCTTCTATACTTAAGAGTGGTAGAAGTCACAAAGCAAAGCTTTTGCAACACCAAACTTAAGAGTTTTGCTCGTCCTCGAGCAAATACGATCAATGGGGAAAAAGAAGGGGTAGGTGGAGCTTCTGTGGGGCCTCTTGGCCCTAAGAGGCTAAGGAATTCCAGATTCCTTGCTTCTCTGCACTAGTATTTGAACACCCAGGGGCTGCTCCCTGGCTGGCGTTTAACCCCAGCAATGCTCCCCTCTTGGGGCGTTGAACGCCCAAGAGGGCTTCCTCACCGGCACTGGCATTTGAATGTCCAGGGGCTTCTCCCTGGCTAGCGTTCAACGCCAGCAATGCTTCCCTCTTGGGGCTTTGAACGCTCAGGAGGGCTTCCTTACTGGCGTTCAACTTTAACGCTCTTTCTGGAGTGTTCTATTTTCACTGCTGTGAATTCTGTCTCTTGGCTGATGCATATAATCATGACTCTGACAACTGAAAGGAAAAAAAAAGAAAATAAATGGTTGAGTAAAGTAGGTTGCCTCCCAATAAGCGCTCTTTTAAAGTCACTAGCTTGACCTTTAGCTCCTTACGAAGGTGAGTATGGGCTCAGATTTTCACCCCTGACAGTGAATTTTCTTCCTGTCCTCTTATGAATGAGCTCTACATGCTCTAGAAATAGGACACGGCTCACTGTATGTGGCAGGACTGGATTCTTGGTGAAGACAACTCTCATGTCAGGTGAGAGGCCTTTAGTAGGAACTCTCTTGTTCCTCCAGCCTTTAGGTACTTTCTTTTTAGTACCTTTTTACTTAGAGCTTATTGAGGACTGCCCAACACCAAACTTAGAATTGATGTCTGGGGGCTCTATAGAGCTCTGCATAGAAAGAGAAGGTTGGCACACTAGGTGTTGCACAGTTGTCTCTTTCTTATTGGAGGAAAAATTAGGATTGGACATCTTAAATAAGATGTAGTCCTCTCCTAATTAGAAAACCATCTCTCCCTTAGCTATATTAATCAAGGCTTTTACAGTAGCTAAGAAGGATCTTCCAAGGATGACACAGTCATCCTCATCCTCTCCAATGTCCAAGACAATGAAGTTCGCAAGAATGTAGTGGTTTTCAACTATAACCAATACATCATCCACTAAGCCATATGGCTTCTTCATGGTCTTGTCTGCCATCTCTAAAGAGATGTGGCAGCTTGTACCTCAAAGATTCCCAACTTCTCCATTACAGAGAGTGGCATGAGGTTGATGCTTGACCCTAGGTCTCATAGAGCCTTTTCAAATGTCATAGTGCCTATGGTGCAAGGAATCAAAAAGTGTCCAGGGTCTGGAAGCTTCTGAGGTAGCTCTTGCTGAACCAAAGCATGGAGTTCTTTGGTAAGCAGTGGAGGTTCTTCCTCCAGAGGCTTTGTACCAAATATCTTGGCATTCAGCTTCATTAGAGCTCCTAGGAAACAAGCAACTTGCTGTTCCCTAGTCTCTTCATCCTCACTTGAGGATGAGTAGTCATCAGAACTTATGCACTACAGAAGTGTATTCAAAGGAACCTCAATTGTCTTTATGGTTTCCTTTGGTTCTGGGCTAGAGGGTTCTTAAGTGGGATTCATGCACTCAGAGGGTGTGCTTTGGCTGGCGTTCAACGACAGCTCTGTTAGCTTATTGGGCATTGAACGCCCTTGCTGTACACCCTGACTGCCATTAAACGCCAGTCCCTCTAGCATTCTGGGCATTGAACACCCAGCAGGGATGTCCTTGCTGGCATTCAACGCCAACTTCCCTGGGCTGGTGGGCGTTGAACGCCCAGTGAAGGCTTCTTCACTTGCGTTTAATGCCTTCCCATTCTCCTCTAATTTGGCCACAACCTCCATGGTTATGGCCTTACACTCTTCTCTAGGATTAACCTCAGTATTACTGGGAAGAATGTCTAGAGGGATCTCAAGGATCCTCTTGCTCAGTTGACCAACTTATACCTCCAAATTTCTAATGGAGGACTTTGTTTCATTAATGAAACTATGAGTGGTCATAGTGAGGCTAGAGACTAGAGTGGTTAAGTCAGAGAGGCTCTACTTAGAGGTCTCCATATTCCCTTGAGAAGATGGGAATGGTGGTCTGTTGTTGAACATATTCTGGTTCCTACCACCTTGATTGAAACCTTGTTGAGGTTTCTGTTGATCTTTCCATGAAAGATTAGGATGGTTCCTCCATGAAGGGTTGTAAGTGTTTTCATAGGCTTCTCCCATGTAATTCACCTCCTCCATGGTGGGTTAATCAGGATCATAGGCTTCTTCTTCAAGAGAAACTTCCTGAGCACTACCAGTTGCAGTTTGCATCCCAGTAAGATGTTGGGAGATCATGTTGACCTGTTGGGTTAAGATCTTATTCTGAGCTAGGATGGCATTCAGAGTCTCAACTTCATGAACTCCTTTCTTTTGAGAGATTCCATGGTTTACAAGGTTCCTCTCAGAAGTGTACATGAACTGGTTGTTAGCAACCATTTTAATGAGTTCTCTTGCTTCTACAGGTATTTTCTTCAAGTGGAGAGATCCACTTGCAGAGCTATCCAATGAAATTTTGGACATCTCAGATAGGCCATCATAGAACACACCTATGAGGGACCATTCTGAGAGCATGTCAGGAGGACATCTCCTGATCAGCTGCTTGTATCTTTCCCAGGCTTCATAGAATAATTCACCTTCTCTTTGTCTGAAAGTTTGAACTTTCACTCTAATCTTGCTCATCCTTTGAAGAGGAAAGAACATAGCCAGAAAAGCATTAACTAGTTTTTCCAAGAGTCAAGACTCGCTCTAGGTTGGGCATCCAACTAGAACTTAGCTCTGTCTCTTAAAGCAAAGGGGAAAAGCATCAGCTTATAAACTTCAGGATCAATTCCATTAGTCTTTATAGTATCACAGATCTGTAAAAATTCTGCTAAGAACTGATGTAGATCTTCCAGTAGAAGTCCATGGAATTTGCAGTTGGGAAAGAGCATCAGCTTATAGACTTCATGATTAACTCCATTAGTCTTTACAGTATCACAGATCTGTAAGAATTTTGCTAAGAACTGATGTGGATCTTCCAGTGGAAGTTCATGGAATTCCAGTTCTGCTGTAGAAGAGAGACTAACTGGTGCACAAAAATTACTTCACACTATATAATTTCGCACAACTAACCAGCAAGTGCACTGGATCGTCCAAGTAATACCTTACGTGAGTAAGGGTCGAATCCCGCGGAGATTGTTGGCTTGAAGCAATTTATGGTTATCTTGTAACTCTTAGTCAGGAAAACAATTCACTTATCAAATTGAATTATGAAAAATAATAGAGTATGAAATAAATACTTATTATGCAGTAATGGAGAGTATGTTGGGGTTTTGGAGATGCTTTGTCTTCTGAATTTCAGCTTTTCTCTTGTATTCCTCTTCCCTCATGCATGCAAAAGTGCAAAGTTCCTTCCATGGCAAGCTCTATGTAAGGTGTCACCGTTGTCAATGGCTACTTCCCATCTCCTCAGTGAAAATGGTCCAAATGCTCTGTCACAGCACGGCTAATCATCTAGAGGTTCTCGATCATACTGGAATAGGATTTACTATCTTTTTACGTCTGTCACTACGCCCAGCACTCGCGAGTTTGAAGCCCGTCACAGTCATCCAATCCCAGAATCCTACTCGGAATACCACAGACAAGGTTTAGACTTTCCGGATTCTCCTGAATGACGACATCAATTCTAGCTTATACCACGAAGATTCTGATTATAGAATCTAAGAGATACTCATTCAATCTAATATAGAACGGAAGTGGTTGTCATGCACACGTTCATGGGTTGAGGAAGGTGATGAGTGTCATGGATCATCACCTTCTCCATAATTAAGCGCGAATGAATATCTTAGATAGGAACACGCATGTTTGAATGGGAAAATAGAAGTACTTGCATTAATTCATCGGGACGCTGCAGAGCTCCTCACCCCCAACAATGGGGTTTAGAGACTCATGCTACCAAAAGGTACAAATTTCAGATCTAAAAATGTCATGAGATACAAAATAAATCTCTAAAAGTTGTTTAAATACTAAACTAGTAACCTAGGTTTACAGAAAATGAGTAAACTATGATAGATAAGTGCAGAAATCCACTTTTGGGACCCACTTGGTGTGTGCTGGGGCTGAGACTAAAGCTTTTCACGTGCCTAGGCTGTTTTGAGCGTTCAACGCCAGGTTGTAACCTGTTTCTGGCGTTGAACTCCAACTTATAACCTGTTTCTGGCGCTGGACGCCAGACTGCAAAATGGAACTGGCGTAGAACGCCAGTTTACGTCATCTATCCTTGAGCAAAGTATGGACTATTATATATTGCGGGAAAGCCCTGGATGTCTACTTTCCAACGCAATTAGAAGCGCGTCAATTGGACTCCTGTAGCTCCAGAAATTCCATTCCGAGTGCAAAGAGGTCAGGATCCAACAGCATCAGCAGTCCTTTTTCAGCCTGAATCAGATTTTTGCTCAGCTCCCTCAATTTCAGCCAAAAAATACCTGAAATTACAGAAAAACACATAAACTCATAGTAAAGTCCAGAAATATGAATTTTTCCTAGAAACTAATGAAAATAAACTAAAAACTAACTAAAACATACTAAAAACTCTATGAAATTAACCCCAAAAAGCGTATAAAATATCCGCTCATCACAACACCAAACATAAACTGTTGCTTGTCCCCAAGCAACTAGACAAATAAAATAGAATACAAATAAGTCAAGAAGCAATAATATCTCAGAATTTTTGAGTGAAGCTCAGATTCTAATTTATTGGCTTTTTCTGCTTGCTTTTTTTTTTTTGCAAGCTTTGTATTCACTGCTTTTTCTTGCTTCAAGAATCATTTTTATGATTTTTCAGATTACCAATAACATGTCTCATGTTCATCATTCTTTCAAGAGCCAACATATTTAACATTCAAGAACATCAAATTCCAAAGTCATATGCACTGTTCAAGCATTCATTCAGAAGGTAGAAAGCATTGCCACCACATGTAATTAATCAGAATTTCTTGTATTAAAAACTCGAAAAATATTGCCTCCTTATCCTAAAGAAAATCTTCTATTTTATTGATGTTTAATGATGATGAGAAAAATAAATTATAGCTTAATTGGAGATAAAATAAATACTAATTACTACTATAACTACTAAGGTAGAACTCAAGTAAGAACAATTATCACAGAGTTAAGGCTAAGATTAGGGCTCAACAACCTTGAGTTTGGGATGTGGATGTTCCTCTAGTCTGTAGAGTGCTTGGTCCTTCAAGAGATAACTTCTGACGCTTCAGTTCCTTTAAGTCACGCCCTTGTTCTTCTTGTTCCCTGAGCAGTTTGCAGAGCATACTGTCTTGATTTTGCTGTTCTTCCTTTATTTGGTCCATAGATTCTTGCAACTTGGTAACAGATGCTTCAAGTTGTTCCCAATATTTAAATTGAGGGACTTCTGGGAGGAATTCTTGCGCCCTCCTCTTGGTGGGGTCATCCTGCACTTGTTGTTTTTCCATTGTGATTTTAGTGATTGGTTGCTCCACTGAGATATACTCTGTTATTCCCATCTTTACTCCGGCATCTTTGCAGAGCATAGAGATTATGCTTGGATAAGCCAACCTGGCATCCTTGGAGTTCTTGTTAGCAAGTATGTAAAATTCAGATGGGATCAGTTGATGAACTTCTACTTCTTTTCCCAACATAATGCAATGGATCATCACTGCTCTTTTAATAGTGACTTTAGAACGGTTGCTTGTGGGCAATATAGAACGCCCAATGAAGTCCAGCCAACCTCTGGCGACTGGTTTGAGATCATCTCTCTTGAGTTGATTTGGGACACCCTTGCTGCTGGTGGTCCACCTGGCTCCAGGGATGCATATATCCTCTAGAATCTTATCTAGGCCCTTGTTTGTTCTCATCATTCTCCTATTGAATGAGTCTGGATCATCTTTCAGCTAAGATAGCTTAAAGATCTCCCTGATTTTATCAGGGTGGATGTGAACAATCTTTCCTCTGACCAAAGTTTGATAGTCATAGAGGGCAGTTCCAGATATTCTCTGCCTGTCTGTTTGTCACAGATTAGCATAGAATTCCTGAACCATATTCCTTCCCACTTTTGTTTCAGGATTAGCTAGGACTTCCCAGTTCCTGTTTCGAATCTGCTCTTGGATCTCCGGATATTCATCTTCTTTCAGATCGAACTTGACTTCTGGGATCACTGATCTTAGACCCATTATTTTGACGTAATGGTCTGAATGTTCTTTGGTTAAGAACCTCCCTTGATTCCAAAGTAGTTTTGGAATACTCTCTTTCTTGCATCTTGGAGTGGGTTGTTTTCCTTTAGGAGCCATGATATTAGTGGGTATAGTTTAGTGATCACGGATAAACACACCAAACTTAGAGGTTTGCTTGTCCTCAAGCAAAAAAAAAGAAAGGAGATGGGTAGAAGGAGAGCTTGTGTCGAATGGTGGATGAGAGGGGGGGCCGAATGTGGTTTTAAAAAGGGAGGGGTGGGATTTTCGAAAATATTGAAAAGATAAGATAGAGGAGATGATTTAAAAAAATATGATATGAAAAGATGTTATTTAAAGTTGAAAAGATATGAAAGATATTTGAAAAAGATAGATTTGGATTTTGAAAAAGATAATGTGGAGATTTGAAAAAGATATTGATGAGTTGAAAAGATTTTAGAGGGAAAAGAGATAGATTTGTTTTGGGAAATTTGAAAAAAAGAGTGCTGGATTGGATTGAAAAAGAATTCGTTGTTATGGATTAAGATACATTTGATATTTTTAAAGTAGGGTTTTTAGAAATTAGAGATTTTAGAAATCAGGGTTTGTAACATGTTTATGCAAGAAATCATGAATTGAAACATGAGAATTAAAATTAAAATGAAAAATATGAAGTAAAAACGGATGTACCCCCTCCCCACCATTCTGGCGTTAAACGCCCAAACGCTATATGTTTTGGGTGTTTAACGCCCAATTGCTGCTTCTCCTGGGCGTTCAACGCCCAGCTGCTGCTTCTTTCTAGCGTTGAACGCCAGGAACTCCTTTGTCACAGGGCATTTTTCTGAACGCCCAGGACGCTGTAAATCTGGCGTTAGATGCCCAGAAGGAGCTTCTTTCCGGCGTTTAAGGCCCAGATAGCTATCCTTACTGGCGTTCAACGCCCAGTGGATGCTTCTTTTGGGCGTTGAACGCCCAATTGTGCCTCTTACTGGCGTTTTCTTGCCAGTGAGCTCTTTTTCTCTGTTTTGTGTGTTGAATCCTTCTGTAACCCTGTAAACTTATGCAATTGACTCTTTACCTTAGTATAAATGAACTTTATATAAACAGATAAAATCAAGAATAGGGCAAAATGCTAGAGGAAGTGATGCCAATTGCTGGGTTGCCTCCCAGTAAGTGCTTCTTTATTGTCTTTAGCTGGACCTTGCTGAGCTTTTTAATCTAGCCTCAGGTTTAAGCATTCTTGCTCAACATTACCTTCAAGATAGTGCCTGATTCTCTGTCCATTAACAATGAACTTCCTATCAGAGTCAATGTCTTGAAGCTCCACATAACCATATGGTGATACACTTGTAATCACATATGGTCCCCTCCACCGGGACTTCAGTTTCACGGGGAATAGCCTGAGCCTAGAGTTAAACAACAGAATCTTTTGTCCTGGTTTAAAGATTCTAGAAGATAGCTTTCTGTCATGCCATCTTTTTTATTTTTCTTTATAAAGCTTGGCATTTTCGAAAGCAGTGAATCTGAATTCCTCTAGCTCATTCAGCTGGAGCAATCTTTTTTTTCCAGCTAGTTTGGCATCAAAGTTTAGGAATCTGGTTGCCCAGTAGGCCTTATGTTCCAGTTCTACGGGCAGGTGACAAGCCTTACCATACACAAGTTGGTACGGAGAGGTCCCTATAGGAGTCTTGAATGCTGTTCTGTAAGCCCACAGAGCATCATTCAAGCTTCGTGCCCAATCCTTTCTACGGGTACTTACAGTCTGTTCCAGGATTCTTTTTAGTTCTCTGTTAGAAACTTCAGCTTGCCCATTTGTCTGTGGATGATATGAAGTCGCCACCTTATGGCGAATCCCATACCGGACCATGGCAGAGTAAAGCTGTTTGTTGCAGAAGTGAGTGCCCCCATCACTGATCAGTACCCTAGGGACACCAAACCTGCTGAATATATGTTTCTGGAGGAACTTCAGTACTGTTTTAGTATCATTGGCGGGTGTGGCAATGGCCTCTACCCATTTTGATACATAGTCAACTGCCACCAGAATATAAGTGTTTGAGTATGATAGTGGGAAAGGCCCCATGAAATCAATTCCCCATACATCAAACAACTCAATCTCCAAGATTCCTTGTTGAGGCATGGTGTAACTGTGAGGCAAATTACCAGCTCTCTGGCAACTGTCACAGTTACGTACAAACTCTCGGGAGTCTCTGTAGAGTGTAGGCCAGTAGAAACCACATTGGAGGACCTTGGTGGCTGTTCGCTCACCTCCGAAATGACCTCCATATTGTGGCCCATGGCAATGCCATAAGATGCTCTGTGCTTCTTCTCTAGGCACACACCTACGGATTATTCCGTCTGCATATCTCCTAAAGAGATAGGGTTCATCCCACAAGTAGTACTTTGCATCAGTAATTAATTTTTTCTTTTGTTACCTGCTGTACTCCTTGGGTATGAACCTTGCAGCTTTATAGTTTGCAATGTTTGCAAACCATGGTGTTTCCTGAACGGCAAACAAATGCTCATCCGGAAAGGTTTCAGAGATCTCAATAGAGGGAGAGGGCGCCCCTTCTACTGGCTCTATTCGGGATAGATGATCAGCCACTTGGTTTTCTGTCCCTTTTCTGTCTCTTATTTCTATATCAAACTCTTGCAGAAGCAATACCCATCTTATAAGCCTGGGTTTTGAATCCTGCTTTGTAAGTAGATATTTAAGAGCAGCATGATCAGTGTACACAATTACTTTTGATCCTACTAAGTATGATCTAAACTTGTCAATGGCATAGACCACTGCAAGCAATTCCTTTTCTGTGGTTGTGTAATTTTTCTGGGCATCATTTAAAACACGGCTAGCGTAATAAATGACATGCAAAAGTTTGTCATGCCTCTGCCCCAATATTACACCAATGGCGTGATCACTAGCATCACACATTAATTCGAATGGTAATGTCCAGTCTGGTGCAGAGATAATTGGTGCTGTGACCAGCTTAGCTTTCAAAGTTTCAAACGCTTGCAGGCACTCTGTGTCAAACAAAAATGGCGTGTCAGCAGCTAGCAGGTTGCTTAGAGGTTTTGCAATTTTTGAAAAATCCTTTATAAACCTCCTATAGAATCCTGCATGCCCCAGGAAGCTTCTGATTGCCTTAACATTGGCAGGTGGTGCTAATTTTTCAATTACCTCTATTTTAGCTTGATCCACCTCAATTCCCTTGTTTGAAATTTTATGCCCAAGGACAATCCCTTCAGTCACCATAAAGTGACATTTTTCCCAGTTTAAAACCAGGTTGGTCTCTTGGCATCTTTTCAAAACCAGTGTCAGGTGATCAAGACAGGAGCTGAATGAGTCTCCATATACTGAGAAGTCATCCATGAAGATTTTGAGAAATTTTTCCACCATATCAGAGAAAATAGAGAGCATGCATCTCTGAAAGGTTGCAGGCGCATTACACAGCCCAAAAGGCATCCTTCTGTAAGCAAATACTCCAGATGAACATGTGAATGCTGTTTTCTCTTGATCCTGGGGATCTACTGTAATTTGGTTGTAGCCTGAATAGCCATCCAAAAAGCAGTAATAATTATGACCAGCTAGTCTTTCTAGCATTTGGTCTATGAAGGGTAAAGGAAATGATCCTTTCTGGTGGCTGTATTGAGCCTTCTGTAATCAATACCCATGCGCCACCCTGTAACTGTTCTTGTAAGAACCAATTCATTTTTTTCATTATGAACCACTGTCATGCCTCCCTTTTTAGGGACAACTTGAACAGGACTCACCCAGGGGCTATCAGAAATAGGATAAATAATCCCAGCCTCCAGTAATTTAGTGACCTCTTTCTGCACCACTTCCTTCATGGCTGGATTTAGCCGCCTCTGTGGTTGAATCACTGGCTTAGCATCATCCTTCAACAGGATTTTGTGCATGTATCTAGCTGGGCTTATGCCCCTAAGGTCACTTATGGACCACCCAAGAGCTGTCTTGTGTGTCCTTAGCACTTGGATTAGTGCTTCCTCTTCCTGTGGATTTAAAGCAGAGCTTATGATCACTGGAAAAGTATCAGCTTCTCCTAGAAATGTATATTTCAGGGATGGTGGTAATGGTTTGAGCTTGGGTTTAGGAGGTTTTTCCTCTCGCTGAGGAAATTTCAGAGGCTCTTTCAATTTCTCTGAATCCTCTAGATCAGGAGGAACATCTTTAAAAATGCTTTCCAGCTCTGATTCGAGACTCTCAGCCATGTTGATCTCCTCCACCAGAGAGTCAATAAGATCAACTTTCATGCAGTCTTTTGGTGTGTCTGGATGCTGCATGGCATTGACAGCATTCAACTTAAACTCATCCTCATTCAGAATGACTACACTGCATTCTTCAGGGAGGAGAACTCTTTCAGTTTCTTTCCAATCCTTCTTATGACTTAAGATCTCTTTCATGAACTTGGCATAAGAAGGTATTTGCTCAAGTGCCTCTGCAAACGAAATCTTTATTTCAAGAGTCCTGAGATAATCTGCAAAGTGAGCAAATTGCTTATCCTGCTCCTCTTGGCGGAGTTTTTGAGGATAAGGTATCTTGGCTTTATATTCCTCA
This sequence comes from Arachis ipaensis, assembly GCF_000816755.2. NCBI lineage: Eukaryota > Viridiplantae > Streptophyta > Magnoliopsida > Fabales > Fabaceae > Arachis > Arachis ipaensis. The sequence goes on from NC_029787.2 coordinate 67,016,108, forward strand.
ACCTTGGTTGCTGCAGGTTTATTTCCTACAGAAGTGGTTGAAGAAGCCTTTTTGGAGGGGTTGTCATCAGCACTTGTGTGTGTCTGATCCCTCACTGGCATTTGAGTGCCAGGGTTGGAAGCTGGAGTGACGTTAGATGCCAACTCCTCATCTGCTCCTGGCATCTGAATGCCAGAACTGTGCTTCCTTTGGGCGTTCAACGCCAGTTCCTTGCTTATTTCTGGCGTTGAACGCCAGTCCTGAGCATGGTTTGGGCGTTCAGCGCCAGTCTTCCACCCAATCTCTGGCGTTTTAGCGCCAGAATTATTTCTCTCCAGGATCTTACTGTCCTCAGATGGATTTTGGGTAGTTTGCTCATTTCTTGGCTTCCTGCTACCTTGAAGTGGGGTATTTAAAGTCTTCCCACTTCTTGATTGAACTGCTTGGCATTCTTCTGTTATTTGTTTTGACAGTTGCTGCTTTGTTTGCTTTAATTGTACTTCCATATTTATATTAGCCATCCTTGTCTCTTGTAGTCTATCCTTGAATTCGGCTAACTGCTTTGTTAGAAAATCCAATTGCTGATTGAATTCAGTAGCTTGTTCTACAGGGCTGAGTTCAGCAGTTACTGTTTTAGCCTCTTCTTTCATGGAAGGGTCACTGCTTAGGTACAGATGCTGATTTGTGGCAACTGTATCAATGAGCTCTTGAGCTTCTTCAATTGTCTTTCTCATGTGGATAGAACCACCAGCTGAGTAATCTAGAGAAAGCTGAGCTCTTTCTGTAAGCCCATAATAGAAGATGTCTAGCTGAACCCACTCTGAAAATATTTCAGAGGGGCATTTTCTTAGCATCTCTCTGTATCTCTCCCAGGCATCATAAAGAGATTCATTATCTCCTTGTTTAAAGCCTTGGATGTCCAGCCTTAGCTGTGTCATCCGTTTTGGAGGAAAGTATGGATTCAGGAATTTTTCTGTCAGTTGTTTCCATGTCTTTATGCTAGCCTTAGGTTGGTTATTTAACCACCTCTTAGCTTGGTCTTTTACAGCAAATGGGAACAGTAATAATCTGTAGACATCCTGATCTACTTCCTTATCATGTACTGTGTCAGCAATTTGTAAAAATTGTGCCATAAACTCTGTAGGTTCTTCCTGTGAAAGACCGGAATACTGGCAACTTTGCTGCACCATGATAATAAGCTGAGGATTCAACTCAAAGCTACTGACTCCAATGGAGGGTATACTGATACTACTCCCATATGAAGCAGTAGTGGGGTTAGCATATGACCGCAGAGTCCTTCTGGACTGTTCATTTCCACTTAGATCCATGATGGAGAAAGGGAGATGATAAAAAAAATATTTTTATTTATTTATTTATTTATTTTGAAAATAAAATAAATTAAAATAAAATAAATAAGAATGGTTGAAGATTTTCGAAAAATAAAAAGAGTGGTTTAGAAAGTTTTGAAAAAGATATGATTTTTGAAAAAGGTTTTAAATTTTGAGATAAAAATCTGGATTTTAAGGGCAATTTTCGAAAATTTGCTTTAAAATGGAGAGAAAATATATTTTTTGAATTTGATAAGGAGAGAGAAAAACAATAAAATAGCACAAGATTTAAAATTTTTAGATCTAATGCTCCTTGTTTTCGAAAATTTTGGAGGGAAAACACCAAGGAACACCAAACTTAAAAATTTTAAGATCAAGACAGAGGGAAAAGTCAAGAACACCTTGAAGACTCACAAGAACAACAAGAACATGAAGATAGAACACTAAATTTAAAATTTTTTGAAAACCAAACTAAAATTTTCGAAAACCAAAGAAAAATCAACAAGAAAACACCAAACTTAAAGTTTGGCACAAGATTTAATAGAAAAATTATTTTTGAAAAAGAAGATTTTGAAAAGAATATACCCAGTTACCAAGAACATAGACCAACACTCTAGCCAATTGGGCAGTAAATGTAACACTTGTTTTGAAGAAGTATTTTTAATAACTAGGAAAATTTTTTTGAAAAATAAAAAAAAAAAATAAGGATTTTAAAAAGAAAATTTCAACTAAAAACAATAATAGAAGACTCTAAACCAAAAAGAAAAAAAATTTTCCTAATCTAAGCAACAAAATAAACCGTCAATTGTCCAAACTAGAACAATCCCCGGCAACGGCGCCAAAAACTTGGTGCACAAAAATTACTTCACACTATATAATTCCGCACAACTAAACAGCAAGTGCACTGCGTCGTCCAAGTAATACCTTACGTGAGTAAGGGTCGAATCCCACGGAGATTGTTGGCTTGAAGCAATTTATGGTTATCTTGTAACTCTTAGTCAGGAAAACAATTCACTTATCAAATTGAATTACGAAAAATAATAGAGTATGAAATAAATACTTATTATGCAGTAATGGAGAGTATGTTGGGGTTTTGGAGATGCTTTGTCTTCTGAATTTCAGCTTTTCTCTTGTATTCCTCTTCCCATATGCATGCAAAAGTGCAAAGTTCCTTCCATGGCAAGCTCTATGTAAGGTGTCACCGTTGTCAATGGCTACTTCCCATCTCCTTAGTGAAAATGGTCCAAATGCTCTGTCACAGCACGGCTAATCATCTAGAGGTTCTCGATCATACTGGAATAGGATTTACTATCCTTTTACGTCTGTCACTACGCCCAGCACTCGCGAGTTTGAAGCCCGTCATAGTCATCCAATCCCAGAATCCTACTCGGAATACCACAGACAAGGTTTAGACTTTCCGGATTCTCCTGAATGACGCCATCAATTCTAGCTTATACCACGAAGATTCTGATTATGGGATCTAAGAGATACTCATTCAATCTAATATAGAACGAAAGTGGTTGTCATGCACATGTTCATGGATTGAGGAAGGTGATGAGTGTCACGGATCATCACCTTCTCCATAATTAAGTGCGATTGAATATCTTAGATAGGAACACGCATGTTTGAATGGAAAATAGAAGTACTTGCATTAATTCATCAGGACGCTGCAGAGCTCCTCACCCCCAACAATGGGGTTTAGAGACTCATGCTGCCAAAAGGTACAAATTTCAGATCTAAAAATGTCATGAGATACAAAATAAATCTCTAAAAGTTGTTTAAATACTAAACTAGTAACCTAGGTTTACAGAAAATGAGTAAACTATGATAGATAGTGCAGAAATCCACTTCTGGGGCCCACTTGGTGTGTGCTGGGGCTGAGACTAAAGCTTCTCACGTGCCTAGGCTGTTTTGGGCGTTCAACGCCAAGTTGTAACCTGTTTCTGGCGTTGAACTCCAACTTATAACCTGTTTCTGGCGCTGGATGCCAGACTGCAACATGGAACTGGCGTATAACGCCAGTTTACATCGTCTATCTTTGAGCAAAGTATGAACTATTATATATTGCTGGAAAGCCCTGCACGTCTACTTTCCAACGCAATTGGAAGCGCATCAATTGGACTTCTGTAGCTCTAGAAATTCCATTCCGAGTGTAGAGAGGTCAGGATCCAACAGCATCAGCAGTCTTTTTTCAGCCTGAATCAGATTTTTGCTCAGCTCCCTCAATTTCATCCAGAAAATACCTGAAATTACAGAAAAATACACAAACTCATAGTAAAGTCGAGAAATATGAATTTCGCCTAGAAACTAATGAAAATAAACTAAAAACTAACTAAAATATACTAAAAACTATATGAAATTAACTCCAAAAAGCGTATAAAATATCCGCTCATCACTAACGGAGGCTTAAGCTCAAACTTATTAGCTCCAATGGCAGGTACAGCAACGCTTCTGCCATAAAAGTCAGAGGTAGTCATGGTGAAGTCACCAAGCACCTTTCTAGGCTCCTCTTGTGGTTCGGCCATGTCCTCAGTTTCTTGTTCAAAATTTTCTAAAAGGTCTCTTCTGGAGTATTGTGCTTTAGCTAGTTGTAAACACCTCCTCAGAGTCTTCTCAAGTTTAGGATCAGGAGTCAAGATGGGTTCTTTATCCCTGTTCTTGGTCATAAACAAGAAGCCAAAAAAAAGAAAGAAAAGAAAGACACTTTCAATAGACAAGAAGCTCCTCCTTGAAGTTAGAAGTAGAGAAAGAAGAAGAGAATAAAAATAAAAATAAAAATAAATAAAATAAGTAAAGGAGAAATACCTTGGATATAGTAGATAAGAGTAAATACGAGAGGATGAAAGTTGAAAGATAGAAGAGAAATCACAAGAAAGCTTTTGTGCCAATTGGCAAGAAGCTCCAAGTGAGATGTGAAGAAAAAAGGAAAGAAGATAAAGAATTGTAGGCAAAGAGTCGATGGGAGTAGAGTTGAATGAATAGAGATGAGAAGAGAAGATGTATAAATAGAAAAAGTAAATAACAAATAAAATGTTTTTATTTTTATTAATTAATTAATTAATTTTTTTAAATTAAGTTAAATTAATTTAAAAAAATTTGAATTTTAATTGTTAAATTTTTGAAAATAGAGGAGGGAAGAGAAGAAGAGATTTTTGAAAATTGAGAGAGATGAGAGTTAGTTAGGTAGTTTTGAAAAAGAAGAGAGAGAGAGGATAAGATATTAATTAAGAAAAGATAAAAAATAGAAATGAAAATAAAAGATTAGATAAAAAATTATTTAAAATTAAAAATAAAATAGATGATAAGATAAGAAAAGTTTTAAAATTAAAATTTGAAATTAGATAAGATTTTTGAAATTTGATTTTGAAAAAGATATGATTTAAAAATCAAAAGTTAGAAAAGATAAGATAAGAAACAAAAAGACAAGATTAGAAAATTGATTTTGAAAAAGATTTTAAGTTTTTTAAAAATTTGAAATTTGAAAAAGATAAGATGAGATTTTTTGAATTTTGAAAAAGATATGATATGATTTTGAAAAAGTAAGATTTTTTTGAAAAAGATATGATTTTTACTTTTGAAAATTTTGATTTTTGAAAACTTGACAATTATGATATGATAAGATAAAATTTTGAAATTGAAATCTGAATTTTAATTTAATATTTTCGAAAAAATTAGTTAAAATTAAGTTAGAAAAGATATTTTTTATTTTTTGAATTTATTGATGAAAGAGAAAAATACAAAAAAGACACGAGACTTAAAATTTTTAGATCTAGCACCCTTGTTTTTCGAAAATTTGGAGGGAAACACCAAGAGACACCAAACTTAAAAATTTTAAGATCAAGACACATGCAAGACTTAAGAACACTTTGAGGAAACACAAGAACACCAAGAACAAAATTTAAAGACTCAAAGAACACAAGAACACAAAAAAGAACACCAAACTTAAAATTTCTAGAAAACTTAAACAAAATTTTCGAAAAAAATTGAAGAAACATAACAAGAAAACACCAAATTTAAAAATTGAAGCAAGATTAAACTAAAGAAAAATTATTTTTGGAAATTTTTTTAAAAGAAATACTCAAAGGAACAACTATTTCCAAAAATAAAAAGGTTTTTGAAATAGTTTTAAAATTTTTGTAATTGAAAAGCATGAACATGTAGGACTCAAACCAAAAACAAGAAAAGAAAAATATTTTTTTGAAAATGGTTTTCTTGTGTGTTACGAAAATTTGAAGAAGAAGAAAATAAAAATAAAAGACTCAATTAAAATAATGTAAAATAAACTTACCTGATCTAAGGAGCAAAACAATCCGACAGTTTGTCCAAACTCAACAATCCCCGGCAACGGCGCCAAAAACTTGGTGCGCGTGTACGCAAACCCCACATCTTTTCGTACAGCAATAGTACCAGCAAGTGCACTGGGTCGTCCAAGTAATACCTAAGCGAGTCAGGGTCGATCCCATGAGGATTGTGGCTTAAAGCAAGCTATGGTTGTCATGCAGGTCTTAGTCAGGCAGAATCAGAAGGTTGATAGATAAATATTTATGGGATTATTTAAAATAAGGATAGGAATTATATGCTGGGAATAGTAAATAATGGGAATAGAGTTGAGGATGGGAGTTGCTTTGCCTTTCTGAATTAACTCCGGTATTACTCCTCTCTTTGCTTGTGAGTGATTTCTTTAATGGCAGGCTGTATGTGATTGACACTGGTTTGAGCAGCTACCAATACTCCTCCAGATCTAAATCCCAGGTTTAGTGCGGATCCATTCTGATTGAGGGTGAAGCTCGTACAATTCATTCTCCTTGATGATCCTACTCAAAAACCACAGACAAGTTCGAA
>NC_029787.2:67022369-67048609 GCF_000816755.2 Arachis ipaensis
GGAAGAATGCTGCGCCTTTGGTTCTAGCCTCTACCATAGAGATCCTAATCTCCCTGGAAATAAGCTGAACTGATGTCTCGATAAGTTCCCAACGAAGTCGTGGATTAGCCGTCTGAGAGACGTATATTCAAGCTGGCGGTTCATCATTGTACGATGAAAGATGCACTATGAACCCATGTAGAATGTGATAACCTTATGCCAGTTCAACGTATTCATGGTGATGAAGAACGAATATACATCTTCGAATTAATCAAACACAAATCGAAAAGAAATTGTAATACTTTTATTAATTCATAGGACTCAGCAAGGCTCTTCCCCTCAACCTAGGAGATTTAGAAACTCATAATGAAGGTTAAAAAAACATGTAAAAACGAAAATAAGGCTGAATGGTGTATGATATATCTGAAAATCATGTAAAATACACTTTAAATACTAAACGGATGACTAGTAAGGGCAAAACGGTCTACTTAGTGCTAAAATCCACTTCTGGGGCCTACTTGGTGAGTGTTTGGGCTGAGCTTTGATGAGATCCATCATCCACATGCTACGAGGCTCCCTGGTCATGGAACGCCAGCTAGGGGGTCCTCTCTGGGCCTTTGGATGCTGGGCTCTGCTTTTTGGGCGCTGGACACTTGGAAAGGGGCAGGAAGCTGGCGTTGGACGCCAGTTTTAGGCCTTCTAATCCGAAGCAAAGTATGGACTATTATATATTGCTGGAAAGCTCTGGAAGTCAGATTTGCATAGCCATTGAGAGTGCTCCATTTGGACTTCTTTAACTCTAGAAAAGCTCTTCCAAATGCAGACAAGTCAGATCTAGACAGCATCTGCAGTGCTTTCTCTGTCTCTGAATCAGACTTCTGCTCCAGCTTCTCAATTTCAGCCAGAAATTACCTGAAATTGTCCAAAAATACAAAAAATCATAGTAGAATCCAAAAATGTGAATTTAACACTAAAACTATAAAAACTCAATAAAAACTAAATAAAAACTACTAAAAACTATATGAAAGTGATGCCAAAAAGCGTATAAAATATCCGCTCATCATAGCTCCACTCCAAAGCTTTCCAAAACCATCAATCAAGCTCCAATATACATATATCACATCCAAAACATAACAACTCAATAACTAAACACAACACTTCAAGTATTTTACTTAGAGTTGAGAATCTTACCTTACCCAAAGATCAAAGAGGCAAGACTAAGCTTTTCCTTCAAGTTAATTAGATCCTATAACATCAAAGAACCCAAAGTCTCAACACTTTTATCCAAGAATTTTGAAATCAAGGACTGGGAAAACTGGAAGGAAAACATCGCTTACCTCAAAAACAAAGTTGTGGGCTTTGTAGAGCTCGACGCCGCGGTCGCGTGGTCGCAAACGGTGCAGTGATCGGAGCTCCAGATCAAAAGTTATAATGGATTGAACAAAGAGCAAGGGTTTGAACTCAAGGTTCTCTCCCCAAGTGTATGTACAGCATGTGTTTCACTTTGGAGAAGAAAAGGAAGCTGGCTTCTATGTGTTTAATGAACTTGGGTTGGGCCAAGGGCCCAATACGGGCCCGGTTGGTCCGTTCAGTTCAATATTGGGCCAAATTCTTTAAAATTAGTGTTCAAAATTCTTGTTTTAATTTTTTCTATCATATTAAACCATAAAATTCACATTTTTAATTTTCTAGAATAAGTTTTAATATGTGGATTAATTTACTCATTAATTAACCGGGTTTTACAGACTCGACACATCCAATAGCTAACCCGGACCTTATCTTTTTGTTGTGCATCCCCAGAAGGAATATAATCGAGGGAGTTTGCCATACCATCTTCTCCAAGAGGTATCACCAGGAAAAATAAATTGAGGGAGAGTGCCTTACCACCTTATCCTCTAAGGCTGTGCCATATAAAACGAAGAAGAGTACCTTTCCACCTTGCAATTAGAGAGACTGTTATGCAAAAAAAAAAAGGAAAGTCTCAACCTAACTCGTCCACACCACAGTTTGCGAATTGAAGCGAAGGGAATCCTCAACCTTCTATCTAATTCCCAATGCAATAAGAGAGGAAATCCTCAAACTCACTTATCTACCATAACACTGAGCAAGCGGGACAAACCACCATCTTTTCCAGGTGCAGATATCTCATTAGTAATGCAAGCGGGACAAAACCTCCATCCTTGCCAATTCAATTGTCATATCTCAATCACAATCACAATCACAATCAAACATAAACATAGTCATAACAAAGATCATAATCATAATTCTCTAAAATCACAATTTTCACAAGGATAATTATCCTCAATCTTAATTGACGCAGGAGCAAGTAGAGTTAGTAGGTTAATTATATTAGTTAATTGTAATAAGGGAATACAAGTCCCATATTGTTTAGGATAGTGAATTTTGTGTTATGAATTAGTCCCACATCGTCCAAGTTATGAAGACTTTTCCTTCTTCTACTAGTATAAACATGTACCTTTTATTTATGAAATAGAAGTTGAAGTTGATTTTTGAATATGAAATAAGCTGTGTGCTTATTTTCCTCTAGGCTCTTTGAGAGTAAGAGGTGCATCCTTGGCTTGGCCGACCAAGGTGAATTTATGGCTATTTTCACCATAGTGGGGTTGCTAACCTCGCAGATTGGTGAATCTAAACTATGTCACCGTAGTGGATTGTTAACATCGCCAAGATTGGTGGTCCAAGCGACGTCCCGGCGTCATTAATCAATTTCATAAGTTACATATCATCATAAACCCCTCTATCACGAGAACACTTAACATTATTGTCAATCCGTGAGCAAGACAAATCCACCCTTTTCACTATGGTAGAACGAAACCACCATCCCACAACGCTCTTATTTAATTTAACAAGTTTTATAGGAAAATTATTTCAATTAAACTTATTAAATCCATCCCCGACATATTTCAAACCCTTAGAATGGTTCTTAAACTCCATACGCAGGTTATTGGGGGTACAAACTTGCCAGAAAGGCTTAACAGCTCAAAATCAGCAATTTAGAAAGAAATCAGCTTGGTGCGCATGCACAGGCCTGGGCATTGCCTCTGATTAGTGCGCGCGCAACACTCTGTACGCACGCACACCAACATAAGTTCTAGTATTCTGCAGAATTTCAACATTGACGTCCGAACTTCAAAAATCCATAACTTTTCGTAAAAAAATTGTTTTGCTTCCGTTCTTCAAAGACAATAAAATTGACATCCCCAATTTTATTTCAAAATAAGTTTTATCAATTTCTAAGTTTTGAGTGCCAAGTTATGGCCCTCCAAAGTTGGGTCAAAATTTGCCGTAGTGTAGAATTTTTTTTTACCACTTAGGAAATTCTCAATTTTTTTATCTAATTGGCATCCATTATATACCAACCTAGCCAAATCTAAGATTAGGTCACTACTGATTAATTTCACTCTTGTTTCTACCTAGCTCCTCACTGTATAGCTCATCCAAATCACAATCTTATCTCATCCTTAATCTTATTCCTCATAAAATTTTTTTCAAACAATCAACAATATTCACCCAAAATTCAGTTTCACATATTCATCATAAAAACTCTAATTTCAACAATTAGACCACAACGCATCAATACATCACAAGCGATAGGAACTCAATCAATCAAGGCCTCGGCCATTTTATTCACCATTTAATATCATCCAAAACCACATATTCATACTAAACCATTATCTTCAACAACATCAATTCAACAACATCTTAATGTCAACTAACCTAAGGTTTTACATAGCATTACATAATAATCATCCGAAACTGAAATTCGTACCTTAGTTGACGATGGTGCCAACCTCTTGAGCATTTCTCTCTAGCCAATCCAAGCCTCAATCAATCCCTCACCAATCCAAGCTTCAATTAACGCTATTCAATCTAAGTTCATTCAATTTATACAATGTTCATCCTAGGGTTTCACATAAATTAAATTTGAGTTTGAGCTTCCCCTAAAACATCAAAATCACAAATTTTAACAATCTCCATACCCAAAATGCAAAAACAGATAAGAATGGAGAAATAGAGTAGAGTTCTCGCGATTACTCACCGTAAAAGTTACATAGAAACATAGAGGGAGGTGAGAGCAATACATAGCCATAAACAGGTCGTCGATCGAAGCTCCAATTTGTGAGAAAAGTAGATTTGAAGGGAGATGTGAATAGTGTTTTAAGTTTTCTTCTCTTCTCTTCCTTAAGTCTCAAGTGCTCTCTCTCTCTCTCAAATTGTGAAAATGAATGAAAATGGAATGGAGTCATGTGCTTTTGGGCCACTAAATAAGGGGTATTTTTATCTTTTTGTCTATTGGTCCTACCTAGGGCCAAAATTTTAAAGATATATATTCCGATTTGTATTCGAAATATTTTTTTGATCATTTTTATATTTATATTTTTTTTCAAACGCAGTACCGGACTGGCCTAAAGTATGTAGAGTTAATCATGACGCCAATACGCGTTTTTTCATAAATAACTATATTTGCGCGCTCCAAATTATGAAATTTAAATTTTTAACTCGAACAGAACGTTTTAAACCCTTTTAACTCAAATTTAAATCATATAATTTACTTGTAAAGTCTCGTATTCTTTCATGTTCTTCTTCTTCTATATATGTTCAAAGAACTAAAGCACATAAATTTTGATTCACAATGTAAACATTTTGATGCACAGTGCAAAATTTTTGGTGCACAGTCCAAAAATTTTGGTACACAGCACAAAAATTTTAGTGCACAGCACATAAAATTTTGAAGAATTACATGACCAAAATATTGATACCTAACTAACAAAATACATGCAGCATAAATTTTGGGTGCACAACATAAAAAAAATTTATGTATAGCACATAAATTTTTGACATACATGACATAAGTTTTTGAAAGGCCACAATTGACTCATCCAATCAATAAAATATATTTGTTGTAAAAATTTGTGTTGTGTATAAAAATTTTTGTGTTATGAGTAATAATTTTTGTACTGTATAAAAAATTATGTGCTATGTGCCTATGTCAATAAGTTTTTGCACTCTTTAATAAAAAAAAATTGTACTGAAAAATAAAGAGAAGAAAAAATGATGATGCATGGATGCGATTTTTTATTTGACTTGTGCCAATTTAATTAGATTGTGCTATAAAAACGCTTCTTGTGCGTGTAATATCACTGAAATTATAATAGTGGGATACAAAATTTGTCCAAGGAAATTGAACACATAATTTATCAACTTTAGAAACCAAAAAATTAGTCAAGTAAAACATAGAAATTGTGGAATTTATGCAAAAAGTAACAATGTTGCATACTTATAAAAATCACTTCTTGCCAATCAATCCAAATTTAATCAGGGAATCATTTTATTTACTTTCAAATACATCTTTTGACAAGTCACCAAAAAAAAATACATCTTTTGACAAATATTTTTAAATAATACGACTCATATCTTGTTTAATATCAACATATCTGTTAAAGACATTTAAATTTTGTGGAATCTTTTTCATAATATACTAAATAAACTATGAATTGTAGCCTCAATAACCGTTGGCATGGATGGACATTGATCTTGTTATAACCCCTATCTGAGGCTTTCTTTGCATGCAATAAAGCCAAAATTGAACAATCCTATAAATGCCTTAGTATTCTTAGAGCACACCAAATAGTATAGAATTGTCATGGTAATATTTACACTAACAAAATAAGCAAAAGACCAGTCATACCTAAAATTTAAAAATATCTCATCAAGAAGACACATAAATAATCCGTTCTTAACACCGAAAATACATAAACCGAACATAGCAAATAGTGACAAAATTACATACCTGTTTGTGTTGTAAGTCAAAACACACCACAACTCTGAAATACTCGTGAGCAGCCTCACTTTTTGAATTAGTCTAGTATGTATTTTTAATTGATTTTTCACAATGAAGGTTGTTCTTGTATTGGTGAGCTCTTTGAGGTATAATTCATTGTGGATGATGCTGAATTTGCTTTCTATGTACAATGGATACGGTATTCTTCGATAATAAAAAACATGGAGAGTGAATACCAGCCAAAAGCAATATGACGCCCAACAAATCAATGAGAAAATTCTAAATTTGGGAAAAATCTTATGGAGAAAAGTCAATGCTTATCTCCTTTAAGCTTCTCTGGTTTATAAGCCTATTACTGGACACATAAACGTTTATAGTAACCCAGTTAGAAATAAACAAATATAACGAGGATAATGATGAGCGGATATTTTATATATTTTTTGGCATTATTTTTATATAGTTTTTGTTATGTTTAGTTTAAGTTTCATTATATTTTTATAGATTTTAGTGTCAAATTCATATTTTTAGATTCTACTTTAAGTTGTTGTGTTTTATGGTGATTTCGGGTATTTTCTGGCTGAAATTGAGGAGTTTTGGCAAAGTCCGATTCAGAGGCAAGGAACGTATAGCAGATGCTGTCAGATTCTGACCTCTATGCTTTCGAAGGAGCATTTCTGGAGTTACAGAAGTGCAAATGGCGCGCTTTCAACGGATATGGAAATCTAACATCCAGGGCTTTCCAGAAATATATAATAGTCTATGCTTTGCTCTGGAAATGAAGGCCCAAAACTGGCGTTCAACGCCAGCTACCAACCCAATTCCTGGCGTCCAACGCCCAAAAAGGAGTCCAAAGCTGGCGTCCAACGCCCCAGAGGTAGTACCAACTTGTGGCTTCACTCAAACTCAGCCCATACACTCACCAAGTGGGCCTAGAAAGTAGATTTTTTCACTATAAGACTAGTGTATCTTATTTCTATAATTCTTAGTTATCAGATTAGTATATATAGAACAAGGATCACCCTTGTTCAGAGGACTTTTGAACTTTTTGCCCATTCGAATACACTTTGACTTTCTGTAAGCTATGAGTCACTAACCTCCTAGGTTAAGGTTAAGAGCTCTGCTGACTTTTATGGATTAATAATATCATTGTTCTAATTCAATATATGCTTGATTCTATTCTAAGATGTATATTCGTTCTTCATCCTAATGAATTGGGAGTGTAACTTGACCGTCATCCCTATTCTACATGGATTCTTGTGAGTCCTTGACGGGATAGTACTGAACCACCAGCTTTATTATACATCTCTTAGACGGCTAATCCACGACTTCGTTGGAGACTTGGAGACATCAGTTCAGCCGAGGTATGGAGCGATTAGGGCCTTTGTGGTATAGGCTAGAATCAATGGAGCAACGTTCTCTTATCCGGAAGATTCGACCTTGTCTGTGGCGTTTTGAGTAGGGTCACCAAGGGAATGGACTGCTAGAGCTTCACCCCCGTTCAGATTGGATGACCACTGACCTGGCGTTTGATCTGAAGCAGGGGAGATTAATGACCACTGACCTGGCGTTAGTCACTTACAGCTTGCCATGGAATGAATTATCAGAAGTTGGAGTAGACAGTGAGAAAACTTGATCCAGAAGGAGGAAACATCTCCGAAGCCTCAACCGTTCTCTCATCACTGATTTCACACCAATTAAGTAATTCTATCTTTATTCCGTTTTTATGCTTTTTTCACAACAAACTATATTTTCTATCCGCCTGACTAAGATCAACAAGATAGCCGTTGCTTGTTCAAACCAACAATCTCCGTGGGATAGACCCTCACTCACCTGAGGTATTACTTGGACGACCCAGTGCTCTTGCCGGTCTATCTGTACGAATATTACAGAGTCAATTTCATGCACTAAGTTTTTGGCGCCGTTGCCAAGGATTGTTTGAGTTTGAAAAACTACCAGACTATCTTATTGCTTAGATTAGGTACTTTTTAAAGTTTAATTACTCTTCTGTTTGTGTCTTTTATTTTCTTTTTCAAAATCCATCTTTTTTTTCTCTTGTTTGAGTCTAGTGTCATTTCTTAAGTTTGGTATCCCATCTATTTTCATCTTTTTTATTTAAAATTTATGAAAATTGTTCTTGAATATTCTTCTTGGTATTCAAGTTGTTCTTGTTTCTTTTCTTATTTTGATCTTAAAATGTTTAAGTTTTGTGTCTTTTGGTTATTTTTCTTTAAAAGTTTGAAAAACTAGTGTCTTTGATCTAAAAATTTAAGTTTGGTGTCTTTTGGTTATTTTTCTCTTTCTTTATTAATTCGAAAAATCAAAAGAATATCTTTTCTATCTTTATTCAAATTATCGAAAATCTTATTCCCTTTTTCTTATCTTGATTTAAAATTTTAAGTTTAGTATTTTCTTGTTAGTAAAGTTCAAATTTTAAATTTTGAATCTTATGTTTTCAAATCTTTTTCAAAATGTTCACCATATCTTATCTTTTTAACTTATTTTCAAGTCTTTATCTTATCTTGTTTCAATTTCAAAATTCAAAATCAAATATTTTTCAATTTTTATCTTATCTTGTTGACTTTTTCTTTCCAATTTTAAATTTCAAAATTTTTAAAATCAAATATTTTTCAAATCTCCTATCTTATCTTATTTTCAAATCTTTCTTAATTAGTTACTTGTTTTCTCTTTCCTCTTTTTCAAAACTTCCTAACTAATTCCTCTCTCTTCTATTTTCGAAAACTTCCTACCTCTTTCTCTTTCTTCTTTTTCGAAAATCACACTCAATTTTCAAATCTTTTTTATTCAATTAATAATTAAAATAAAAACAAAAATATTTTAATTCTAGTTTCCCTTTTTACTTCTTAATATTCGAATTCTTCTACCCCTCATTCGAATTCTCCATCTCATTCCTCTAGCCTCATTCTTCTTTCTTCTTCACATCTCATAGGGAGTTTTCTATACTTTGACATAGAAACTCCCATTCTCTTTCTTTCTTGTTTCCTTTTTCTTATTTATGAGCAGGAACAGATATAAAGAACCTCTCTTTGATTCTAATCCTGAACCTCAGAGGACTCTAAGGAGGCATTTACAACAAATTAAAGCACAACACTCCGGAAAAAATCTCATTGAAATTTTCGAACAAGAAGCTGAAAATACAAACATGGCATCCGATCCGAATAATGAAGGAGATGCAAGGAAGGTTCTTAGTGACTTCATTGCACCCACACCTGACTTCTATGGAAGAAGCATCTCCATACCTGCTATTAGAGCAAATAACTTTGAGCTTAACTCTCAATTAGTCTCTGTAATGCAACAGAATTGCAAATTTCATGGACTTCCACTGGAAGATTCACATCAATTCCTATCTGAATTCTTGCAAATATGTGATACTGTTAAGACCAACGGAGTGGATCTTAAGGTCTACAGGCTTATGCTTTTCCCTTTTGCTGTTAGAGTCAGAGCTAGGATATGGTTGGATTCTCAACCTAAGGAAATCCTAGACTCTTGGAAAAAGATGGTCAATGCTTTCTTGGCCAAGTTCTTTCCACCTCAAAAAATGAGCAAGCTCAGGGTGGATGTTCAAACCTTCAGACAAAAAGAGGGTGAATCCCTCTATGAAGCTTGGGAAAGATACAAGAAACTGATCAAGAGATGTCTTCCTGACATGCTCTCAGAATGGACTATCCTAGGTATCATTTATGATGGTCTATCTAAGATGTCCAAGATATCTTTGGACCATTCTGCTGGTGGATCACTCCATTTAAAGAAAACACCTACAGAGGCACAGAAACTCATTGAAATGGTTGCAAACAACCAATTCATGTATACTTCTGAGAGAAACCTTGTGAACAATGGGGTAGCTCAGAAAAAAGGAGTCTTGGAGGTTGACACTCTGAATGCCATATTGGCTCAGAACAAGATCTTGACTCAACAGGTCAAAATGATCGCTCAGCATTTGACCGGAATGCAAGCTGCAGCTGGCAACACTCAAGACACCTCCTATGAAGGAGATGCTTATGATCCAGATCAACCTACAATGGAAGAGGTGAATCACATGGGAGAACCTTATGGAACACCTACAACCCTTCATGGAGGAATCATCCTAACTTCTCATGGAAGGATCAACAAAAGCCTTAGCAAGGCTTCAACAATAATCAAGGTGGAAGAAACCAGAATAGGTTTAACAGTAATAAACCAGTCCCATCTTCTCAGCAATATATGGAGACTTTTAAGCAGAGCCTCTCTGACTTAGCAACCATAGCCTCTGAACTCTCTAAGACCACTCACAGTTTTATAATAGAAACTAGGTCCTCTATCAGAAATCTGGACGTACAAGTTGGTCAGTGGTACGGATTTTATATCCACAAACTAACCGACAAGTGCACCGGGTCGTACCAAGTAATACCTCAGGTGAGTGAGGGTCGATCCCACGAGGATTGATGGACTAAGCAACAATGGTTAATTGATTTACTTAGTTAGGCAAATAGAAAATAGTGTTTAAGAGTTCAAATACATTAAACAATAGCAAGAATATTAAAGAAAGGCAAGTAAATAAGTTGGAAATAAATTATTGAGAAAGCAGTTAAGGCTTCAGAGTTATCTATTTTCTGGATTGACTTTTCTTATTAATTTATTTTAATCATGATAGATTTAATTTATGGCAACTATATATGACTAGACCCTAATTCCTTAGACCTTTCTAGTCTCCTCTAAAATTCATCAACAGCCAATTCCTTGGTCAATTAATCCCAATTAGGGGGTGATTAAAATAGAAAAACAATAAAATCAATCCATACAATAGACAAAGCTCCTAACCTTAACAGTGGAGGTTTAGTTGCTCATGGCAAAAAGAAAATAAGGATTCTGATAAAATGTATTTTGGTAGTCTGGAATGGAATCCCCGTGTAGAATAATTCCAATCCCCTTTTATATCTAATCCTAATTAATTTAAAATCTATCTTCTAACACTAAAATAATATCTTTTCCTCTAAAAATAAGATTTGAATTTAAATCAGAATTAATCAAATAATCAGCAAGTCTTCAATTGATGGATGGGGACCACTTGTTTCGTCCATTCTACAGCTTCTAATCTGTGTTTTCTGGGCTGGAAACTGGGTCAAAACAGCCCAGAAATCGCCCCCAACATTTTTCTGCGTTTTCTGTACGTGGCACATGTCACGCGTACGCGTCAGTCACGCGTACGTGTCGATGGTCTTCTTTGCGTGTCACGCGTACGTGTCAAGTACGCGCATGCGTCGCTGTGCATCTTCGCTTTTCACGCGTACGCGTCAAGTACGCGCACGCGTCACCATGGAAATCTTCAAATCACGCGTACGCGTCAGTTACGCACACGCATCGTTCCTCGCTGGTCATCTCTTTTAATTATTGTGCTGCAGAAACTCCATCAAATCCAGCCGAATGCTACCTTAAATAAACAAAATTGCACAAGACTCAAAGTAGCATCCATAGTGCCTAAAATATAATTAATTCTTGATTAAACTCAACAAATTAAATGCAAATTCACTAGGAAAAGATAGGAAAGATGCTCACGCATCAGTCAGCTAAGCAAGAGAATTCCTGAGACCCCTCCTAACACTCTCCCAAGTAACACTGAAGTAAACCCAAGAGAAGAGTGAAAGGCCATCACTGTAGAAGCTGAGGCCAAATCTGAAGGGGATGTCCTAGCATTGAACGCTAGTAAGGGAGTCCTTACTGGGTGTTCAACGCCCAAAGAAGAGCCATTCTTGGTGTTGAACGCCAGTAAGGAAGTCTCTACTGGGCGTTCAACGCCCAAAGTGGCACAAAAGCTGGCATTGAATGCCAGTAATAGGGCAGCTGGGCAATCAACGCCCACTAACAACTTCCCTATTGAAGAACTGAAGGCAACTAAGACTCATGAGGAGACTATAGAAGTTCCATTGAATGCCTTGTTATAAATTACGGATTATGAAGATCACTCTTCCTCTGATGAGGAAGAGGAAATTAGGGAAGAGCAAGTTGCTCCGTACCTAGAAATTCTGATGAAGCTAAATGCCAAGTTATTTGGAACAGAAAAATTGGAGGAAGAACCTCTAGTGCTCACCAAGGAACTCAATGCCTTAGTTCAGAAGAAACTACCTCAGAAGCTGCCGAATCCCGGACGCTTCCTAATTCCCTGCACCATAGGCACCATTACCTTTGAGAAGGCTCTATGTGACCTAGGGTCAAGCATAAACCTCATGCTACTCTATGTGATGGAGAGGCTGGAATCTTTGAGGTACAAGCTGCAAGAATCTCACTAGAGATGGCAGACAAGTCAATATAAAAGGCATATGGTCTGGTAGAAGATGTCTTAGTAAAGGTTGAAAATCTTTACATACTTGCAAATTTTATAATCTTGGATACTGGGGAAGAAGAGGATGAATCCATCATCCTTGGAACACCTTTCCTAACCACTGCTAATGCCATCATAGATGTAGCAAAAAGAGAGCTAGTCCTGCAATTGCATGAGGACTGTATCTTATTCAAGATACCTAACCTTAACTCTCCCTCTGACAAAAGAGAGACAATTGTACAACACCTAGTGTTCCAACCCTCTCTCTCAGTGTAAAGCTATATAGTGCCCCTAGACACCAATGCTAAGTTTGGTGTTAGGCAGCCATCATCAAGCACTAAGAATAAAGGTACTAAGAAGAAAGTACTTAAAGGCTAGAGGGACAAAAAAATTCCCACTGAAGGCCTCTCACCTGGCATGAGAGTTGTCTTCACTGACAACCCAATCATTCCACTTACTATGAATAACATCCTGTCTTTAGAACATGTGGAACTCATCCATGAAAGCACAAGCAAGAAGTTCACTGTAAGGGGCGAAATTTTGAGCCCCTATCCATCTCCGTAAGGAGCTAACCGTCAAGCTAGCAACGTTAAAGAAGTGCTTGTTGGGAGGTAACTCAACCAAAATTAAAGTTATTTCTGTTTTTTTCATTAAGTTTCTTTAAGTTATATCAGTTTAATTTTCATATTCATTTCATGTCAATGCAAAAGTAATACAGATATAAAAGATTGGCATTGATTTAAATAATATTACCTAACCAGAAGAAAACAAGTCACTAAGCACCCAAAATAATTCAAGAAAAGATGCAACAGTTAAATAAGAAAATTAACACCAATGGTAAAATAATAAATTTAGAAAAGAAAAATAAAAATATGCACAAAATTAAAATGTAATGAATGAAATATGCAAATAAATTAAGTAAAATAAAAAGAAAGATAAGAAGACTGAGAAGTGAAAGAAATAAAGTAAGAAAGATAATTGGCGCTGATCTGGATAAGTTATGCGACGCGGGCAACGCGAATGCGTGGGGGATGCGGTCACGCACTTGCGCTTAAATTAATCGACGCGGTCGCGTCGGTCACGCGGACGCGTGACGCATTTTGTGCTACTGGCGCGAGGGCAGCCTCGCGCTCGCACAACTCTCTGTTCAAAATGCATTATTGCCAAATATCAGGGTGACGCGGTCGCGTGGTCGACGCGATCGCGTGAGTGGTCATGACAAGAATGTGACGCAGACACGTGAGCCATGCGTCCGCGTGGTAAGGCTGGGCGTTCAGCACCAGTCCAGCACCACTCCAGCATAACTTTCGGCTATGCACCCTTTTCACGTCGATTTTCATGTCACGCGGCCGCGTGGGTGACGCGGTCGCGTGGGAGGCTAAAGTTCCCACATGACGTAGACGCATCAGCGATGCGGTCGTGTGGATCAATTTGTGCCAAAGGCACGTCTCCCTCGATTTTTTTTCTTCCCAACGCACTGGCGATGCGGACGCGTCAGTGACGCTGCCGCGTCGCGTGCGTGCTTCTTTTTTTTTCTTTTTTTTTTTAATAATGCAGTATGCAGAATGCAATGCTAATATGAATGTTATACATGATTCTAGGTCCAATGAAATAAAATAAAACTTAAAAACAAACAAAACAGACTAGAATTAAAACTGAAAAAGGAACGATCATACCATGGTGGGTTGTCTCCCACCTAGAACTTTTAGTTAAAGTCCTTAAGTTGGACATTTGGTGAGCTCCCTGTTATGGTGGCTTGTGCTAGAACTCATCCAGGAATCTCCACCAATGTTTGTATCTCCAGTAACCTCCGGGGTCCCAAACTAGACATGTAAAGCCCTTAAGAAGCTTCAAACAGATTCTTAGACTCCCGGGGTGACAAATGTCAGAGCAGATTCCAGGATCCCAAATCTTGCTTTTACACCCATTTTTGTCGGGATCTGTATTTTTCCAGCCGGGTGATAAGTAATTTGAATTCTCACTGCAGCTACCAAATAGCTTCCTAGACCCATTCTATTGAGCTTTACACCAATCTTTGTGTTTAAACTTAAAGCATCCAACCATAATGAACCTTGCAAGACAATTCTTACCACTGACCATTTTCCTCTTACTCTTAATGCCACAAAGAGCTCGAAGTTGACCATCCGTCTCCAATAGCCCATATTCAAGTGGAATTAGAAAGCTAAGGGATATGAATTTTACCCACTTGAATGTTGTAGAAGGATGATGGCAACTTAGGGGGAGGTGTCTCTAATGAACTCGCAAGCTCCACTTCCTTGTGATCTTCTTTGACATCTTCCACCTCTTTGCAAGCTTCTTCAATTTCAACATCTTCCTCTTGGTAGCTTTCTTCCAATTCAATCTCTTCTTCATTGCTCACCAAGGGCAAGAGAGGCTGTGCTTCTTCTTCTTTAATCTCCATCTCTTGACCAACCACTTCCAAGTCTTCAACTATGATATGCCTTGGAGGTTGTACACCCTCCTCAACATCAAATGCAACCGTCTTGGAAGGAGACTCTATGTCTTGACTTTCCCATGGAGGTTCAGCATCTCGCAAGTCTTCAACCACTTTTTCCTCTTCAATAATTACTGCTTTGTTCAGTAGTTTTAATATAAAATCATACTCATCCTTGATGATTTTCTTTCCATGATAACTCCCTTCAACTATTCTTTCATCTTCAAGGGTCTTTACTACCTTCACCTTTAGGGCCTCCTCTAGCTCCTTATGAAGTATGGATTCGCGAAAATGATCCATTCTCTCTTGTTCTATGTCAATAGCATCATTGGGATCATGTTGCTCTTGGATTGATGGATGTGGGTGCTCTTCCATGGATGGCAGTGATGGGATGGAGAGATCATTCGGTGGTTGAAAAGGAAGTGCACTAGAGCTTGAGGGTTGAATTTTGGAGGTAGAGGGTTGGTTCATGCGGGATATAAGATTTTGGAGTGTAGACGTGAGACCAATGATGTTAGAGATGAGTGTATTATTATCCAATAGAGGTTGGGGTGGATCTATGTATGGCTCATTCGGTTCATAGGGTGGTTGGTATGGTGGATGTGGGTTATGGTCATATGGAGGTAAATGGTGTAAAGGGGCTTGTGAGTTTGGTGGTTCAAAGGTATGTTGGGGAGGTGATTCATAAGCACAGGGTGGGACTTGTTGGTAATTACAAGGGGGTCCACCATATCTATCAGCTTGGTATGCATTGTAGAGTGGTCCTTGCCCATGATATCTTGGAGGGTGTTGTTGCCTAAAGGGTTGATCAGATCCTCTTGGCTCTATCCATCTTTGATTGCTTAGACCTTGATGCATATTCCTGTTATAGCTTCCACTCCTTTTAATAGATTTAGAACAAAACTCAAAGCGAGAGGGGTGAGAATTCATGGTAGCTAATAAAAATTAAAAACGAAAATAAAAACAAATTTAAATTAAAAGGTTATTGAAATTAAAATTTTTGAATTTGAAAAATTAAATTTTAAATTTTGAGTTTTTAAATTTTGAAATTTGAATTTTGAAATTTAAAATTTTGAAATTTGAAATTTGAATTTTTAAATTTTGAATTTTTAAATTTTGAAATTAAAATTTTGAATTTTGAATTTTGAATTTTGAAAATTAAATATTGAAATTTAAAATTTGATTTTTGAAATAAGATAAGATAAGATTTTGAAAAATATATGATTTTTGAAAAATATTTGAATTTTGAAATTTAAAACTAAGATAAGATAAGATAAAAATTTTAAAATCAAAATCTGAATTTTTTTTTATGGAAAATTCGAAAATTCAATAAAAATAAAGAGAAAATATATTTTTAAATTAAATGAGGAAAGAGAAAAACAATAAAATGACACCAAACTTAAAATTTTTAGATCAAAACGAAGAAAACAACTAAGAACAACTTGAAGGTCAAGATGAATACGAAGAACAAATTTTTGAAAAATTTTTAATAACTAAATAAAAACCAATAACCTCTTAATTTATGAAAAAGCAAAAATAAAAACAAAAATAAAAACAAATAAACAAGCAAAAAATAAATATTTACGATAACCAATAATAAGGCACACGTTTGTAATTCCCCGGCAACGGCGCCATTTTGAAGAACTGTAGATTGATGGTTTAGAAGTTATAGTAAACTCTCGTTGCAAGTATAGTTACTAAACCAAGCAATCAACCTTTCTTACAAACGTTTTGATTGTCACAAGTAACAAACCCCTAAATAAATTGATAACCGAGTATGTAAACCTCGGGTCGTCTTCTCAAGGAATTGCAGGGAGGTATGTTCTTATTATTGGTTATGAGTTTGTAAATTGGGGGTTTTGAAAGTAAGGAAGCAGTATGTTGAACAATAAGAAAAATAGTAATAATAAAATAAACTCTTGGCAAGGTATAAGAACTGGAAGTCCTGTCCTTATCAATTGTGATGAGAATTGGATTTTAATCCCACTTTGTTAACCTCTAACTATGAAGGTAAATCAAGTGGACTAATTAGCTTCATCCTCAAGTCCTAGTCAATCCCTGTGGGAAGACTAGCTTTAGAGCGATCTAGATCAATTAGTAATCTGCCAATTTCAACCACTGCTTTATTTGACAGCTCAAGCATTACCAATTACTTAACCCAAGCCAAAAGAACGAATTCTAAATTAAATTAAAAGCATTCATGTAAATAAAGCAAAGCAAAATTAAATCTGAAAATACCTCGAATTGCATTCACAAAAGAAATTAAATCGAACATGGATATTAATAAATTAAATTGGAAAAATAAATAAAAGGAACATTGAACATGTGATCGCAAAAGATGAAATCCTAAATCCTAATCCTAATCCTAAGAGAGAGGAGAAAACCTCTCTCTCTAAAACTACATCTAATCCTAAAATTGTGAATATGAAAGCTTGTTTATGAATGGATGCGTTCCCCCACTTTATAGCCTCTAAACTGTGTGTTCTGGGCTGAAAACTGGGTTAAAAACAGCCCAGAAATCGCTCCCAGGGATTTCTGTTACGTTTAGGTCGCGGGAAAGTGACGCGGAGGCGTCGTCCACGCGTCCGTGCAGATTGAAGTTCGCAAATGCGACGTGGACGCGTCATTCACGCGTTCACGTCGCCTAACGTCGGGGCAGTGGTGCATGAAACTGTGATCAACAACAATGGCGCCAAAGGACTTGGAACTCTTAAACGTGAATCACACTTTGTCACAATTCTGCACAACTAACCAGCAAGTGCACTGGGTCGTCCAAGTAATAAACCTTACGTGAGTAAGGGTCGATCCCACGGAGATTGTCGGCTTGAAGCAAGCTATGGTCATCTTGTAAATCTCAGTCAGGCGGATTCAAATGGTTATGGAGTTTAAGGTGATGAAAATAAAACATAAAATAAAGATAGAGATACTTATATAATTCATTGGTGGATTTCAGATAAGCGTATGAAGATGCTTTGTTCCCCTTGAACCTCTGCTTTCCTATTGCCTTCTTCCAATCATTCATACTCCTTTCCATGGCAAGCTTTATATTGGGCATCACCGTTGTCAACGGCTACATCCCATCCTCTCAGTGAAAATGGTCCTGATGCTCTGTCACAACATCATCTAACCAGCTGTCGGTTCTCGATCATGTCGGAATAGGATCCATTGATCCTTTTGCGTCTGTCACACGCCCCACAATCGCGAGTTTGAAGCTCGTCACAGTCATCCCTTCCCAGATCCTACTCGGAATACCACAAACAAGGTTTAGACTTTCCGGATCTCAGGAATGGCCGCCAATAATTCTAGCCTATACCACGAAGGTTCCAATTTTAGATTAGAAACCCAAGAGATATGCATTCAAGCTTGTTTGCATGTAGAACGGAAGTGGTTGTCAGTCACGCGTTCATAGGTGAGAATGATGATGAGTGTCACGGATCATCACATTCATCAAGTTGAAGAAGGAATGAATATCTTGGAGAAGAAATAGACTTGAGTTGAATAGAAAAACAATAGTACTTTGTATTAATTCATGAAGAACAGCAGAGCTCCACACCTTAATCTATGGTGTGTAGAAACTCCACCGTTGAGAATACATAAGAACAAGGTCTAGGCATGGCCGTGAGGCCAGCCTCCATGATCTAAGAACTACACGTCCAAAGATGAACAAAAGATAATTCAAAGATGAAAATACAATAGCAAAAGGTCCTATTTATAGAAAACTAGTAGCCTAGGGTTACAGAAATGAGTAATTAATGCATAAATCTTCTTCCGGGCCCACTTGGTGTGTGCTTGGACTGAGCATTGAAGCTTCCATGTGTAGAGACTTTTCTTGGAGTTAAACGCCAGCTTTTGTGCCAGTTTTGGAGTTAAACGCCAAAATTCTTGAGCTGAATTGGAACGCCTATTTGGGCCATCAAATCTCGGGCAAAGTATGGACTATTATATATTACTGGAAATCCCAGGATGTCTACTTTCCAACGCAATTGAGAGCGCACCAATTGGGTGTCTGTAGCTCCAGAAAATTCACTTTGAGTGCACGGAGGTCAGAATCCAACAGCATCTGCAGTCCTTTTTCAGCCTCTGAATCAAATTTTTGCTCAGGTCCCTCAATTTCAGCCAGAAAATACCTGAAATTACAGAAAAATACACAAACTCATAGTAAAGTCCAGAAGAGTGATTTTTATTTAAAAACTAATAAAAATATAATAAAAACTAATTAAAATATACTAAAAACATACTAAAAATAATGCCAAAAAGCGTATAAATTATCCGCTCATCATAACACCAAACTTAAATTGTTGCTTGTCTCCAAGCAACTGAAAATGAAATAGGATAAAAGAAGAGAATATACAATGAATTCCAAAAACATCTATGAAGATCAGTATTAATTAGATGAGCGGGGCTTTTAGCTTTTTGCTTCTGAACAGTTTTGGCATCTCACTTTATTCCTTGAAGTTCAGAATGATTGGCATCTATAGGAACTCAGAATCCAGATAGTGTTACTGACTCTCCTAGTTAAGTATGTTTATTCTTGAACACAGCTACTTTATGAGTCTTGGCCGTGGCCCTAAGCACTTTGTTTTCCAGTATTACCACCGGATACATAAATGCCACAAACACATAACTGGGTGAACCTTTTTAGATTGTGACTCAGCTTTGCTAGAGTCCCCAATTAGAGGTGTCCAGGGTTCTTAAGCACACTCTTCTTTTTGCTTTGGACCTCAACTTTAACCGCTCAGTCTCAAGTTTTCACTTGACACCTTCACACCACAAGCACATGGTTAGGGATAGCTTGGTTTAGCCACTAAATCCAGGATTTTATTCCTGTGGACCCTCCTATCCACTGATGCTCAAAGCCTTGGATCCTTTTTATCACCCTTGTCTTTTGGTTTAAAGGGGTATTGGCTTTTTCTGCTTGCTTTTCTTTTTCTTTCTTTTTTTTTTTTTTTGCAAGCTTTTCACTGCTTTTTCTTGCTTCAAGAATCAATTTTATGATTTTTCAGATCATCAGATAACATTTCTCCTTTTCCTTTCATTCTTTCAAGAGCCAACAATTTTAACATTCATAAACAATCAAATTCAAAAATATGCACTGTTCAAGCATTCATTCAGAAAAACAATAGCATTGCCACCACATCAAGATAATTAAACTGTTTTAAAATTTGAAATTCATGCACTTCTTTTTCTTTTTCAATTAAAAACATTTTTCATTTAAGAAAGGTGATGGATTCATTTTCATAGCTTTAAGACATGGACACTAATTATCATGTAATAAAGACACAAACATAAATAAACATAATGCACAATTTTTGAAAAACAGAAAATAAAGAACAAGGAAATTACAGAACGGGTCCACCTTAGTGATGGCGGCTTGTTCTTCCTCTTGAAGATCTTATGGAGTGCTTGAGCTCCTCAATGCCTCTTCCTTGCCTTTGTTGCTCCTCTCTCATGGTTCTTTGATCTTCTATAATTTCATGGAGGAGGATGGACTGCTCTTGGTGTTCCACCCTTAGTTGTCCCATGTTGGAACTCGATTCTCCTAGGGAGGTGTTGATTTGCTCCCAATAGTTTTGTGAAGGAAGATGCATCCCTTGAGGTATCTCAAAGATTTCATGATGAGGAATTTCCTTATGCTCTTGATGAGGTTCTCTTGTTTTTTCCATCCTTTTCTTAGTGATGGGTTTGTCCTCATCAATGAGAATGTCTCCCTCTATGTCAATTCCAACCGAATTGCAAAGGTGACAAATGAGATGAGGGAAGGCTAACCTTGCCATAGTAGAGGACTTGTCCGCCACCTTGTAGAGTTCTTCGGATATAACCTCATGAACTTCCACTTCCTCTCCAATCATGATGCTATGTATCATGATAGCCCGGTCTATAGTAGCTTTGGACCGGTTGCTAATGGAAATGATTGAGCGTTGGATGAACTCCAACCATCCCCTAGCCACGGGCTTGAGGTCATGCCTTCTTAGTTGAACCGACTTCCCTCTTGAATCTCTCTTCCATTGAGCGCCCTCTTCACATATGTAAGCCAATTCTTAGGGTCTGGGTTCACACTTTGATCATGGTTCTTGGTGATCCATGCATTGGCATAGAATTCTTGAACCATTAAGATTCCGACTTGTTGAATGGGGTTGGTGAGAACTTCCCAACCTCTTCTTTGAGTTTGAAAGGGACCTCGGGGATCACTTTCTTCTTGGCCACAACTTAATAGAAGTGGTCTTGATGCACCCTTGAGAGGAATCTCTCCATCTCCCATGACTCGGAGGTGGAAGCTTTTGCCTTTCCTTTCCTCTTTCTAGAGGTTTCTCCGGCCTTTGGTGCCATATATGGTTATGGAAAAACAAAAAGCTTTAGCTTTTACCACACCAAACTTAGAAGGTTGCTTGTCCTCGAGCAAAAGAAGAAAGAAGAGAGTAGAAGAAGAAGAAATAGAGGCGATGGGGTGGGCTTTGTGTTACGGCCAAGGGGGAGAATTGGTGTTTAGGTTGTGTGAAAATGAAGAAGTGAAGATGGGTTAATATAGGGGTGAGAGGGGTGTGTATGGTTCGGCTATAGAGGGTGGGTTTGGGAGGGAAAGTGGTTTGAATTTGAATGGTGAGGTAGGTGGGGTTTTATGAAGGATGGATGTGAGTGGTGAAGAGAATGGTGGGATTTGATAGGTGAGGGGGTTTTGGGGAAGAGGTATTAAGGTGATTGGTGAATGGGTGAAGAAGAGAGAGAGAGGTGGCGTAGGTGGGGATCCTGTGGGGTCCACAAATCCTGAGGTGTCAAGGATATCTCATCCCTGCACCAAGTGGCGTGCAAAACGCCCCTTGCTGCCAATCCTGGCGTTAAACGCCAGGCTGCTACCCATTTCTGGCGTTAAACGCCCAGAATGGTGCCAGACTGGGCGTTTAACGCCCATTCTGCTACCTTTACTGGCGTTTAAACGCCAGTAACTGTCTCCTCCAGGGTGTTCTATTTTTCATTCTGTTTTTCACTTTGTTTTTGCTTTTTCAATTGTTTTTGTGACTTCACATGATCATCAACCTACATAAAACAAAAAATAACAAAGGAAAATAGAAATTTGACATAGAATAGTAACGATTGGGTTGCCTCCTAACAAGCGCTTCTTTAATGTCAATAGCTTGACAGTGGGCTCTCACGGAGCCTCACAGATGTTCAGAGCAATGTTGGAACCTCCCAACACCAAACTTAGAGTTTGAATGTGGGGGTTCAATACCAAATTTAAAGTTTGGTTGTGGCCTCCCAACACCAAACTTAGAGTTTGACTGTGGGGGCTCTGTTTGACTCTGTATTGAGAGAAGCTCTTCATGCTTCCTCTCCATGGTGACAGAGGGATATCCTTGAGCTTTAAACACAAGGGAGCCTCCATTCACTTGAATGATCAATTCTCTTCTGTCAACATTAATCACAGCTTTTGTTGTGGCTAGGAAGGGTCTGCCAAGGATGATGGATTCATCCATACACTTCCCAGTCTCTAGGACTATGAAATCAGCAGGGATGTAATGGTCTTCAACTTTTACCAAGACATCCTCTACAAGTCCATAAGCCTATTTCTTTGAATTGTCTGCCATCTCCAGTGAGATTCTTGCAGCTTGTACCTCAATAATCTCTAGCTTCTCCATTACAGAGAGAGGCATAAGGTTTATGCTTGACCCTAGGTCACACAGAGCCTTCTCAAAGGTCATGGTGCCTATGGTACAAGGGGTTGAGAACTTTCCAGGGTCCTGTCTCTTTTGAGGTAATCTCTGCCTAGCCAAGTCATCCAGTTCTTTGATGAGCAATGGAGGTTCATTCTCCCAAGTCTCATTACCAAATAACTTGGCATTTAGCTTCATGATTGCTCCAAGGTACTTAGCAACTTGCTCTTCAGTAACATCTTCATCCTCTTCAGAGGAAGAATACTCATCAGAGCTTATGAAAGGCACAAGTAAATTCAATGGAATCCTATGGTCTCAGAATGAGCCTCAGATTCCTATGGTTCCTCATTAGGGAACTCCATGGAGGTCAGTGGGCATCCATTGAGGTCTTCCTCAGTGGGAATCACTGCCTCTTCCTCCTCTCCAAGTTCGGCCATGTGAGATGTGGTTATGGCCTTGCACTCTCTTTTTGGATTTTCTTCTGTATTGCTTGGAAGAGTGCTAGGAGGGAGTTCAGTAATTTTCTTACTCAGCTGACCCAATTATGCCTCCAAATTTCTAATGGAGGACCTTGTTTCAGTCATGAAACTTTGACTAGTTTTGATTAGATCAGAGACAATGGTTGTTAAGTCAGAGGGGCTCTGCTTAGAATTCTCTGTCTGTTGCTGAGAAGATGATGGAAAAGGCTTGCCATTGCTAAACATGTTTCTTCCACCATTGTTGTTGTTGAAACCTTGTTGAGGTCTTTTTTGATCCTTCCATGAGAGATTTGGATGATTTCTCCATGAAGGATTATAGGTGTTTCCATAGGATTCTCCCATGTAATTCACCTCTTCCATTGTTGGGTTCTCAGGATCATAAGCTTCTTCTTCAGAGGAAGCTTCCTTAGTACTGCCTGTTGTTGCTTACATTTCAGACAGACTCTGAAAAATCATATTGACTTGCTGGGTCAATATTTTATTCTGAGCCAATATGGCATTCAGAGTATCAATCTCAAGAACTCCTTTCTTCTGAGTTGACCTATTATTCACAGGATTCCTTTTAGAGGTGTACATGAATTGGTTATTTTCAACCATTTCAATGAGTTCTTGAGCTTCTGCAGGCATCTTCTTCAGATGAAGAGATCCTCCAACAGAGCTATCCAATGAAATCTTGGATAGTTCAGACAGACCATCATAGGAGATTCCTATGATGCTCCATTCTGAAAGCATGTCAGAAGGGCACCTTCTGATCAATTGCTTGTATCTCTCCCAAGCTTCATAGAGGGATTCACATTTCTTCTGTCTGAAGGTTTAGACTTCCACTGTAAGCTTACTCAATTTTTGAGGTGGAAAGAACTTTGCCAAGAAGGCATTGACTAGCTTTTCCCAAGAGTTCAGGCTTTCCTTATGTTGTGAATCCAACCATGTTCTAGCTCTGTCTTTTACAGCGAAAGAAAAGACATAAGTCTGTAGACTTCAGGGTCAACCCCATTAGTCTTGACAGTGTCACAGATTTGCAAGAACTCAGCCAAGAACTAATGAGGATCTTCCAACGGAAGTCCATGAAACTTGCAATTCTGTTGCATTAGAGAAATTAATTGAGGCTTAAGCTCAAAGTTGTTTGCTCCAATGGCAGGGATAGAGATGCTTCTCCCATAGAAATCAGGAGTAGGTGCAGTAAAGTCACCAAGCACCTTCCTCGCATTGTTGGCATTGTTGTTATTTTCGGCTGCCATGGTTTCTTCTTCTTTGAAGAGTTCTGTTAGGCCCTCTAAAGAGAATTGTTCTTTAGCTTCTCTTAGCTTTCTCTTCAAGGTCCTTTCAGGTTCAGGATCAGCTTGAACAAGTATGCCTTTATCTTTGTTCCTGCTCATATGAAAGAGAAGAGAATAAGAAAGTAGGGAATCTTCTATGTCACAGTATAGAGATTCCTTGAGGTGTCAGAGGAAAAGAAGAATAGAAGGAGGAGGTAGATGGAAGAGAATTCGAACATATAAAGAATGAGGGAGTTCGAATTGTACCTTGAGGAGGAGTCTTAGTCCCTTAAATAGAAGGATGTGAAAAGAGGGGAAGAATTTTCGAAAATAATTTAAAAAGATTTTGAAATAATTAAAAAAAATTTGAAAACTTGATTGAGATTTTCGAAAACTAAGATTGGGAAAGAAATAATGTGATTTTTTAAAAAAAAAGATTTTGAAATTAGAAAAATATATGATTGAAAAAATTAATTTTGAAAAAGATGTGATTGAAAAGATATGTTTGAAAAGATATGATTGAAAAATAATTTAAAAAAAGAAAATTTTTAAAATTAAAGTTGATTACTTGACTATCAAGAAATTAAAAGATATGATTTTAAAATTTAAAGTTTGATCCTTTCTTAATAGGCAAGTAACAACTTGAAAATTTTGAAGTAAATCTTTAATTATAGCAAGGATTTTTGAAAATAGTAAAAAATAATATAAAATGGAA
Organism: Arachis ipaensis; assembly: GCF_000816755.2. Taxonomy (NCBI): domain Eukaryota; kingdom Viridiplantae; phylum Streptophyta; class Magnoliopsida; order Fabales; family Fabaceae; genus Arachis; species Arachis ipaensis. The sequence goes on from NC_029787.2 coordinate 67,047,016, forward strand.
AGAAATTGATTTTGAAAGAGATATGATTGAAAAGATATGATTTGAAAAAGATTTGATTTTGAAAAATTATGAAAACTTGAAAAAAATGTGAATTAAAAACAAAATCTTCCCTCTAGTGTCATCCTGGCGTTAAACGCCCAGAATGGTGCCCATTCTGGCGTTTAACGCCCAAAACTCTACCTTTTTGGGTGTTAAACACCCAGCCAGGTGCCCTGGCTGGCGTTTAAACGCTAGTTTTCCTTCTTCACTGGGCGATTTGAACGCCCAGCTTTTTCTGTTTCATTCCTCTGCTGAATGTTCTGAATCTTCAATTCTCTGTATTATTGACTTGAAAAGACACAATTTTGAAAATATTTTTGAATTTTTGATGATGAGAATCAATAAAAATGCAACTAAGATCAAATAAACAATGCATGCAGGACACCAAACTTAAAAGTTTGTATACTAAGGACTATAACAATGTAAAAACAATGCATATGAAAAACAACAAAAGACACTAAACAAGAGAATTTAAAGATCAGAGCAATGAAATCATCAAGAACAACTTGAAGATTAATGAAGAACAATATGTATAAATTCGAAAAATGCAAGAAGAAGAAAGTCATGCAATTGACACCAAACTTAAAAATTAATACTAGACTCAAACAAGAAACATAAAATATTTTTGGTTTTTATGGTTTTATAAATTTTTTGTGATTTTCGAAACTTATATGGAAAAGAAAATAAAGAGAATCAAAGCTTTTAATAAGAATTCCAGGAATCATTGCAATGCGAGTCTAAGACTCCGGTCCAGGAATTAGACATGGCTTACTAGCCAGCCAAGCTTTCAATGAAAGCTCCGATCCAAAACACTAGACATGGCCAATGGCCAGCCAAGCTTTAGCAGATCATTGCTCTCAACAGCAAAATTGATAGAAATCAACAAGTTCTTGTGATGATAAGTTGAAACCTCGGTCCAAAAGATTAGACATGGCTTCTCAGCCAGCCAGACTTCAACAAATCATCATGAAACTCTAGAATTCATTCTTAAAAACTCTGAAGAACAAAATAGAAAATCTTTTTGTATTTTTGAAAAAAAAAATTTTCGAAAAATAAAAAAGGAAAAGATTGTCGGCTTGAAGCAAGCTATGGTCATCTTGTAAATCTCAGTCAGGTGGATTCAAATGGTTATGGAGTTTAAGGTGATGAAAATAAAACATAAAATAAAGATAGAGATACTTATGTAATTCATTGGTGGATTTCAGATAAGCGTATGAAGATGCTTTGTTCCCCTTGAACCTCTGCTTTCCTATTGCCTTCTTCCAATCATTCATACTCCTTTCCATGGCAAGCTTTATGTTGGGCATCACCGTTGTCAATGGCTACATCCCATACTCTCAGTGAAAATGGTCCTGATGCTCTGTCACAACATCGGCTAATCAGCTATCGGTTCTCGATCATGTCGGAATAGGATCCATTGATCCTTTTGCGTCTGTCACACTCCCCACAATCGCGAGTTTAAAGCTCATCACAGTCATCCCTTCCCAGATCCTACTCAGAATACACCGCCGGTAAGGACTCTAGGCCTTTCAGATTTGGAACAGACACCATAAGG
>NC_029787.2:67049765-67056180 GCF_000816755.2 Arachis ipaensis
TAATTCTAGCCTATACCACGAAGGTTCCAATCTTAGATTAGAAACCCAAGAGATATGCATTCAAGCTTGTTTGCATGTAGAATGGAAGTGGTTGTCAGTCACGCGTTCATAGGTGAGAATGATGATGAGTGTCACGGATCATCACATTCATCAACTTGAAGAACGAATGAATATCTTGGAAAAGAAATAGACTTGAGTTGAATAGAAAAACAATAGTACTTTGTATTAATTCATGAAGAACAGCAGAGCTCCACACCTTAATCTATGGTGTGTAGAAACTCCACCGTTGAGAATACATAAGAACAAGGTCTAGGCATGGCCGTGAGGCCAGCCTCCATGATCTAAGAACTACACGTCCAAAGATGAACAAAAGATAATTCAAAGATGAAAATACAATAGCAAAATGTCCTATTTATAGAAAACTAGTAGCCTAGGGTTACAAAATTGAGTAATTAATGCAGAAATCTACTTCCGGGCCCACTTGGTGTGTGCTTGGGCTGAGCATTGAAGCTTCCATGTGTAGAGACTTTTCTTGGAGTTAAACGCCAGCTTTTGTGCCAGTTTTGGAGTTAAACGCCAGAATTCTTGACCTGACTTGGAACGCCTGTTTGGGCCATCAAATCTCGGAAAAAGTATAGATTATTATATATTTCTGGAAAGCCCAGGATGTCTACTTTCCAACGCAATTGAGAGCGCGCCAATTGAGCTTCTGTAGCTCCAGAAAATCCACTTTGAGTGCAGGGAGGTCAGAATCCAACAGCATCTGCAGTCCTTTTTCAGCCTCTGAATCAGATTTTTGCTCAGGTCCCTCAATTTCAGTCAGAAAATACCTGAAATTATAGAAAAACACACAAACTTATAGTAAAGTCTAGAAGAGTGATTTTTATTTAAAAACTAATAAAAATATAATAAAAACTAATTAAAATATACTAAAAACATACTAAAAACAATGCCAAAAAGCGTATAAATTATTCGCTCATCAGGCAGCTATGGCAAATTATATATCAAATCGAAGCCCCGGATGTTAGCTATCCAACGAAACTGAAACCGTATTATTTGGACCTCTGTAGCTCAAGTTATGATCGTTTGAGTGCAAAGAGGTCAAGTTGGACAGCTTTAGCAGTTCCTTCAGTTTCTTGTATTCCTTCCATTTTTGCATGCTTCCTTTCCATCCTCTAGGCCATTCCTGCCCTGTAATCCCTGAAATCACTTAGCACACATATCAAGGCATCTAATGGTAATAAGAGAGGATTAATATTAGCAATATAAAGGCCAAAGAAGCATGTTTTCAATCATAGCACAAAATCAGGAAGGCAAATGTAAAACCATACAAATAGTATGAATAAGTGGGTAAGAACTTGATAAAAACCACTCAAATGAACACAAGATAAACCATAAAATAGTGGTTTATCTGTGTTCAATGCCCAAGAAGAGCAGCCAATCTGGCGTTGAACGCCTCACAGGGTATCCCTAATGGGCATTCAACACCCAAGAAGAGCAGCAATGCTAGCGTTGAACACCAGCCAGGGAGCAGAGGCTGAGTGTTCAACGCCCCAAAGGAGGTAGAGACCTGGCATTGAACACCAGGAAGGAGGTCCCCTATGGGCGTCCAACGCCCTATGAGGAGCATGAAGCTGGCGTTGAACGCCAGCTAGGAGCAGGAGCTAGCCGTTCGACGCCCACAAGGGGGTAGGGAACTCAATTCCCTAGCCTCTCAGGATCAGTGGGTCTCACATCATTTCCACCTACCCCCACTTTCTTCTCTCTCTTACTTTCACTCTTCCCCACAGACTCTTCTCTATAATCCCTCAACCAATCACATCCATATCTCTTCCCAAAAGCATCATAACTCCCACCAACCCCAACCCACTTCAAATTCAAAAACTCCCACCCAATTTCCCCCCTCCCATTCGAACCCTACCCTATCCCATCCTTATAAATACCCCTTCCTCCCATCCTTCATACACACAATTCATACACAAAAGCCCCCACTTGGCCGAAACACTCTCTCCTTCTTTTTCCATCCATTCTCTTCTTCTTCTACTCTTTTCTTCCATCTTTTGCTCAAGGATGAGCAAAGCTTTTAAGTTTAGTGTTGAAAAAGTCTTGCTTTTTTATTTCCATTCACACATATGGCACCCAAAGTCGGAGAATCCTCTAAAAAGAGGAAAGGGAAAGCTGTTGTTTTCACCTCCAAAGCTTGGGAGATGGAGAGATACATCACCAAAGCTCATCAAGACAACTTCTATGAAGTAGTGGCAAGGAAGAGGGTGATCCCTGAAGTCCCCTTTAGGCTAAAAATAAATGAGTACCTGGAGATTCAACGAGAAATCTGAAGGATAGGTTGGAAAGTTCTAACCAATCCTATCCCGGAAGTTGGAATCTTGATGGTACAAGAGTTCTATTCCAATGCATGGGTCACTAAACATCATGATATAAGTGTGAACCTAAGCTCCAAAAATTGGAGCACCATGGTCCGAGGGCTACCCTTAGATTTTAGCCCGGAAAGTGTAAGGTTGGGGCTCCATTTGCCAGTAATGCAAGGAGACCCACATCCTTACACTAGAAGAGTCAATTTTGATTAGAGGATAGATCAAGTCCTTTCAGACATTTGTGTGGAAGGAGCTCAGTGAAAGAGAGATGCTCAAGGCAAGCCTGTCCAACTAAGAAGGCTTGACCTCAAATCTGTAGCTAGAGGATGGTTGGAATTTATCCAACGCTCTATGGTACACGAAGTTGTGATTACACTTTTCACAACTCCACACAACTAACCAGCAATTGCACTGGATCGTCCAAGTAATACCTTACGTGAGTAAGGGTCGATCCCACAGAGATTGTCGGCTTGAAGCAAGCTATGGCTATTTTGTAACTCTTAGTTAGAAAATTAGTAATAAAAATGATTGTGTTTATGAAGAATAAATAACATAAAATAAATGGTACTTGTAATTCAATAACGAGAAACAGGTTGAGGTTCTGGAGATGCTCTGTCATCTGAATCTCTACTTTCCTACTGTCTTCTTCTCCAAACACGCACAGCTCTTTCCATGGCAGGCTGTATGATCCTCTCGGATGAAAAATACCACGCGCTGTCACCGCACGGCTAATCATCTGTCGGTTCCCACTAGCATCGGAATAGGACCCTTGTCCTTTTGCACACTGTCACTGCGCCCAACATTCGCAGGTTTGAAGCTCGTCACAGTCATCCCCTTACAGACCCTACTCGGAATACCACAGACAAGGTTTAGACTTTTCGGATCCCAGGAATGCTGCTAATCGATTCTAGCCTATACCACGAAGGTTCTAACCTCCGAATTCGGTCCGTGGATCAGAGTCCCAAGAGATACACACTCAAACTATCGCTCAATGACTAGGTTGAGCTCAAATAGAATGAGAGTGGTTGTCAGGCACGCGTTCATAGATGCGAGAATAATGATGAGTGTCACGGATCATCATCTTCTCCTGATTGAAGTATGAATGAGTATCTTAGAATAGAATCAAGCGTGATTGAATAGAAAATAGTAGTAATTGCATTAATCCATTGAAACACAGCAGAGCTCCTCACCCCCAACCATGGGGTTTAGAGACTCATGTTGTCAGAAATACAATATGAAGTGTAAAAAAAATGTCATAAGGTTTTCAATGAATCTCTAAAAGTAGTTTTTATACTAGACTAGTACCCTAGGTTTACAGAAAATGAGTAACTAAGTGCAGATAGTGTTGAATTCCACTTCTGGGATCCACTTGGTGTGTGCCTGGGCTGAGCATTCAAGCTTCCATGTTCATATGCCCAAAGTTGGCGTTAAACGCCACCTCAGGTGCCAGAATGGGAGTTTAACGCCGAAAAAGGTGCCAGTTCTGGCGTTTTACGCCAGACAATTTTAGGCTGATTTTAGATGCTAGTTTGGGCCATCAAATCTCAGGCAAAGTATAGACTACTATATATTGCTGGAAAGCCCAGGATGTCTAATTTCCAACGCAATTGAGTGTGCTCCAATTGGACGTCTGTAGCTCGAGAAAATCCATTTCGAGTGCAGAAGGGTCAGAATCCAACAGCATTTGCAGTCCTTTTTCAGCCTCTGAATCAGATTTTTGCTCAGGTCCCTCAATTTCAGCCAAAAAATATGTGAAATTACAGAAAAACACACAAACTCATAGTAAAGTTCAGAAATGTGATTTTTGAATAAAAACTAATAAAAATATAATAAAAATTAACTAAAACATACTGAAAACTATGTAAAAACAATGCCAAAAAGCGTATAAATTATCCGCTCATCACAACACCAAACGAAAATTGTTGCTTGTCCCCAAGCAACTAAAAACAAAATAGGATAAAAGGAAGAGAATATACAATAAATTCCAAACTTATCAATGAAAATTAATTTCAATTAGATGAGCGGGACTTGTAGCCTTTTTGCTTCTGAACAGTTTTGGCATCTCACTTTATCCTTTGAAGTTCAGAATGGTTGGCATCTATAGGAACTCAGAATTTAGATAGTGTTATTGATTCTCCTAGTTCAATATGTTGATTCTTGAACACAACTACTTTATGAGTCTTGGCTGTGACCCTAAGCATTTTGTTTTCCAGAATTACCACCGGATACATAAATGCCTCAGACACATAACTGGGTGACCCTTTTCAGATTGTGACTCAGCTTTGCTAAAGTCCCCAGTTAGAGGTGTCCAGAGCTCTTAAGCACACTCTTTTTGCTTTGGACCACGACTTTAACCGCTCAATCTCAAGCTTTTCACTTGACACCTTCACGCCACAAGCACATGGTTAGGGACAGCTTGATTTAGCCACTTAGGCCAGGATTTTATTCCTTTGGGCCCTCCTATCCATTAATGCTCAAAGACTTGGATCCTCTTTTACCCTAGCTTTTTGGTTTAAAGGGTTATTGGCTTGAAGCAAGCTATGGTCATCTTGTAAATCTCAGTCAGGCGGATTCAAATGGTTATGGAGTTTAAGGTGATGAAAATAAACATAAAATAAAGATAGAGATACTTATGTAATTCGTTGGTGGATTTCAGATAAGCGTATGAAGATGCTTTGTTCCCCCTGAACCTCTGCTTTCCTATTGACTTCTTCCAATCATTCATACTCCTTTCCATGGCAAGCTTTATGTTGGGCATCACCATTGTCAATGGCTACATCCCGTCCTCTCAGTGAAAATGGTCCTGATGCTCTGTCACAACATCGGCTAATCAGCTGTCGGTTCTCGATCATGTCGGAATAGGATCCATTGATCCTTTTGCGTCTGTCACACGCCCCACAATCGCAAGTTTGAAGCTCGTCACAGTCATTCCTTCCCAGATCCTACTCGGAATACCACAGACAAGGTTTAAACTTTCTGGATCTCAGGAATGGCTGCCATTAATTCTAGCCTATACCACGAAGGTTCCAATCTTAGATCAGAAACCCAAGAGATACACACTCAATCGAAGGTAGAACGGAGGTGGTTGTCAGGCACACGTTCATAGGTGAGAATGATGATGAGTGTCATGGATCATCACATTCATCAAGTTAAAGAACAAGTGATATCTTAGAGAAAAAGTAGGCGTGAATTGAATAGAAAAACAGTAGTAATTGCATTAATTCATGAAGAACACAGAGCTCCACACCTTAATCTATGGTGTGTAGAAACTCCACCGTTGAGAATACATAAGAACAAATAGTGTAAGCACGGCCGAATGGCCAGCCTCAAAGGTATAAGGACTAAACGTCCCAAGATGAAAAATACAATAGCAAAAGGTCCTATTTATAGAAAACTAGTAGCCTAGGGTTACAGAAATCAGTAATTAATGCAGAAATCTTCTTCCGGGCCCACTTGGTGTGTGCTTGCACTGATCATTGAAGCATTTTCGTGTAGAGACTTTTCTTGGAGTTAAACGCCAGCTCTTGTGCTAGTTTGGGCGTTTAACTCCAGCTTTTGTGCCAGTTTCGGAGTTAAATGCCAGAATTCTTGAGCTGACTTGGAACGCCTGCTTGGGCCATCAAATCTCGGACAAAGTATGAACCATTATATATTGCTAGAAAGCCCAGGATGTCTACTTTCCAACACAATTAAGAGCGTGCTAATTGGACTTCTGTAGCTCCAGAAAATCCACTTTGAGTACAAGGAGGTCAGAATCCAACAGCATCTGCAGTCCTTTTTCAGCCTCTGAATCAGATTTTTGCTCAGGTCCCTCAATTTCAGCCAGAAAATACCTGAAATTACCGAAAAACACACAAACTCATAGTAAAATCCAGGAGAGTGATTTTTATTTAAAAACTAATAAAAATATTATAAAAACTAATTAAAATATACTAAAAACATACTAAAAACAATGCCAAAAAGCGTATAAATTATCTGCTCATCACAACACCAAACTTAAATTGTTGCTTGTCCCCAAGCAACTGAAAATCAAATAGGATAAA
>NC_029787.2:67056237-67079114 GCF_000816755.2 Arachis ipaensis
TAGCTTTTTGCTTCTGAACAGTTTTGGCATCTCATTTTATCCCTTGAAATTCAGAATGATTGGCATCTCTAGGAACTCAGAATCCAGATAGTGTTATTGATTCTCCTAGTTAAGTATGTTGATTCTTGAACACAGCTACTTTATGAGTCTTGGCCGTGGCCCTAAGCACTTTGTTTTCCAGTATTACCACCGGATACATAAATGCCACAGACACATAACTGGGTGAACCTTTTCAGATTATGACTCAGCTTTGCTAGAGTCCCCAATTAGAGGTGTCCAAGGTTCTTAAGCACACTCTTCTTTTTGCTTTGGACCTCGATTTTAACCGCTTAGTCTCAAGTTTTCACTTGACACCTTCACGCCACAAGCACATGGTTAGGGACAGCTTGGTTTAGCCGCTTAGGCCAGGATTTTATTCCTGTAGGCCCTCCTAACCACTAATGCTCAAAGCCTTGGATCCTTTTTATCACCCTTGCCTTTTGGTTTAAAGGGGTATTGCCTTTTTCTGCTTGCTTTTCTCTCTTTTTTCTTTTTTCTTTTTTTTTTTTTGCAAGCTTTTCACTGCTTTTTCTTGCTTCAAGAATCAATTTTATGATTTTCCAGATCATCGGATAACATTTCTTCTTTTCCTTTCATTCTTTCAAGAGCCAACAATTTTAACATTCATAAACAATCAAATTCAAAAATATGCACTGTTCAAGCATTCATTCAGAAAACAATAGTATTGCCGCCACATCAAAATAATTAAACTGTTTTAAAATTTGAAATTCATGCACTTCTTTTTCTTTTTCAATTAAAAACATTTTTTATTTAAGAAAGGTGATGGATTCATTTTCATAGCTCTAAGGCATAGACACTTAGACACTAATGATCATGTAATAAAGATACAAACATAAATAAACATAAAGCACAATTTTTGAAAAACAGAAAATAAAGAACAAGGAAATTAAAGAACGGGTCCACCTTAGTGATGGTGGCTTGTTCTTCCTCTTGAAGATCTTATGGAGTGCTTGAGCTCCTCAATGTCTCTTCCTTGCCTTTGTTGCTCATCTCTCATGGTTCTTTGGTCTTCTCTTATTTCATGGAGGAGGATGGAATGCTCTTGGTGCTCCACCCTTAGTTGTCCCATGTTGGAACTTAATTCTCCTAGGGAGGTATTGATTTGCTCCCAATAGTTTTGTGGAGGAAAATGCATCCCTTGAGGTATCTCAGGGATTTCATGATGAGGAAATTCCTCATGCTCTTGATGAGGTTCTCTTGTTTTCTCCATCCTTTTCTTAGTGATGGTTTTGTCCTCATCAATGAGAATGTCTCCCTCTATGTCAATTCCAACCGAATTGCAAAGGTGACAAATGAGATGAGGGAAGGCTAACCTTGCCAAAGGAGAGGACTTGTCTGCCACCTTGTAGAGTTCTTGGGATATAACCTCATGAACTTCCACTTCCTCTCCAATCATGATGCTATGTATCATGATAGTCGGTCTATAGTTCCTTCGGACCGGTTGCTAGTGGGAATGATTGAGCGTTGGATGAACTCCAACCATCCCCTAGCCACGGGCTTGAGGTCATGCCTTCTTAGTTGAACCGGCTTCCCTCTTGAATCTCTCTTCCATTGAGCGCCCTCTTCGCATATGTCCATGAGGACTTGGTCCAACCTTTGATCAAAGTTGACCCTTCTAGTGTAGGGGTGTGCATCTCCTCGCATCATAGGCAAGTTGAATGCCAACCTTACATTTTCCGGACTAAAGTCTAAGTATTTCCCTCGGACCATTGTAAGCTGATTCTTGGGGTCCGGGTTCACGCTTTGATCATGGTTCTTGGTGATCCATGCGTTGGCATAGAACTCTTGAACCATTAAGATCCCGACTTGTTGAATAGGGTTGGTGAGAACTTCTCAACCTCTTCTTCGGATCTCATGCCGGATCTCCGGATACTCATTCTTTTTGAGTTTGAAAGGGACCTCGGGGATCACTTTCTTCTTGGCCACAACTTCATAGAAGTGGTCTTGATGCACCCTTGAGAGGAATCTCTCCATCTCCCATGACTCGGAGGTGGAGGCTTTTGCCTTCCCTTTCCTCTTTCTAGAGGTTTCTCCGGCCTTTGGTGCCATTAATGGTTATGAAAAACAAAAAGCTTTAGCTTTTACCACACCAAACTTAGAAGCTTGCTCGTCCTCGAGCAAAAGAAGAAAGAAGAGAGTAAAAGAAGAAGAAATAGAGGAGATGGAGTAGGCTTTATGTTTCGGCCAAAGGGGAGAAGTGGTGTTTAGGTTGTGTGAAAATGAAAGAGTGAAGATGGGTTTATATAGGGGTGAGAGGGGCGTGTATGGTTCGGCAATAGAGGGTGGGTTTGGGAGGGAAAGTGGTTTGAATTTGAATGGTGAGGTAGGTGGGGTTTTATGAAGGATGGATGTGAGTGGTGAAGAGAATGGTGGGATTTGATAGGTGAGGGGTTTTGGGGGAAGAGGTATTGAGGTGATTGGTGAATGGGTGAAGAAGAGAGAGAGTGATGGGGTAGGTGGGGATCCTGTGGGGTCCACAGATCCTGAGGTGTCAAGGATATCTCATCCCTGCACCAAGTGGCGTGCAAAATGCCCCTTTCTGCCAATCCTGGTGTTAAACGCCAGGCTGCTGCCTATTTCTGGCATTTAACGCCAGCTTCTTGCCCATTCCTGGCGTTAAACGCCAGTCTGGTGCCCTTTTCTGGCGTTCAAACGCCAGTAACTGTCTCCTCCAGGGTGTTCTATTTTTCATTCTGTTTTCACTTTGTTTTTGCTTTTTCAATTGTTTTTGTGACTTCACATGATCATCAACCCATAGAAAACATAAAATAACAGTATAAAATAGAAATTTAACATAGATAAGTAAAAATTGGGTTACCTCCCAACAAGCGCTTTTTTAATGTCAATAGCTTGACAGTGGCTCTCATGGAGCCTCACAGATATTCAGAGCAATGTTGGAACCTCCCTATACCAAACTTAGAGTTTGAATGTGGGGGTTCAACACCAAACTTAAAGTTTGGTTGTGGCCTCCCAACACCAAACTTAGAGTTTGACTGTGGGGGCTCTGTTTGACTCTGTATTGAGAGAAGCTCTTCGTCCTTCCTCTCCATGGTGACAGACACAAGGGAGTCTCCATTCACTTGAATGATCAATTCTCCTCTGTCAACATCAATCACAGCTTTTGCTGTGGCTAGGAAGGGTCTGCCAAGGATGATGGATTCATCCATACACTTCCCAGTCTCTAGGACTATAAAATCAGCAGGGATGTAATGGTCTTCAACTTTTACCAAGACATCCTCTACAAGTCCATAAGCTTGTTTCTTTGAATTGTCTGCCATCTCCAGTGAGATTCTAGCAGCTTGTACCTCAATGATCCCTAGCTTCTCCATTACAGAGAGAGGCATAAGGTTTATGCTTGACCCTAGGTCACACAGAGCCTTCTCAAAGGTCATGGTGCCTATGATACAATGGATTGAGAACTTTCCAGGGTCCTGTCTCTTTTGAGGTAATCTCTACCTAGTCAAGTCATCCAGTTCTTTGATTGCTCCAAGGTACTTAGCAACTTGCTCTTCAGTAATATCTTCATCCTCTTCAGAGAAAGAATATTCATCAGAGCTCATGAATGGCAGAAGTAGATTTAATGGAATCTCTCTGGTCTCAGTATGAGCCTCAGATTCCAATGGTTCCTCATTAGAAAACTCCATGGAGGTCAGTGGGCGTCCATTGAGGTCTTCCTCAGTGGGAATCACTGCCTCTTCCTCCTCTCCATGTTTGGCCATGTGAGATGTGGTTATGGCCTTGCACTCTCATTTTAGATTCTCTTCTGTATTGCTTGGGAGAGTGCTAGGAGGGAGTTCAAGAATTTTTTTACTTAGCTGACCCAATTGTGCCTCCAAATTTCTAAAGGAGGACCTTGTTTCAGTCATGAAACTTTGAGTGGCTTTGATTAGATCAGAGACAATGGTTGCTAAGTCAGAGTGGCTTTGCTTAGCATTCTCTGTCTGTTGCTGAGAAGATGATGAAAAAGGCTTGCTATTGCTAAACCTATTTCTTCCACCATTGTTGTTGTTGAAACCTTGTTGAGGTCTCTGTTGATCCTTCCATAAGAGATTTGGGTGATTTCTCCATGAAGGGTTATAGGTGTTTCCATAGAGTTCTCCCATGTAATTTACCTCTTCCATTGCTGGGTTCTCAGGATCATGAGCTTCTTCTTCAGAGGAAACTTCCTTAGTACTGCCTGTTGCTGCTTGCATTTCAGACAGACTCTAAAAAATCATATTGACTTGTTGGGTCAATATTTTATTTTGAGCCAATATGGCATTCAGAGTATCAATCTCAAGAACTCCTTTCTTCTGAGTTGTCCCATTATTAAAACCCCATTGGTCTTGACAGTGTAACAGATTTGCAAGAATTCAGCTTAGAACTGATGAGGATCTTCCAATGGAAGTCCATGAAACTTGCAATTCTGTTGTATTAGAGAAACTAATTGAGGCTTAAGCTCAAAGTTGTTTGCTCCAATGGTAGGGATAGAGATGCTTCTCCGATAGAAATCAGGAGTAGGTGCAGTAAAGTCACCAAGCACCTTCCTCGCATTGTTGGCATTGTTGTTGTTTTCGGCTGCCATGGTTTCTTCTTCTTTGAAGAGTTCTGTTAGGCCCTCTAAAGAAAATTGTTCTTTAGCTTCTCTTAGCTTTCTCTTTAAGGTCCTTTCAGGTTCAGGATCAGCTTGAACAAGTATGCCTTTATCTTTGTTCCTGCTCATATGAAAGAGAATAGAACAAGAAAGTAGGGAATCCTCTATGTCACAGTATAGAGATTCCTTGAGGTGTTAGAGGAAAAGAAGAATAGAAGGAGGAGGTGGAGAAGAGAATTCGAACATATAAAGAAGGAGGAAGTTCGAATTGTACCTTGAGGAGGAGTCTTAGTCCCTTAAATGGAAGGATGTGAAAAGAGGGGAAGAATTTTCGAAAATTAATTAAAAGATTTTTAAAAAAGAAATTTGAAAATTTGATTGAGATTTTCGAAAACTAAGATTAGGAAAGAAATAAAGTGATTTTTGAAAAAGATTTTGAAATTAGAAAAAAAATTGATTGAAAAAAATTAATTTTGAAAAAGATGTGATTGAAAAGATATGATTGAAAAGATATGATTGAAAATCAATTTAGAAAAAAGAAAGTTTTAAGACTAAAGTTGATTACTTGACTAACAAGAAATTAGAAGATATGATTCTAAAATTTAAAATTTGATCCTTTCTTAATAGGCAAGTAACAACTTGAAAATTTTTGAAGTAAATCTTGAATTGAAGCAAGGATTTTTGAAAATAGTAAAAATAAATATAAAATGGAAAGAAATTTATTTTGAAAGAGATATGATTGAAAAGATATGATTTGAAAAAGATTTGATTTTGAAAAAATATGAAAACTTGAAAAAAATGTGAATTAAAAACAAAATCTTCCCTCTAGTGTCATCCTGGCGTTTAACGCCCAAAACTCTACCTTTTTGGGCGTTAAACGCCCAGCCAGGTACCTTGGCTGGAGTTTAAACGCCAGTTTTCCTTCTTCACTGGGCATTTTGAACGCCCAGCTTTTTCTGTTTGATTCCTCTGCTGAATGTTCTGAATCTTCAATTCTCTGTATTATTGACTTGAAAAGACACAATTTTGAAAATATTTTTGAATCTTTAATGATGAGAAACAATAAAAATGTAACTAAGATCAAGTAAACAATGCATGCAAGACACCAAACTTAAATGTTTGTATACTAAGGACTATAACAATGTAAAAAATGCATATGAAAAACAACAAAACACACTAAACAAGAGAATTTAAAGATCAGAGCAATGAAATCATCAAGAACAACTTGAAGATTAATGAAGAACAATATGTATAAATTCGAAAAATGCAAGAAGAAGAAAGTCATGCAATTGACACCAAACTTAAAAATTAATACTGGACTCAAACAAGAAACGTAAAATATTTTTGGTTTTTATGGTTTTATAAATTTTTTTGTGATTTTCGAAAATTATATAGAAAAGAAAATAAAGAGAATCAAAACTTTTAATAAGAATTCCAGGAATCATTGCAATGCTAGTCTAAGACTCCGGTCCGGGATTAGACATGGCTTACTAGCCAGCCAAGCTTTCAATAAAAGCTCCGGTTCAAAACACTAGACATGGCCAATGGCCAGCCAAGCTTTAGCAGATCATTGCTTTCAACAGTAAAATTGATAGAAATCAACAAGCTCTTGTGATGATAAGTTGAAACCTCGGTCCAAAAGATTAGACATGGCTTCTCAGCCAGCCAGACTTCAACAAATCATCATGAAACTCTAGAATTCATTCTTAAAAATTCTGAAAAGTACCTAATCTAAGCAACAAGATGAACTGTCAGTTGTCCAAACTCGAACAATCCCTGGCAACTGTGCCAAAAACATGGAATGCGAAATTGTGATCATCAACAATGGCGCCAAATACTTGGAGCTCTTAAACGTGAATTACACTTTGTCACAATTTCGCACAACTAACCAGCAAGTGCACTGGGTCGTCCAAGTAATAAACCTTACGTGAGTAAGGGTCGATCCCACGGAGATTGTTGGCTTGAAGCAAGCTATGGTCATCTTGTAAATCTCAGTCAGGCGGATTCAAATGGTTATAGAGTTTAAGGTGATGAAAATAAACATAAAATAAAGATAGAGATACTTATTTAATTCATTGGTGTATTTCAGATAAGCGTATGAAGATGCTTTGTTCTCCCTGAACCTCTGCTTTCCTATTGCCTTCTTCCAATCATTCATACTCCTTTCCATGGCAAGCTTTATGTTGGGCATCACCGTTGTCAATGGCTACATCCCGTCGTCTCAGTGAAAATGGTCCTGATGCTCTGTCACTACATCGGCTAATCAGCTGTATGTTCTCGATCATGTCGGAATAGGACCATTGATCCTTTTGCGTCTGTCACACGCCCCACAATCGCGAGTTTGAAGCTCGTCACAGTCATTCCTTCCCAGATCCTACTCGGAATACCACAGACAAGGTTTAGATTTTCCGGATCTTAGGAATGGCTGCCATTAATTCTAGCCTATACCACGAAGGTTCCAATCTTAGATTAGAAACCCAAAAGATACACACTTAATCGAAGGTAGAACGGAGGTGGTTGTCAGGCACACGTTCATAGGTGAGAATGATGATGAGTGTCACGGATCATCACGTTCATCAAGTTGAAGAACAAGTGATATCTTAGAGTAGAAGTAGGCGTGAATTGAATAGAAAAATAGTAGTAATTGCATTAATTCATGAAGAATAGCAGAGCTCCACACCTTAATCTATGGTGTGTAGAAACTCCACCGTTGAGAATACATAAGAACAAATAGTGTAAGCATGGCCGAATGGCCAGTCTCAAAGGTCTAAGGACTAAACGTCCCAAGATGAAAAATACAATAGCAAAAGGTCCTATTTATAGAAAACTAGTAGCCTAGGGTTACAGAAATCAGTAATTAATGCAGAAATCTTCTTCTGGGCCCACTTGGTGTGTGCTTGGGCTGAGAATTGAACCATTTTCGTGTAGAGACTTTTCTTGGAGTTAAACGCCAGCTTTTGTGCCAGTTTGGGCGTTTAACTCCAGCTTTTGTGCCAGTTTCAGAGTTAAACGCCAGAATTCTTGAGCTAACTTGGAATGCCTGTTTGGGCCATCAAATCTCGAGCAAAGTATGAATTATTATATATTTCTGGAAAGCCCAGGATGTCTACTTTCCAACGCAATTGAGAGCGTGCCAATTGGGTTTTTGTAGCTCCAGAAAATCCACTTTGAGTGCAGGGAGGTCAAAATCCAACAGCATCTGCAGTCCTTTTTCAGCCTCTGAATCAGATTTTTGCTCAGGTCCCTCAATTTCAGCCAGAAAATACCTGAAATCATAGAAAAACACACAAACTCATAATAAAGTCCAGAAGAGTGATTTTTATTTAAAAACTAATAAAAATATAATAAAAACTAATTAAAATATACTAAAAACATACTAAAAATAATGCCAAAAAGCGTATAAATTATCCGCTCATCAATCCTCTATTTCCAGCACTACAAAGTTAGTAGGAAAGGCAAATGGCCCAACCTTGACAATCATGTCCTCAATTATGCCTGATGGGATTTTAATGGAGCCATCAGCAAGTTGGAGGCATATCCGAGTTGGTTTAACTTCATCAGTCAAACCAAGCTTTTTGATAGTGGATGCAGTTATTAGGTTGATACTTGTCCCAAGGTCACATAGAGCTATCTTGGTACAAGCATCCTCTAATGTGCATGGTATCATAAAGCTTCCGGGATCTTTAAACTTCTCTGGTAAGCTTTTCAGAATGACTGCACTGCATTCTTTAGTGAGGAAAACTTTTTTAGTTTCTCTCCAATCCTTCTTATGACTTAAGATCTCTTTCATGAACTTAGCATAAGAGGGTATTTGCTCAAGTTCCTCTGCAAACGGAATCTTTATTTCAAGAGTCCTGAGATAGTTTGCAAAGCGGGCAAATTGTTTATCCTGTTCCGCTTGACGGAGTTTCTGAGGATAAGGCATCTTGGCTTTGTATTCTTCAACCTTAGTTGCTGCAAATTTATTTCCTACAGAAGTGGTTGGAGAAGCCTGCTTAAGGGGGTTGTTATCAGCACTTGTAGGTGTCTGACCCCTTAGTAGTGTTTGAACACCAGAATTGGGGGCTGCATGGGCTTTTAACGCCAGATTGCCACCCTTTTCTGGCATTTGGATGCCAGCATTGGCTGTCCCTGGGGCGTTTAACGCCACTTTTCCACCCTTTTCTGGTGTTTCAACGCCAGAATCATTCCTCTCTGGGCTCTTACTGTCCTCAGAGAGATTTTGGGCAGTGGTTTGGTTATCCTTTATTAGCTGTTCCTTTCTTGGCTTCCTACTACCTTGGATAGATACATTTAGTGTGTTCCCACTCCTTAATTGAACAGCTTGACATTCTTCTGTTATCTGTTTAGATAGTTGTTGTCTTGTCTGATCCAATTGTGCTTCTATATTTTGGTTGGCATTTTTAGTGTCTTGGAGCATCTCTTTGAATTTGCGAACTTTTTTGTTATAATAAGCAATTGATGATTGAGTTCAGCAACTTGTTCTTGAGGACTAAGTTCAGTAGATACTGCTTTAGCCTCTTCTTTCGGGGAGGACTCACTGCTTAAATACAGATGCTGATTTCTAGCAACTGTATCAATGAGCTCTTGAGACTCTTCAATTATCTTTCTGATATATATAGACCCACCAACTGAGTGATCTAGAGATATTTGAGCTTTTTATGTAAGCCCATAGTAAAAGATGTCTAACTGCATCCACTCTGAAAACATTTTAGAGGGGCATTTCCTTAGCATCCCTCTGTACCTCTCCCAGGCATTATAAAGGGATTCATCATCCTCTTGTTTAAAGCCTTAGATGTCCAACCTTATCTGTGTCATCCTTTTTGGAGGGTAATATTAATTCAGGAATTTGTCTGATAACTGTTTCTATGTTCTTATACTTGTTGTGGGTTGGTTATTTAACCACCTCTTAGCTTGATCTTTGACAGCAAATGAAAACAGCAATAATCTGTAGACATTCTGATCCACTTCTTTATCACGTACTGTGTCAGCAATTTGTAAAAATTGTGCCAGAAACTCAGTAGGTTCTTCCTGTGGAAGACCAGAATATTGGCAATTTTGCTGCACTATGATAATGAGCTAAGGATTTAGCTCAAAACTGCTTGCTCTGATGGAGGGGTATACAGATACTACTCCCGTATGCAGCAGTAATGGGGTTAGCATATGACCCCAAAGTCCTTCTGGACTGTTCATTTCTACTTAGGTCCATAATGGAGAAAAGGGAATTGATGTGAATTGCAAATAAAATATATTTTTATTTTTACTTTATTTAATTAAAAACAAACCGAATAAATAAAAAAATAAGATAAGATAAAATAATTAGAAATTAAAATATAAATTTCGAAAACTAAAATAATTACTTAATTAAGAATATTTGAAAAACTTTGGATAGGATTTTTTAAAAAGATTTTGAATTTTGAAATTTCAAAACTAAGATAAGATAAAATAGAAATTTTAAAATAAAAATCTAAATTTTTAAATGAAATTTTCGAAAATTTAATTGAATAAATAGAAAAGATATTTTTTTTGAATTTAATGAGGAAAGAGAAAAACAATAAGATGACTCCAAACTTAGAATTTTTAGATCGAAACAAAAAAAACAAACAGGAAAACTTTAAGTGTCAAAATGAACACCAAAAGACAAACTTTAAAAATTTTTAAGAAAATAGAAACACAAAGGACACCAAACTTAAAAATTTTTGTATTTTGGACACTAATAATTTGAAAATGTATAAGATAAACAGCAACAAATATCAAACAAGAAATTTTAAGGATCAAATAAGGAAAATTATCAAGAACAATTTGAAGATCAATAAGGAATTAAGAACATGTAATTCGAAAAATTGAAAGAAAAATAAAAACATGCAATTGACACCAAATTTAAAACATGAAACTAAACTCAAACAGAAGACTACATTATGAAGTTATTGGTTTTAAAAAAAATTTCGAAAATAATTTAGAAAAAGAAAATAAAGATTCTAAAAATTTAACCAAAAACAATAATAGAAGACTCTAAACCAAAAAGATAAAAAAATTCTAATCTAAGCAACAAAATAAACCGTCAATTGTCCAAACTCGAACAATCCCCGGCAACGGTGCCAAAAACATGGTGCACGAAGTTGTTATTACACTTTTCACAACTCCGCACAACTAACCAGCAAGTGTAATGGGTCGTCCAAGTAATACCTTACGTGAGTAAGGGTCGATCCCACAGAGATTGTCGGCTTGAAGCAAGCTATGGTTATTTTATAACTCTTAGTCAGAAAATTAGTAATAAAAATGATTATGTTTATGAAGAATAAATAACCTAAAATAAATGGTACTTGTAATTCAATAACGAGAAACAGGTTGAGGTTCCGGAGATGCTCTGTCATCTGAATCTCTGCTTTTGAAACAACCCTAATTTTCGAGTATGCGAGATCATTTCTGAATACACGGATTTCTCCGAAAGATCAGTAAAGGGAATACCTCTTCTGTATCATCAAGCATCTCAATCCTCATTGTCATTATATTATCTTTAACTCAGGACCTTAGTTGAGACAAGCTCGATAACGCGGTCACGAAGAACCTAGTTTTTGAACCGTATCGGTTAGGGGTTTTGATTCAGTTTTTCGTAAATAGTCTCAGTTTGACAAAACGGACTCGATTTATGATAGGATAGAGATAATAGTATAATATTATCATTATATTAGTATTAGAAAATGCTTGAATGATATTTTAAGGTTACCTGGTCAGTTTTAGTTAAAAACAGAAAATCGGTTTAACTAGGTTTACAGTTTACTGGTGCAGCTTAGCACCAGCACTCTCTGATGACTTTAGCAATGCTAAGGCCTCATTATACATGTTTTATTCTCATAATAAATATGTTACTAGTGTTATTTATGCTAGTAGCTCAGAAAATAATTTTTAGAGATGTTTTTACGAGTGTTCCGATACACCTAGTTTTAGTAGTTGTACACCAGAGATATTTTAATATTATTTTAATCCACCTCCAAGCCAACCAATCACAACTCACCTTACACCCCCAAGACCTCCAAGGCTATCTCATTTCATCATTTTGGCCGAAAATAACAAGAGAGAAAAGAGAGAAACTTTCATGAACACTTAATCTTCAAAGCTTGATTTCTTCTGAACCAAAACTCAAATCAAAACTCCGATTTCACCAAAATGATCCTCTCTTCTTCCTCTACATAACCATGTAACTTATAAAGGATAGAAATAAGGTGAGATGGCTGTCTCCCTCCCATTTCAATTCGGTTTTCAAGGAAAACCATGCAAACATGTGTTTTCTTGATGTTCTTCCTTAGGAATCATGCTTAACTTGACTTGAGGGCCAAGAAACGTGAATTTTCAGCAAGTCTAAGGTGAGATATCTCTTCCTAACATACTGAGTGAGATTTGGTCAGTTGAGAGTTTTTGGATTTAAAGTTGTTCTTGATGTGTTTTAGGAGGAAAAAGTGCTTAAGGACCACCTGAAAGTCTAACCGAATTTGGAGCAGCAAATCAAGGTAGGGTTTGACGAAATTAATCTTGATTGATTGTGTTTGAGTTGTGTGATTATGATATGGTTTGGCTGTACTTGAAATTGATTGTTTATATGATTGATTCTTGTTGAAATTTTGGTGAAATTTTGATGAAATTTGATGATATTCAAGCTATGAATGTCGTTCTTGAGGGCAGCTGGAAAAACGAACCCTAGAGCTTAAATTGGGGTTCAATTTGTGTTAAAATCATGTAGAAAAGATGGGGTTTTAGTGGCTGCTAATTTATTATGAATTATAGTAAAAATCGGTTGCTGAAAAGACTGAAAAACGGGTAAAAGCAGAGAAAGAATTTGAAGAATATACGAAGAACACGAAGAACACTTTGAGTGTGGTGAAGAACATTGAATAATACCTTTTATATCTTAGAAAGAGCAAGGAAGTAAATATTTTGGTGTTTGAGGGGTTATTTTGTAATTTCTGAAAGTTAGGGTGGTTAAAGTAGAAATATTAAAAGTTACAGGTGGTAAAAAGTGTATATATATAGGTTAAAAGTTAAAAAGGGGTAATTTTCGAAAAATTAATGATAAAATAATAAATAATAATAAAATATTAAATAATAATATTTAATTAAAAATAATATTTTAATAAAAATAATAAAATAATGCGGAAAAGGCAGTTTTCTGTAAAAGCTTTAGAAAGACAACTTTAAGCACAGAATCTCATAATTACCTTCATAAAACACTTAGGGAGTGGTAAAAACATATTAGTGAGGCAAAGATAAATAAAAGATAAAAAGTTGAAGAAAAGATAAAAATCGAAGAAAAAGTCTGTAAAGTTTTAATGACAGAAAAACAGACAGAGACTAGTGAACACACTAGGGCAACATAGTTAGTCCTGGATTTGCGAATAGGGTTAGGTATTATATGAAAAGTTAAACTGTTTCAGTATAGACTTAATGAACCTATACTTGGGACAGACTAACTATTCATACCGAAATTTACATAAGCTTTAAATACATACGTTAAACAGAGAAATCAGAGCAGAGTAAAGAAACGCAGAGAACAGAGTAACCAGAGTAAAGTAAAGAGATAAAGAGAAAAAGAGTAATATAGATACAGATGAAAAGAGTAATCAGGGAAGAGAAAAGAGATGTAGAGAACAAAGTAATTAAAACAGAGTAAAGAGATACAGAGAAAGAAAGAGGTATTGCATAAGAATGTGAAAGTGATGATGAATAATGAGAATGATAATGAATTCTGTGTCTAAGCCCAACCCAAAGGCAAAGCCCAAAATCAGAGCTAAAGCCTATTGCACAAGGTCTGCTTCACAAGTGAGGACCAGGAAGCAACATGAGAAGAAAAAAGAAGTGCTGAGGTTGTCTTCTTCTGAAGATGAACACACCACAGAGGACAGTTCATATGATCCTGGGAGAGATGATAGCTCAATTGATGATGATGTTGTTAAAAAATGTGAGACCAAGAGGAGAGAGCCTGGCTCGAAGCATGCACCTGCTGAGGGACTAGCAAAGTCTAAGAGGAAGTTTCTTAACGATGATGACGCATTTAGTTTCACATATCAACCTCAAAATTGTTGTCCACGTTGAATTGAATTTATGTCCTACTGAAACAGGATCCACCTGCGAGGCCATCAAAGTTGCAGACAAGAAGGAGGTCCTCCACACCACCATCAGGCTCGATTACTGTGGATCCACTACAAGGAGCAAGCTCAGCCACATCTTCAAGACTGGCCAACTTTCTCAAATTTGTCCCAACACCTGGCTTCAAGCCACCAAGGAAGAAGAAATGAAGATGATCCTCTTTTTGCCTATTTTGGATGAAACTTGACAGCTTTTTGTAAATGATGCTTTTTGTTTTGTGGCCTAAATTTATGACAGTATACTTTTAGTATATCTGAATAGATTATGACAATCATGGCACTTTGTGGCCTTTGGCTAAGGTGTATTTTGTCTAAACAGTTGTCATTAGTAAGGCAGGATTATTGTTACTTTTGTTAAAACTTATTGATATGGATATTGATATTGTTACAATTTCTTCCAGCTTCAAGTATGCTACTTCACATGCATTTTTTTGCAAATTCTTTCAGCAATTTCATTGAATGACAGAAAACAAATATGACATCTGAGAAGAAAAATTTTACTTTCTTCTAATACACTTCCACCCTGAATACAGAAACACAAACTCATCTTCAAGCTTTAACTACCAACATAAAACCCACAACAAAAACTACAAACAAAGCCAAACCTAAAATGTACATTTTTTGGGTTCTAATTTCAGCTTCTATCTTCCCAATTCTCCAAGCCAAATCCACCCTAACTTGGTCACCATCCACAGTAGACATTACCCTTCCTCTCAGGTCTTCTTCTCCAATGTCAGCCCAGACAAACAAACCACACCACCTCTTACCATTAACATTGTAGTTAGGGCACCCAAAGAAGGCTTGTTAGGGTTAGCCTCTGTTGTGGACCACCGAAGAATAGGGCGGCACCCACACCCACACCACTGTGGAACAACCGACCCTCTACTTCGACTGGAACTCCTACTGTTGGACCGCATGGAACTCTGGCTCCCACTTGCAATCATGCTGGTAAACTTGGAAGGGAGCAGGAGACGAAGAACCAGAGAGAAATGGGTAGAAGAAGAAGATGATGGGGTGACATGGTGAACTTAGGTTTTAAAAGGGGGATAAGGACTAATTTGGAGCAATTTAAACTTTAGGCCACGTCATACAACCGTTACTGTGTCCAGCGTGGCAATATTTGCCAAGTCACTAACGGCGTCTGACCTCCGGTGACGGAAAATAGGGAAAGGACTAACGTGGTTCATTTTTTCGAATCTGGGGGACTAATTTGGTGCAATTGGGATCTGGAGGACTAAATCGGTGCAACTCGTCAATCTCAGGGACCAAAGTGGGGCTTAACTCTAATGAATGATGATAATGAGAATGATTATGTGATGAACTGCTGCGTGAAGGCAGTCAGATAGATGGTGGTACGACCACTGAGAGTGCTTTCCTGGGATACTTAGCTATAATGCTATTCTGTAAGTCAGAGGACTCTTACAGAGGTATCGAGAACACACGACTAGCATATACTCCTGTAAGTCAAAGGACTCTTACAGTGAGAGGGTGTGTATGCTCTTGTAAGTCAAAGGACTCTTACAGTGAGAGGGTGTGTATGCTCTTGTAAGTCAAAGGACTCTTACAGTGAGAGTGTGTGTATGCTCTTGTAAGTCAAAGGACTCTTACAAAGAGTGTGTTGGGCAGATATAAGTTAACTAGCTCCGCCATGCAAGTCAAAGGACTCTTGCAGTGGGTTGCTAGTGCCGCCCTGCAAGTCAAAGGACTCTTGCAGTGGTTTGCCTCACAAGTCAAGGACTCTTGCGAGGGACATTGCCAACAGGAAAGCTTTACCTGGTCAGAGGACTCCGGGTAACGTCGGGAGAGGGTATGTAACCAACAAATGAGCTCATTACCTGCGCTAGGGCTAGACATGCATCATATTTGGTTGCATATTTCCTCCGTTATGATTGTTGTTTGAATGTATGCCTTCTTTGTTTTTATTCTATTCTCTGTGTCTGTGTTTTGTTTTCTTGTATTCTTTTGTTTGTGTTTTGCTTTCTGTTTTCTTTATTTTCTCTATTTATCTGTTTCTTCTGTCTACTGCTTCTCGGTATTCTTCTATTTATCTGCTAAATAACACGGAATTAATGAACTTAACTAATAACCCCGACCCTACTAAGAACTCCCCAGTTCTTACCCCTTCTCTCTCCCTTCCCCCTTCAGATGGAAGTAAGAGTACCTTACTATAGTTCGCTGATGACCGTTCGCAAGAAGAGGATTCTGCTCTAGATAGTCTTCTGAGTCTATGGTGAATATCGTTCTCTGATTATATGTAAATACTGTGAGACCAGCCAACGTCTGCACCCCTTCGTATGCGCACTTTAACCTAAATCCTGTGTACGAGATTCCTATTTTGTGGATACTTCATGAGGTACCAGAGAGACGTCCTGTGGAAAATTCTGATCGTGCAGAGGAGTAGCAGATGATGTTCTATCTTTTGATGACGTTCCACCTGACTTGAGTTGTGAAGACTTAGAACGTACTTTCCCTCGCTTTAGTAGTTTGGAGGGACTAGGTGAGTATAGAGTCTAGGCTAGCCTAGGTGCCAGCTTAGGGACCTCTTGAACAGGTCAGGACTTGGGATGTTGTATGTATATATATGTATATAGATATTATTTAGCTATATCTAGGGGTGTTCTAACTAAAAGTCTATACTCTAATAAAGGCTGGATCACTAAATGTTGTTAGCTGTTTGTGATGTATTTATGTGTGGTTGCTTATAACTGTTTTATCTGTTATTATTTGTGAATTGATTATAAATGATTCTGTCTATTAATTCAAATGTTTTAAAAAAAATACCTCGCTAACTAACTACGCTTTTAACAACGAATCAGGCTCATATAATAAATAATAGATAATAATTAGGATGACAAATTGGTAGCACTCAGTTTCTGGTATGTCCTAGGCGTACTGAAAATTGGGACGTTACATCTTTCCTACTGTCTTCTTCTCCAAACACGCACAGCTTTTTCCATGGCAGGCTGTATGATCTTCTCGGATGAAAAATACCAGGCGCTGTCACCGCACGGCTAATCATCTGTCAGTTTCCACTAGCGTCAGAATAGGACCCTTGTCCTTTTGCACACTGTCACTGCGCCCAACATTCGCAGATTTGAAGCTCGTCAAAGTCATCCCCTTCTACATCCTACTCGGAATACCACAGACAATGTTTAGACTTTTCGGATCCCAGGAATCCTGCCAATCAATTTTAGCCTATACCACGAAGGTTCTAACCTCCGGATTCGGTCCGTGGATCAGAGTCCCAAGAGATACACACTCAAGTTGTCGCCCAATGACTACGTTGATCTCAAATAGAATGGGAGTGGTTGTCAGGAACACGTTCATAGATGCGAGAATAATGATGAGTTTCACGGATCATCATCTTCTCCTGATTGAAGTACGAATGAGTATCTTAGAATAGAATCAAGAGTGATTGAATGGAAAACAGTAGTAATTGCATTAATTCATTGAAATACAGTAGAGCTCCTCACCCCCAACCATGGGGTTTAGAGACTCATGCCGTTAGAAATACAATATAAAGTGTAAAAAAAATGTCATAAGGTCTTCAATGAATCTCTAAAAGTAGTTTTTATACTAGACTAGTAACCTAGGTTTACAGAAAATGAGTAACTAAGTGCAGATGGTGCAGAATTCTACTTCTGGGACCCACTTGGTGTGTGCCTATAGCTTTCAAGCGTTCACGTTCATATGCCCAAAGTTGGCGTTAAACGCCACCCCTGGTGCCAGAATGGGTGTTTAATGCTGAAAAAGGTGCCAGTTCTGGCGTTTTACGCTAGACAGTTTTAGGCTGATTTTGGACGCTGGTTTGGGCTATCAAATCTCGGGTAAAGTATGGATTATTATATATTGTTGTAAAGTCCAGGATGTCTACTTTCCAACGCAATTGAGAGCACACCAATTGGACATCTGTAGTTCGAGAAAATCCATTTCGAGTGCAAGAGCTTCAGAATCCAACAACATCTGCAGTCCTTTTTCAGCCTCTGAATCAGATTTTTGCTCAGGTCCTTCAATTCTAGTCGGAAAATACCTGAAATTACAAAAAAACACACAAACTCATAGTAAAGTCCAAAAATGTGATTTTTGAATAAAAACTAATAAAAATTAACTAAAACATACTAAAAACTGTGTAAAAATAATGCCAAAAAGGGTATAAATTATCCGCTCATCACTCTATCATCCCTACTAGCAATCGATCAGAAGTGACCATTGACAGAGTCATCATGATTCATTGGATCATGCTTGGGAGTGAGGTGGAGGTACATGAGGTAATACCTCAAGAATTGTATAAGAAAGCTGAAAAGCCTTCCACATTAGCAAGGTTGGCTTTTCCCCACCTTACATGTCACTTATGCAATTCAGCTGGACTTGTCATAAAAGGAGACATCCCCATTGAGGAGGACAAGCCCATCACTAAAAGAAGGATGGAGCAAACTAGAGAGCCTACACATGCAACTCAAAAAGAGCATGTGGAGCCGCCTCAACAAGAAATCCCTGAGATGCCTTGACGAGAGGGCAGAAGTCGGCTAATTAAGAAATCAATATATGGAATACGTTGTGAGCATAGTTCTTAACCAGCTAAGATCTGCCCTGTCAATTTAGAAAAGTTGTCACGAAATTTATAAATAAAAATACTGGGAGTATGAGTCCCAGGTCGTCTCCCAACGAGTTGCAGGAAAGGGTGCTAATTTATTAATTAGGAATTTTCTGAGAGAGTTGAATTTGGATAATGAGCAATTAAATAATTATAAATTAAAGCAATAAAACTAAGAATGATTATTAATATTCTAATAAAAAGCCTTGATTGGGGTAATGATTAATTAGAAGCTCTATCCTTGTTGGGATCTCTTAAGTGTAGTATCAAAAAGGTTGTTGTTTTTACTTAGTTAACCCTTATTAAATAAAGAAAATTCAAGTGATTGAACTAATCCTTATTCGCAAATCCTAGTCCTCTCCCTTGGGAAGGTCTTGCGTTAGTAAATACAGAACTAGCCAACAACTTCCAATTTTAACCAACACTTAAGCCTTCCAACTCAAGTGTCTCCTCTTAATCAACCCCCATGTCAAGTATGGAATCTAGTCCATTGACATGAATAAAACACTCATAAAAATATAAGAAGAAGCCATGATAAATTAAATTAAATTAATTAAAAGTAAAAGTAATCCTTTGCATTAACAATCCATGAAAATAATCCAATTACTACTTTAAACAAGAATTAAGAAATGTTATAAATAAAATAAAAGAGTAAGTAAAGAAACAAACTAGAATAATGTCTTCAACGGAGGTAATGACTCTTCAATATCCAAAAGTAAAAGCAATGAATGTAAACTAAACCTAGATCTTAAACTAAAAGTAATCCTAATGTATCTAAAACTGTATGTCTATTATGTTTAAGATATGTCTCTGTGTGTGTTGAGTCTCTGCATGTTCCCTGGTTTTATTCTGTGTTTCTGGGCCGAAAACTAGGTCAAAACGCGACCCGAAATCGCCCCCAGCATTTTCTGTTAATTCTGCAGATTGCGCAGATCACGCATATGCGTCAGTCACGCGTTCGCATCATTCAGCGATTTTTCTTGTCACGCGTACGCGTCGTCCACGCGTTTGCTTCATTCGTGCAGACTCCAATCCACGCGTTCGTGTGAGGCACGCGCTCGCGTCGTGTTCGCTGGTCATCTCCTTAGTTTCTTGTGTTCCTTCTATTTTTGCAAGCTTCCTCTCCATTCTCTAAGCCATTCCTGCCCTATGAAGCCTGAAACACTTAACACACGGATCACGGCATCGAATGGTATAAAGGAGAATTAAAATATACTAATTTAAAGATCTCTAGGAAGCAAGTTTTCAACCATAAAACAATATTAGGAAGGAATTATAAAATCATGCAATTAGTATGAATAAGTGGGTGAAGACTTGATGAAACCACTCAATTAAACACAAGATAAACCATAAAATAGTGGTTTATCATGCCTCAAGAGATGTGTTTTCCTTTCCAAGGCTATTGGGACCAATTGAACACTTCTCTAGGAGAATTGAGCTCCAACATGGATCATCTGAGGATGGGACACTAAGAGCACTCCACCATCCTCCATGAAATAAGAGAAGATCAAAGAGCCATGAGGGAAGAACAACAGAGATAGGGGTGTGGCATAGAAGAAATCAAGCACTCCATTGGATTCTCTATAGGGAGTAGTAGCCGTCGTCACTAAGGTGGACCCGTTCCCTTAGTCCCCTGTTGTCTATGTTATTTTTTTGTTTTTCATATATTTTATTTTATTGTCTATTTCTAGTGCATGATCATCTTTATTTTATGTCTTAAAGCTATGAAATATTCTATGCATCTCTAACCATACTTAAAAGAAAATTCTACTTGAAAAAGAATAGGGAGATACTTGAATTTCGAGTTATATCATAAGAATAGTTCAATTATTTTGATGCGGTGTCATTGCTTTTACTCTTTGAATTCATGAAATAAACAGTGCATGTTTGATGTTGGGGTTAATAATGTTGGTTCTTGAAAGAATGATGAAAAAGGAGAAGTATTATTGGTAATATGAAAAATCCAAAAAAATTGATTCTTGAAGTAAGAAAAAGCAGCAAAAAGAAGGAAAAGAAAAAGAGAAAGAAAGAAGTGGAAAAAAAAAGAGAAGCAAAAGAAAAAGAAAAAGCCAATAGCTCTTTAAACCAAAAGGCATGAGCAAGGATCCAAGGCTTTGAGCATCAATGGTTAGGAGGACCTAAAAGAAACAAAATCTTGGCCTAAAAAGTTCAAATGAACTCATCCCCCAAACTATATGCTTGTGGTGTGAAGGTGTCAAGTGAAAAGCTTGAGACTGAGCAGTTAAAGTTGTGATCCAAAGCAAAAGAGTGTGCTTAAGAACTCTGGACACCACTGGCTGGGGATTCTAGCAAAGCTGAATCACAATCCGAAAGGGTTCACCCAGTTAAAGGTCTGTGGCGTTTATGTATCCGGTGGTAATACTGGAAAACAAAGCGCTTAAGGTCACGACCAAGACTCAAAAGCTGAATCACAATCCGAAAGGGTTCACCCAGTTAAAGGTCTGTGGCGTTTATGTATCCGGTGGTAATACTGGAAAACAAAGCGCTTAAGGTCACGACCAAGACTCAAAAGAATTTGTGTTCAAGATTCAAAAAGAAATAAACTAGGAGAGTCAATAATATCATCTGGATTCTGAGTTTCTAAAGATGCCAATCATTCTAAGCTTCAAAGGAAAGTGAGATGCCAAAACTATTCAGAAGTGAATAGCCACTAGTACCGCTCATCTAATTGAAACTTAGCTTCATTGAAAACTCTGAGAATTATTGTATCCTTCTCTTTTTTTTTAATCCTACTTTATTTTTGGTTGCTTGGGGATAAGCAACAGTTTAAGTTTGGTATTCTGATGACCAGATATTTTATTCCCTTTTTTACATCATTTTCATATAGTTTTTGTTATGTTTTGTTAAAGTTTTATTATATTTTCATAGGTTTTCGTGCAAAATTCATATTTTTGGATTCTACTTTGAGTTGTTGTGTTTTATGGTGATTTTAGATATTTTCTGGCAGAAATTGAGGAGTTTTGGCAAAGTCTAATTTAGAGGCAAGGAAAGTATAGCAGATGCTGTCAGATTCTGACCTCCATGCACTCGAAGGAGCATTTCTCGAGCTATAAAAGTCCAAATGGCACGCTCTTAATGGATATGGAAAGCTAATATCTAGGGCTTTTCAGAAATATATAATAGTCCATACTTTGCTCTGGAAATAAAGGCCCAAAACTGGCATTCAACGCCAGCTACCAACCCCATTCCTGACGCCCAGCGCCCAAAAGGGAGCAGCTGGCGCCCGACGCCCAAAAAGGATTCCAAAGCTGCCGTCCAACGCCCCAGAGGCAGTACCAACTCGTGGCTTTACTCAAGCTCAGCTCAAACACTCACCAAGTGGGCCCGGAAATTGGATTTTTGCACTATAAGACTAGTGTATCTTATTTCTTTAATTCTTAGTTATCAGATTAGTATATATAGAACAAGGATCACCCTTGTTCAGAGGACTTTTGAACTTTTTGCCCATTCAAATACACTTTTACTTTCTGTAAGCTATGAGTCACTAACCTCCTAGGTTAAGGTTAGGAGCTCTGCTGACTTTTATGGATTAATAATATCATTATTCTACTTCAATCTATGCTTGATTCTATTTTAAGATGTATCTTCGTTCTTCATCCTAATGAATTGAGAGTGTAACTTGACCGTCATCCCTATTCTACATGGATTCTTGTGAGTCATTGACGGGATAGTACTGAACTACCAGTTTGATTATACATCTCTTAGACGGCTAATCCACGACTTCGTTGGGACTTGGAGACATCAGTTCAGCCGAGGTACGGGGCGATTAGGGCCTTTGTGGTAGAATCAATGGAGCAGCGTTCTTTGACCCGGAAGATTCGACCTTGTCTGTGGCGTTTTGAGTAGGATCACCAAGGGAATGGACTGCTAGAGCTTCACCCCCGTTCAGATTGGATGACCACTGACCTGGCGTTTGATCTGAAGCAGAGGAGATTAATGACCACTGACCTGGCGTTAGTCACTTATAGCCTGTCATGGAATGAATCATCAGAAATTGGAGTAGACAGTAAGAAAAGTTTATCCAGAAGGATGAAGCATCTCCGAAGCCTCAACCGTTCTCTCATCACTGATTTCACACCAGTTAAGTAATTCTATCCTTATTCTGTTTTTATGAGTTTTTCACAATAAACTATATTTTCTATCCACCTGACTAAGATCTACAAGATAGCTATTGCTTGTTCAAACCAACAATCTCCGTGGGATCGACTCTCACTCACCTAAAGTATTACTTGGACGACCCAGTACACTTGGCGATCTATCTGTGCGAATATTGCAGAGTCAATTTCGTGCACCAGATAACACGTTTACCAATTTTGAATTACAAAGCTTATAAGACTGTTGTTTCCAAATTACAAAGTTATAATGATCATATCACAATCCCTAAACTTGACTAAACAACTTTTTGAAAGAATCAAGTTGAGCTTTCATTGTAAGAAAGAGTTATAACTTATAACTCAGATGAAAATCAAAGGAAGTGACCCCAAGCTCA
>NC_029787.2:67079193-67086763 GCF_000816755.2 Arachis ipaensis
AGCGTTAGACACTTCATAGGGAAAAATGTGTTACTTGTAAGAATGGCAGTTGAATTAATTGATTTGACTAGAAATACGCATTTTCGTTAAAACTGAATCGTTAATATAAGATGCAAACTAAATGTTAGATGTAATTAATGGTTGGTGTGTGTATAATGTAAAGAGATTAAATCTACATCATCTGATAATAAAATAGTAAAATAGGTGTATAAAACTGTTTCGAGTTATGCAATGAAAGAAATAAGAAGTTTGTGAAGGAAAATTTAGTTTAATACTTGAAGAAAAGGATGAACCAAAAAGATTAGTGCTGTTTTATTTTGTTTCATAAGTAAAGAAAAAATCTCGTATTATTTATAGTATTTTTGTATTGTTCAATTATGCATGGGAAATTGTGGAGTATTATTAAATGGCTTCAGATAACTATTACTTAGGGAATGTAGTATATTATCGTTGAGTCTGATTCATTTATAGTTATTGTTCTTATGTAGATGAACTTTCGAGGTATATCTAATTTTAGAGGAAATTGAACTTGTCTCTTCATTTTTAAAAGATGTATACTTCGGCAAGAATAGCACGAAGGGTGGATACTTGCAAAAGACACCCGACACTCAAGTCAGTAAGTTTTTAAGAGATGTATAATAATTCTATAAATATAGAATGTTAGACATAAAATAGAACTTATCATGTGAGTTCCCTTTGACATATAAAAATATGTGTCTTTATATAGGTATAGAGTTGATGGATAAAGTTAATGTTATGACCATTGGTCATTAAATCAAAACAATGGTTATTAAGATCATCCGTTACAAACTTAGAATGAAAGCAAATAAAGTTGAGTTATAACTCATAATGCACAATAAAGACCGAGCTATAAGGTGATGGATCACAACCTCCAAGCTTTGCCTGTCAATCATATGATCCAGACTAAGCTTAGAAAATAAAATGAGTTATAAATCGGTTAAAAGATAAGTGAATATTGATATGGTGAGCCCCAAGCTTAGTTAGATTCTTATATCGGCACTTATAAAAAGATAAAAGATAAATAATTCTACAATAAATTTTATCTGCTTAAGTTAACTGTGAGATAGATACTTTGTCAACTTATAACAAGGAACCGATGATTATTTCTCGCTCAAAATATCTAATTTATGAGTATGGATTTAATCAAAAGATGTTATGAAATAAATTATATGAATCTAATAATAAATATGCATAAAAATTATAGAATAAAATAAATGAGTCGATTATCCATATGTCAAGTAGCCATATTTTAAATTAAAAAATTTTGAATTAGCATAAGAATGCATAAAGTTTTATAATAAAATTCATCGTTAATAAATGCAAGCGTTATTGTAGATCGATGCCTTCAATTTATTTTATTTTGTTTACATTTAATTTCAAATGCTATAACAGGTAAATAAAATAATAAATCAATGAAAAAGACATTTAAATATAATGGTTATAAACTACCATGTTTAGTGACTTTTGCTTCAATTCATTTCAAGTAAGAGCTCTACTATGAATAGTAGTAGGCTTTAAGAATTGATATAGTAAATAGAGAAGAAATGGTTAATCATGGTCTTAAAAGGATAGAAAATACATAAAAAAATTATTGGTTCAGCATATATAGTTCAAGAATAGTCTTTAGATAGTAATTGAGACCGAATTTATCCTTCTTTAGGTAACATAGAGGGTGTGCTTCTTAAAGTAGTCGATTTTATTGTCGGATTGATTGAAAATTGAGTTTGTTCTCATATAGATTGATAGTCGGGTTTGTGCTCAGATTGATTGAAGATAAAATTTTTTCTCAGATTGATTGAAAGTCGAATTTGTTTTCGGTTTAGTTAAAAGCCGAGTTTTTTCTCGAATCGATTAAAAGTCGAGTTTATTCTCAGATCGGTTGAAAATCGAGTTTCTTCTCGAATCGGTTGAAAGCCGAATTTGTTTTGGAATTGGTTGAAAGCCAATTTTTTTCTCGAATCAGTTAAAAACCAAATTTCTTCTCGAATTGATTGAAAATTGGAAAAGCCGAGTTTATTCTCGAATTTGATTGTTAGTCGAGTTTGCTCTCATATACAAATTTGCTCTCAGATTCATTAATCGCCGAGTTGGATCTCAGATTTATTGATAACCCAGTTTACTCTTGGATCGATTGATAGCTGAATTTGTTCTCGAATTTGATTAATAGTTGAGTTTGTTCTCATATCCAAATTTGTTCTTGGATTGATTAATCGCCGAATTGGGTCTCGAATTTATGGATAGCCAAGTTTGCTTTAGGATCGATTGATAGCCAAACTTATTTTCGGATTTGTTGAAAGTCGAGTTTATTCTCAAATTAATTGAAAGTTGAGTTTTTTCTCGAATCAATTGAAAGCTAAATTTGTTTTCAAATTTGATTGATTTTGATATGAAATGATAAGATACGTAACTGTAAAGAAATTTGAGTATATAGAGTATATACTTTAAAAGAAGCAATGATGTATTAAAATTTGCAATAAAAGATTTATATATTAATATAAAGGGCAAAAGATAAACAAGATTTCGCATAGATATGGTGACACCGAGGTATAGGCGATAATTTGGTTTGTTGAAGTCATTTACTTTTCTGTTTACTTTGGCTTTAATTAGTGTTATGCCTTTGAACCAAGGTTTTGAAAACCGGACCGGTCATCGAACCGTTCTAGTCACTGGTTTATTGGTTTATTGGTCCAATCGGTCCAACCAATGGTTCAACCGAAAAAACCGTTTTAGAATAAAATAATAAATAAATTATAAATAAACATCCTAAAATATAATTATAGTATAATATAAATCTTAAAATACCTTCGAAATTTAAAACACTATATAAAATATCATTAACTTAATCCATATGATCTTATCAAAATACAAACTCAAATTAAATAGTAAAAAAACATATCTAAATATTAAATCCCAACATCATGATTTATCAATCATCAAAATCCACCAGAACTTGTTGCAAATTTGCTTCGGTGGATTAGGATTAGGATTAGCAGCATCATTCGAAATTAATAAAAATTTTATTAATTTCTATTTGATTAATACTATTATCCAGAACTGAAATTAATAAAAGTTTTATTAATTAAAACAAAATTAAAGACCAGCCACAGCACAATGAAAAATCAAAAAATTATCAACATGACCATATCCTTAGAACAGAATCAGTAACATATCAGAAATCAATCACTAACTTCAGAGTTCAGATTCACAAATCCCTAATTTCAGAAATTGCATATTTGAGTAATTTGAAATTTCAGAGTTCAGACCACTAACCTTGACTGAGAAATTATAAAAGCTAGAAATTATAAAACCAATCAGAAATATGGTTAAAGCATTTCATCAAACATGTTGAATGCGGTAAAATTAAAATGAAATAAGAGAATCCAAAGCTTAATTTCAATGTGATAGAGAAGAGAACAAAACTATTGTAACTTTAATTTAATCTATGAAAAAATACAAACCACTACCAAATCAAATAATTACTTATTGTAGTAGAAATCAGAAGTTGCAGAGTTTGAAGAAGAGTATTGGTGTTGTCTGTTGTGTGAGTGTATTGTCTGGTGGCTGGTTTAGGGAACTCACGGCGGGGGGTTTTTTTTTTTTTTTTTAAAGTAACAAAAACGACGCCATTTCATAAGAAATGGTCGGTTCTAGATCCGATCCAACCGGCCGGTTCATCAGTTTCTAAACGGTTTGGAAATTGGCTTTTTTAGGAGGAAGACTGGACTATTTTCAGCGCTATAATTCTCTTTCGTCTCCCGTTGGCTTTTTAAGTGGAAATATTTAGAGTTCCTATTCCCTAAACTTGATAATGTCACATCTAGACATTTATTATCAATAAGCCTCTTCTTGAATCACAATAAACCAAGGTTTTGAAAACCGGACCGGTCATCGAACCGTTCTAGTCACTGGTTTATTGGTTTATTGGTCCAATCGGTCCAACCAATGGTTCAACCGAAAAAACCGTTTTAGAATAAAATAATAAATAAATTATAAATAAACATCCTAAAATATAATTATAATATAATATAAATCTTAAAATATCTTCGAAATTTAAAACATTACATAAAATATCATCAACCTAATCTATATAATCTTATCAAAATACAAACTCAAAAATTAAATAGTAAAAAAACATATCTAAATATTAAATCCCAACATCATGATTTATCAATCATCAAAATCCGCAAGAACTTGTTGCAAATTTGCTTCGGTGGATTAGGATTAGGATTAGGATTAGGATTAGCAGCATCATTCGAAATTAATAAAAGTTTTATTAATCTCTATTTGATTAATACTATTATCCAGAACTGAAATTAATAAAAGTTTTATTAATTAAAACAAAATTAAAGACCAGCCACAGCACAATGAAAAATCAAAAAATTATCAACATGACCATATCTAAATTCTGCCACCAACATTCAGCAACAAACAAAGCCAGCAAAACCAGCAATAATTAGGAGCCAGCAACTACAAATCAAAGCAAAACCAGTAACTACAAAACAAAGAAGTATCCATAACCAGATACAAAATTAAAGACTAGCCATAGCACATTGAAAAATCAAAAAATTATCAACATGAGCATATCTAAATTCTGCCACCAACATTCAGCAACAAATAAAGAAATAAAAACAGCAGGACATTCAGCAGCAAAAACACCATTACCAACAGCATTCAGCAACAAACAGGGCATTCAACAACAAAAATTAGCATTCAACAACAAAGTGTGATCTTATCAAAATACAATCTCAAAAGTTAAATAGTAAAAAGAAATATCTAAATATTAAAAACCAACATGAAGATTTATCAATCATCAAAATCCATAAATTAGAACCTTGTGACTGACTATTATTCGAACTAGGTGGATTAGGATTAGCAGAATCATTTGAATTAGGAGGATTGGCAGACGAATTATTACTCAAACAGGCATTATAAGCAACTGCTTCTTGATTAATACTTTCATCCATAACTAAATTCAATAAATCATAATCCAAATTAAAAACAGCAACAGAACGGCTAGAAATCCAATAATCATCCATAAGACCATAGAACAGAATCAGTAACAAATCCATTACTCAATTTCAGAATCAGTAACAAATCAGTAACAAAAGCACATATTAGAACAGAATCAGTAACATATCAGAAATCAATCACTAACTTCAGAGTTCAGATTCACAAATCCCTAATTTCAGAAATTGCATATTTGAGTAATTTGAAATTTCAGAGTTCAGACCACTAACCTTGACTGAGAAATTATAAAAGCTAGAAATTATAAAACCAATCAGAAATATGGTTAAAGCATTTCATCAAACATGTTGAGTGCGGTAAAATTAAAATGAAATAAGAGAATCCAAAGCTTAATTTCAATGTGATAGAGAAGAGAACAAAACTATTGTAACTTTAATTTAATCTATGAAAAAATCCAAACCACTACCAAATCAAATAATTACTTATTGTAGTAGAAATCAGAAGTTGCAGAGTTTGAAGAAGAGTATTGGTGTTGTCTGTTGTGTGAGTGTATTGTCTGGTGGCTGGTTTAGGGAACTCACGGCGGGGACAACAGAGAGCAGTTCGACGAGTGGAGCACGCGGGTTGGTCGCAGAGTTTGAAGCAGAGCAACGTGGCTTCCAGACGAACACGAACGGTGAACGACGAGCGAACGCGAACGAAGACGCGAACGTGAACGGCAAACAAACGGCGACGGAAGCGTGGCTGAGCAGACAAAGACGACGGACGCCGAGCTCGAGGAAGCAACCGCGATCGGTGACAGCGAACAGGGGTTGAAGACTTCGAGCACGAGGGAAGCTAGATGACGGATGGCGAGCTTTGAGTGCGACGGACGGCAGCAGTATGCCCCTCCTTGTGGCGGTGGTGTAGGCTTACAGTGCTAGGGTTTTGTGGTTAGGTTTGTGATTTCTCTGACTGAAAGAAAGAAAGGGAGAACGGGAGAAAAGAAACGAAGGAGCTTCCGTTTTTGTGTAAATCGGCCGGGTTTCGGTTCGGTCTGACCGGCCAGTTCTCGTCCGGTTCAACAGTTTTTAGCCAATTTTTTGATTGTCGGTTTTATATACCTGACCGGACCGTTAATACTGTCGGTTCGTGGTTAAACCGGTCCGACCGGCCGGTCCGGTCCGGTTTTCAGAACATTGCTTTGAACAACTATGTTGTTAATGGAGGATGATCTCAAATTTTGGTATTCTTCTAATTCGATTTTGAATCCCTTGTTTGTGTTGACCTTAGAATTTCACGAAATAATTATGAGGCGGTTCCAGTTTAAAAAAAGTTATAAATGTAGCTGTGTGAGCAATTAAGCAACAAATAATTTATCATTTAAGTAAGGGATAAAAAACAAAAAGGACGCAATCATTGCAAAATAGAATCTTTTTACAAAACTAATCATTTGGATTAAGTCTTGTCTAAGCATATACAGTAAGATTAAGTCAACAAAAGGCTAAGGACACCATAAGTAGCATACATATTAGTTGATTTCATAGAATAGACAATGAAAATATATGTAACATTAATATTGTCAAACGCACTAAAATGATTATTAGCAGGAAGTGTTATTATCATTTTTTTGAATGTATGGATTAGAGCTAAAGCTAAACCCTGTCATTTTGTGAACAGATCAGATAATCAAAGAAAAATAAAAAAATGGCATAAATAAGACAATATGAGCATTGAGTAATCAAAATACAATTGAAGAATAAAATAATAACTTGCAATAACAACATAAGTAATAAATAGAGAAGTTTTGCTATACATAGAAACAACTGAGAAAGATTAAACAAGGAAAAGGAAAATTACGGTCGCAGGTAATTTGCTTAAAATTTTTGTAGTCAATAACACAACAAGAAAAAGAATAATTAAAATTCGAAATAGACATACTTGATGTTCTGTACTATACAACTTCTTTCTGATTGGTTATAGGTTGACGGTTAGAAATAGAGATGCCACGAAAAGTATTGAGAAAAGAAGTGTACAAAACGAAGAGAGAAAGATTTAACTTTAAATATAGAGGATTTATATACTTTATTTAGAAAAATAAATAATATTATTGGATTGATCAAATTGAAAGAGATAAGTGGATAATGTGTGGATTGTTGAATACACTGTTAACTCCAACTTTCTTTTCATTCGAAAAAGTAAAGTTATTTCTAAGGATTAGGAAGGAAAAAAGCTAGTGCATATCTTTCTAAATAGTTTTTTCCTAGTTCATAGTAGCCAAGACATATCATGTAAAAGTGCTTTAAATATTTAAAAGCTCACTTTTAACTATACATATATATTTTTTTTTAAAAAATAAATTTTAAATCGAGCATTATACATACCAAATTAAAATTGAAAGAGGCAGAAAATGTCCTCGTACATTAATAAAGGTAAATTTTGGTATTTGCTTTATAATAATAAAGCTCTTGTAATATGATAATATGAATTGATATAAAATATGTAGAATTGTAATAATATATCATGTTAAATAAAAAGAGTTTAAAATAATATATATCTTAAAATTTCATAATTGTAGAGAAAAAGTAATATGAAAGCTATATAG
>NC_029787.2:67087989-67106012 GCF_000816755.2 Arachis ipaensis
ATCATATAGTTAGTAACAAAAATTTAATAACATAAAATGAATAATATAATAATTATATAAATTTGATATACAATTAATTTTTTATGGAATCCAATTTTAAGATTTAAATTCATTATTACCTTCATTTAATTGTATAAATAAAATTATTAAGCAATAAGAATATAATACATGACGAAATAAAAATTTAATTGACATACATAGTTGTTATATGTCATTATTGTAAATAGATGGCTTTATATCTTAATATAAGATGTTTCTTTCTCATTTTTTTTTCAAAATAAAAACACGATAATTAATAATCTTTAGTAATAGAAATAGAAAATAATGAGTATTATTTCATAACTTAAAAAAATATACTATTTGTAGAAATTATTCAAAGTATAAAAGATATATTGAGATTTGAATATAACTAATAAATTAGTAAATATTAGTTACACAAAATATAAATACAGAAATATGTGTGAATACTGAATAGAATATAAAATTTACTTGCGTAAGTAAAGAACTTTAAAAAAGTTACCAAAATTGAATATCATATATATTTTTGCTTTTTAGCGTTAATCCTTTTAGTTGAGATTGAAGTTGCTATAGATGTTATATAACTTTATGAAATCTGAGCATGGCAGAAAGTTGTCTAGCATTAAAATATGCGAATTGCAAAAATATCGTAGAGAATACATAAAAATTTGTTGAAAGATAAAAATTCTTAAATAAAATTGTTGAAATTGGTTCAAAAATTTGAATATAAATCAAATTTTATGAATCTGAGGGGTAGGAATTATTTTACCCATCCCTATAAACAGTGTCAATTGTTCTTGTGTGGATGAACTTTCGAGGTATATTTTGTTGGGTTTTTTTCTCTCCTTTGTGAGGCCCAAACCCAACATTTTGAGGGTGTCTCTTGCACCCATTGTGCCACAACCCTAATTCAGATTTTTGGGGGTCATTGAGAGTGAGAGAGAGTAGCCACCAAGTGAAAGAGAAGGGAAAAACAGAATTCCCGTTTTTGCCTAAAGCAATAAATTTCAAGTGGCAGTTTCTCAGTTGTTCACCGCTGGATCGGCTTGAAATTTAAACTGCGTGCTTCTATCATCTTGTTCTTCATTCTGGTCAGTGGAGATGTTGATTGGAGATTTGCAGTGAGAGAAATTGGCTTCGCAAGAGAGAAATTAGGTTTCCCGTTTTTACACAGAGCAGCAATTTTGGAACGGTATTTTCTCATTCTTTCACCGTTGGATTGACGTGAAATTTGAACTGTAGATTCTTCATATCTTGTTCTTCATTCTGGATGGTGGAGATTTTAATTGGAGGTCTATAGAGGAAGAAATTGGCTTTGACAGCAGCTCTATTTTTGGGTATATTTCATCTTCTTGCTTTTCATTTGTGAGCTTTGGTGCTTTGATGTTTTGGCTGGTTATATGCACATTTTTGTGCTTTGTTTGAGACTCTCTTGTACCTCATTTGATTATAGTGGAACTATTTCAATGGTCTGGACGACTCGTGGTTTTTACCTCTCACCTTGAGGGGGTTTTCCACGTTAAAATCTCGGTGTGTTCTTATTATTGCTTTACTTGCTATATTTGCATGTTATAGTTGCTGCCATATTGTGTTGTGAGTGCTTCCATATTGTTCTTGTGTTGGACATTTGTGTCGTTTCCGCTGCTAGGCTCTTTCATACTGGCATCAGAGCTTATTGGTATTTTTCTGGGCTTGTGATTTTGTGAACAATGGAAGCTAATACTAATACTAGTAGGATGATCACTCTTAATGGTCCTAATTATGATTTGTGGAAGTCGAAAATGGAAGATTTGCTTTATGTCAAGAATTTTCATCAACCAGTTTTTGGTACAGAGAAGCCTAATATTTATGGCATAAGAGATTATGTCATATGAGTGAGAAATGCATGAATATGTTATCAAAGAGGAATCTTTTATCTGGTTGCAAGGTTGCTTTGCAAAAGTGCAACCATTGCTTTGCTGAAAAATAAAACAGGGTTTCTTTTAAGAGTCATCCACCTTCAAAAAAGTCGGAGATACTTGACTTGGTGCATTCTGATGTATGTGGGCCGATGAAGACAAGAACACTTGGAGGGTCTATCTATTTTGTAACCTTTATTGATGATCATTCTAGAAAATTATGGGTTTACACTTTGAAGACCAAATATCAAGTTTTGAATGTGTTCAAGCAATTTCAAGCTTCTGTTGAAAGAGAAACAGGGAAGAAGTTGAAATGCATTCGTACTGACAATGGTGGTGAGTACTCAGGTCCATTTTGAACTTGAGAAAGTTCACACTGATGACAATGGTGCTGATATGATGACAAAAGCATTGTCAAGAGAAAAGTTTGAAACATGTTGTTTGATCGCCGGAATGGCGAGAGCCTCCACCTAGTCGAGAAGGGGGAGATTTGTTGGGTTTTTTTCTCTCCTTTGTGAGGCCCAAGCCCAACATTTTGAGGGTGTCTCTTGCACCCATTGTGCCACAACCCTAATTCAGATTTTTGGGGGTCATTGAGAGTGAGAGAGAGTAGCCACCAAGTGAAAGAGAAGGGAAAAACAGAATTCCCGTTTTTGCCTAAAGCAGTAAATTTCAAGTGGCAGTTTCTCAGTTGTTCACCGTTGGATCGGCTTGAAATTTAAACTGCGTGCTCCTATCATCTTGTTCTTCATTCTGGTCGGTGGAGATGTTGATTGGAAATTTGCAGTGAGAGAAATTGGCTTCGCAAGAGAGAAATTAGGTTTCCCATTTTTACACAGAGCAGCAATTTTTCTCATTCTTTCACCGTTGGATCGACGTGAAATTTGAACTGTAGATTCTTCATATCTTGTTCTTCATTCTGGACGGTGGAGATTTTAATTGGAGGTCTATAGAGGAAGAAATTGGCTTTGACAGCAGCTCTGTTTTTGGGTATATTTCATCTTCTTGCTTTTCATTTGTGAGCTTTGGTGCTTTGATGTTTTGGCTGGTTATATGCACATTTTTGTGCTTTGTTTGAGACTCTCTTGTACCTCATTTGATTATAGTGGAACTATTTCATTGGTCTGGACGACTCGTGGTTTTTACCTCTCACCTTGAGGGGGTTTTCCACGTTAAAATCTCGGTGTGTTCTTATTATTGCTTTACTTGCTATATTTGCATGTTATAGTTGCTGCCATATTGTGTTGTGAGTGCTTCCATATTGTTCTTGTGTTGGACATTTGTGTCGTTTCCGCTGCTAGGCTCTTTCATATTTCGCCTTAGAGAAAATCGAACTTGTCTCTTCATCTCCAAATAATGTATACGGCAAGAAGAACACGGAGGTTGAGTACCAAACACTCTAATGCTCAAGTCAATAAATATTTAAGAGGTATATAATAATTCTATAAATATAAAATGTTAGACATGAAATAAAACTTATCATGTCAGTCCCCCTTTGAGATAAGAAAATATGTGTCTTCATATAGACATAAAGTTGATGGATAGAGTTGATGTTATGACCATTAGTCATTAACTCAGAATAATGATTATTAAGATCGCTTGTTACAAATTTAGAATGAAGGAAAATAAAATCGAGTTATGGCTCATAATCCACAATAAAAACCAAACTATAAAGTGACGGATCAGTTACAAAATTTTGTAAAGAAGTGTGCGCTCTCAGAGAAGCCATTTCTACAACAGACCATCTAGTAAAGAAAGGACAAGATCTCCTTGGATTGCATATTTTATTTCCTCCCTCTCTGATTTCATGCCTACCTTGTCTTTTGATTTGTTCGAATCCCTCAGATTGAGATGGTCCTGATTTTCTGTTTTGTTTGTTCTTGCTCTGTTTTTGGGGTCTATAACCCCCTTTGATTCACTAAAAAAAATCTATGGCAAAAAAAAGAAGTTAACAATGCCAAAAGAATAATTTCCTGCCTCATGGTTTATGCCAAAATGTTCTTGTATTAGTAAGCTCTTTGAAGTATAACTCATCCTGAATGAAGTTGAACTTGCATCCTCTTTGATAGATAATATACTTCGGTAACAAAGAATACATAGTATCAATACTTGCAAAAGGCACAAAAATTAATAGAGAACAATTATAACTTTGTGAACATCTTATGAAGAAAAGCCTGTTCTTACCTCCTCAAAGCTTTTCTATTTTTATAAGCTTACTGGACATATAACCTTTATTCAAGATGGCTACCAATATCATATAGTTGAAATCCGACACAACAGCTCAGAGTAACCTTATTTTTTTTGTTGGGTCATGGCTCATAGCCAACTTTTAGGAAGGCATACACCATATGTATTACTCGTACTTGGGTTTGTTGATTGCCTAAGGAGTGATTAGATCCTTGTGTGTTATGTAACCCCAATTAAGTTTATATGTATATATTTAAGGAATTACTAGAAGGTATACACGTAAGTATTTTAGTTTAGAAAGTCAAATGATACAAATTAGAACTAGTAGGTTTACCATGTAATTTTACCAAACCTGCTGAAAACTCTATCTGGTTCTCACTTCGTATTTGTTCTCTTGTATTTGCTTTCTTGTTTCTACACATATGGTAACAGTGATGATCTTCATCTACTTACCGAACGAAGATGACTTACGTAGGGTCATGGAAGATCATTCCAATTTATAAAGAACTCAAGGTAATAATTACTTGCTTATGAATATGTATGTTTTCACAATTCATCAGGATTATATTATCATAATTTAAACAACGCTAATAAATATGAAATTCTAACATGAAGCCACAACTCAAGAAAGGTGCTGTGCTACTAAGGAGGTTACCGTGGTTATACTTGGGGGGAGGCGGCGGGGGAGATAAAGATGATGAAAAGTCTATTAATAGTGGGAATTTGTAAATGCTATGGCATTGGTTAAAGTGTCTAAGCAACGGTTGCAAATTATAAGAGATGATGGTTGGTCTCTTTTACTTGACGAAGTCTCATTATTGTGACAAATATAATATTACTGTTCCAAAAATAGATGATATATTTGTGTCACAAGGAAGATCAAGACGCAAAGCTCAAAAGATCTCAAATTTACATCATTTTCAAGTTGAAATATTCTATCAAGTAGTTGATAAACAACTTCAAGAACTCAACTGGGGTGTACATGGGTCGGGCTACAACGAGTTTGCCTTAATCCAGACCCGACCCGGAATATAAACCAGGTCTAATTTTTAGACCCTAACCCGATGAAACTTACGCACCTTTGGGCCGGGTGAAAATCGGGTAAAAATCGGGTGAAAATCAGGTCTTTAGCATGTAAAAATCACCTAATCTCCAGCCATTATTTCACAATTCACATAGTAAAATTCACTTAAAAAAATATAATAAGAACCAACTATTTTCTAAAATTAAAACATAACCATAATCAATACTAATATTGTCTAATAACACCAAATATTTAAATCAATGCAAATA
Organism: Arachis ipaensis; assembly: GCF_000816755.2. NCBI lineage: Eukaryota > Viridiplantae > Streptophyta > Magnoliopsida > Fabales > Fabaceae > Arachis > Arachis ipaensis. Next base: position 67,093,386 of record NC_029787.2, read on the forward strand.
ACACAATATTATGCGTTAGTCTAAAGTCTTATGCATTTTAAACATAAAACATTAACTTATAATCTTATAATGACTAATAACACAAAATATTAAGGTTTACAATATTTAAATTCCACATAAGAATAGCCATCATCCATCACTAATAACACAATGTTAATTGTCTATGATGACTGGGCCACCGGGCCGAGTTCGGGTGACCCGAGCTATGGCCCGGACCCGACCCGAAATAATGACTAGGCCTATTTTTGAGACCCTTACCCGACCCTAGACCCGATGAAATCACACTAAATTTGCCCCTAAAATGTTTGGGGCCGGACCGGGTCTTCAGGTCGGACCGGGCCATGTACATCCATAAACTCAACAATCGTTTTACAGAAGTGAATATTGAATTACTTCTTTGTATAGCTTGTCTGAATCCAAGACACTCATTTCTTGGGTTTGATAAGGAGAAGTTAATCCAGTTAGCTCAATTCTATCCATTAGAATTTTCTTCTACTCAACTTTTGGCACTTGATAGTTAACTTGAGAACTCCATACTATATGTGCGTTCTGATGATTAATTCTCAAACTTAAATGCGATTGGTGCTCTTTCTCAAAAATTGGTTGAGGCTCGAAAAAATATTGTTTATCCATTAGTGTTTTTTCTTTTAAAGTTAGTTTTAGTTTTGCCTGTAGCAACTGCATCAGTTGAAAGAACTTTTTCTGTTATGAACATCATAAAGAGTCGGCTTCGCAACTGTATGGGAGATGAATTTTTAAATGATTGTTTAGTGACATACATAGAAAGAGAGACATTCGATTGTATTAACAATGAAAAGATTATTCAATTTTTTTAAAATATGAAATCCAGAAGAATGAAATTTTAAATTATTTATTATTTAAAATTATTATTTTATTATTTTAATTTGTTAGTTAAATAATTTGATGAGTAATCATATTTTATAATACTATAGTATAATTATATAAATTATTATTATACTATATATATTATATATTTTGCCCCCACTAATAATATTTTTTAGATCTGTCACTGGCTATTAATAGTGGGAATTCAAATTCTCTAAATTTTAAATTTGTACTTTAAAGGGTAAAGTGTAATCTTCTACCTTTAAATGATTTCTCTCTCATATTTATTCTTGGTTTTATCTATAAAATAAATAGTGAGAGATCATACTTACTTTCTAAAATAAAATTCAAACTTTAGAGAATCCAAATCCGGTTGATCCGTTGAAGGATGTGGTGACGATACTCGATAGTGGTAAAAGTAGGGAGCATGGTATACGGTCACCAACCAAATAATAGAGTATGTATTTGCGTGTAGATGAAATCTATAATTAAGGAGGGAAGGGGGAGGGGGAACTGGAAAATAAGTATTCGCAGTGAATTTCTTAGCTAGACAAGTATAAGAACCCTGGATTTGCAAAGCCACAATTGTTTTAAACTCTGCTCTTTTCTTGAACGCTCAACGTGTATTTACGAATCTGAATGTGAAATCCTTAAATACAATACACAATTGCATGCAATCCAATGGTTATTGCTTCAATAACGGTTATTTCAACATAATGCTCGGACCCATGATTTGCAAAACATGAAATAAATTTGACTATACAATGTGCAAGAAAGAATTTTATGTCTCTATCTTGAGAAGAGAATTGAGGGAAGTACTATTGAATCGCTGAGCAAATCCTCGAACAACAAGAACAATGACATCCCGAATGTGTCTAGAGTGCACCATCAAGTCTGCTTCGTTCTCACTGTCAACTACTATCTTTAGGCGGTGTTGATCATTCCTGAAAAGCTCCACCTGATTCATTTGATCAACACAAGAAACGAAAGATAACAATAATCAGGCAGTGATGGTTCTTCAAGGAAAATGAATTTCTATAGTTACCCAAACTTACATGAAAAGGAGGGGCGTAACTCCCACGGATTTCGGTAGTTGGAAAAGACGTTTTTGTGGCAGGCTTTACCACCTTGACTCTTTTCTTGTTTACTTCAAGGATTCGCCTCTCGTAAGTGCCTACTGTTGATATCTGAAAATGACACCAGAATTAAGTATTGTCCCAATGTAGCTTTATCAGAGATAAAAATCAATATAATACCTATGATTTAAAACAAAAACACCAGAATCAACCTACCTTTTTCGAATTCTGATCCTTGTCACACAACACCTGTCAAAGATATCAAGTAATGAGCATAAGGACAGAAACTAAATAACCACAGGAGGGAAGAATAATATAAGAACACTTATTCAATTAAACACGGAAGGAAGCAAAAGAGAAAAAATTAAATCATTCTATCCGACAGAGAGTTGCTAAAGTTTGAGTTTAGTTTTGATGTAAGGATAGTGTAAAACATTTTACGCAATCGTCCATTCACATCCATTCTTTTGGATAACCTTTCACATAGTCAATATAGAAAGTAGTTATTTTTGCTGATACGACAATTTTTAATTGGATGCACGTGTAAAACTGCTTTAGACAGTGCATCAAAATTAAATTCGCTAAAATTTATGTATACTTGGACAATAAAGTTTTTACCCACAAAAATTACAAATTATCAAGCTTCCTTCAAGAACTGTAACAGCATCATAATTAAAACTTCGAATTTTGAAATGGCCTTCCCAAGTCAGTTTCATATTTTTTCTTCAATACTACGTTTTCAGAATATTTTTATGCCAATAAAACCAAACATAGATATATAGCCCACCTCAAACTTGACTGAGCCAAGATCAAGGTTCTGCTTCACTTCTCTAATAACATCAGGCTCTGCGAGTGCAAGGATAATCAGTCCCAGAGAACAATTTAACCAAAAAGAATTAGGAACATAGTTCTCCATAAACAAAACAGAAAGTGCAAAAGGCGGTAGATAAAATATCAGATTGAAAGGTATGCACAAAAAAACCATCAGTTGGGTTTGCTAATAATATACAAGATAATACAGCAATTGTTTGCAAAGATCATCATCCACGAAACAGGTTTCCATATACCAGCTGTTATATCCAGCAACTAGATATTAATAAGAATGTCAATACATGAATTAAACCTGAGGTTGCATCTGGGACATATTCAATCAGAAGTGGACTCATGCATCACAATCATACTTCCTAAGAATGGGATTCCAGAGGAATCAAATACTCATGCAAGATATGTTGGGAAAAAGTTGGTTTTCACAAGAGAGGTTAATACTCGTGCAAAGAAAAAATAGGGGTTTGATGGGGTCTAGGCATTTAAAGCTTTTGCAAAATTTGATGAGCACATTTGAAATATTCGATAACATAAAAAGCAAAGAAAATAATCTAGCTGATTGCATTCACACTCTGGGATTGACAACTAACAAATCAGTTCAAATCATAGTGACCATATATGTATATGAGAGATAATTTACTTACAGTAAGCCATCAGTAATTAGATAAACAATGTCAACTTACCAACTGCGATTGGCTCGGTGGATACAGAAATTGATTGTCCCTCTACTCCATCCTCTCTTACAGGAGTATAAATAGCCACCAACCTGTAGCCAACATCATCAACGTTAGCTTCATACATTCTGCTTGTTTCACCTGGAATCATCAGAAGAAAAGATTTCAAAGTATGAAATTTAGTCTCTATGGAAGATGTAAATCAATCACAATACCTCTCAAACCATTGAAACAAAAGAAATATCAGTTTTGGGTAAGCTTGTAGATTTATACCAGGTATGGAGATTAGATCAGGACTTCCAACCATTGATCTAAGCCACTGAATTCTACTTTTTCCTTCCTTCCCACCATTATAAATGCCTCGAACAGCATAGAGATTGGTATGAAATCCCCTTCCCTCAATCTCCAACTTTTGGATTCTAGGAATCCCTATGAAATCACATATAATACTTATGAAGTCAGAAAGCACAGTAGAAGTCCATGAGAAACAATCATAAAAAGAAACATAAAAGCAATAAAACACTATTTTTTCTCCTTCATTTCTTAGCAAAAGAAACACTGCTACACAAGGATGTATCCATTTACTTTAATGAGCTTATAGGGAGTCCAAATAACATTAATTTTTCCTATCCACTTTATTATTCCTCTCCTGAATTTTATTTCCCATTAAATAACGGATATTTTTATCATTTAAGGCATCTCATGCACAAGCAAGACCGAACTAAATGGGCTGAAAAGGTGTTTTTGTTGCCTTTTAGGGGTGTAAACTGAAAACGGAAAACTTGTATAGAATGTATATTGAATCAAAATAATTACCTGGTAATACAGGGGTGGTCTCAATGTACACCACATCACCTGTTCTTCCAAATACATCAGTTACGACACATTCACATTTCAACCGACGACCAATGTCCTCTAGTCGCACCTTATATGAGCAAGAACATTGATTGGGTAATGGATCATAGTCTCCCACTTCTGATGAACAAAACCTGCGGCATATTCATGAAATACACGTCATGAACCTCAAACATTCACTCTGCCTCACACCCTTTACAATTGAAAAATATTTTACATGTCCCTAAAATGACTAGATCTCATTTGAGATAGCAAAATTAAATTTCTCATGATTATTAGGTTAAATCATTGGGAACAAGGGCATTATTACTTCATGGAGTAGCTGGGAGAGATGGTCCGTACTGGCTTCTCGACTTCAAATTGCTACATCTACTCCATAGTTTCCAGAATTTTAGGACTAATGACAATAATGCAAAGGCTTCACATGTTAGAGCCATTTATCTTTGCTAGATAACACTTTTAGCACATGGCACTATAGGCTGGGACATGCTTTACAAAAATGTATTTCTCGATGTATTAAAGAATTGAAAATTTTCATATATTAGGAAAACAGTTTGAGAAAATTAAGCATCATGTCTTAGCAACGATGATTGCCTTCTTCTCCCTCTACTATTACTTGTGAACATCCATTAGAATTAAATGTTAATATTTACTATATTTGCGGTCCAGACTTTTCTATCCAACAATGGATAGAGATACTACATAGCATTCGTAGTGCATTCTCTAGATTCACTTGAGTGTACTACTGTACTTCCTAATACAAAAATCAGACAGTTCAAGCCATTTTGCAATTCAAAAGTATCTGATGAACTGCAGCATGGCACCAAAATAAAAGAAATCCAATGGATTGGGCTGGGGATTTTAGAACTTTCCCAAATTTCACAGTAAAAGGGCACTCTCATAGACTTATTTTCCCTCACACTCATCGCAAGAATGATCTTGTTGAGCAAAAACATCGCCACATAACAGAAACTGCAGTCACATTACTAGCTCATGCCTTTTGCGATGAGGCAGTGACCACTGCGACTCACAATCAACAAAATCCCAATTTAAAACTCTTTTCCACAAGAACTTGGATTACACTCAATTCAAGGGGTTTGGGTGTTCGTGTTTTCCATTCCTAAGATCTCCCAACAAACACAACTTTGATTTTCACTCATCTTAATGCATATTTTGTTCTGATAAAAAAAAAAAGGAATTTCTTTAAGATGAAAAGGATAATAAAGGTTCCACTATACAAAAGCAAAACAAAAGATTTATCTATAAAACATAGATTTCCAATCTCTTCTCAACATGTCTAACAGGGAACATCCCCTATAAAGCTCATGAGCTTTACACCAAACAGATGCTAGGCTTCAAATTCAATCTCATAAAACATGCTTGTTAGAAAACCTGTCATTGAGGATGCCTGCATTATGCTCCAACCGAATAGTCCAAATAGTGGTGAAAACAGCACAGAGCCACAACTTTTTATTACCAAATGCAACAAAGCTAGTCAACAGAAATTGGTCAAGTGTTGCGGGGCACATCCAACATTAATTAAAGATTCTCAACAAATTGTTCCATAAGAAAACAGCCATCAGGCTATGCAAAACCAGATGAGAGTTTGACTCTGAATTTGCCTTGGACACAACGCACAAATCAGGGAGAGTCTTATGAGAATATCGAACTGGCAATTAGTCATTGGTACTAATTCTGTTAAGCACTGCCGTCCAATCAAAAGATTTGACTTTAGACTTTAGAGCGAGCTTCTACTTCCAAATTGTTTTATCTAGATGGAAGTTGTGTTGCAGGAATAAGTAAGAAATCGGAAGAACGATTTACAACTAAAACTACCGGAGTAGTCAAGAGACCATATCCTTTTGTCAAGGTTAGAAGACAAAGAAAAGCCATCAAGGAGATATAACAGAATCAAAAGTTCAGAGGATTCCCTATCATTAAGGTCACAAAAAAAAAAATGGAAGTCACCAGAGGAAGAGGAACCCTAGGTAATCTAAAATGACCGAATAGGAGAATTATAAAAGAACGATAGACGATATAGAAGAGGAAGAGGAAAGGCTAGGTTTACAAGACATGAGAAGCGAAAAGGATATCCTGGGAATAGGCATTGTGGAGAGAACTTAGCCTTTCCTTAATACACATTTACATATTCCTCATCTCATGAGCTAGCTTCTGAGTTTCAAACTTTCAATTAGAACCAATAAATTCTAACAGTATAAGAATATGATCGAGATTGACTCATAATTTTATGACAGTATGAAAGACTATCCTGTATTTGATAGTGGTGACTTGCAACTGCACAATTAGGTTTTGTTTGCATAAACAATTATAAGAACTAGCCAACAAAGTAGAGGTTGTTAAATAGAAGCTTATGTCACTACTCCAGTCAAACAAGCTGAAAGCTTTCAGATAGGCAATTTGAAACTAATAGAATGATCTGAGTAAAGGAGTTAGAAGAATCTAGAAGCTGTTACCGCAGTTATAGGAGTTGCCGGCTAGGATAGGTTCCTCCCTAACAAGCTTAAGATTGTGAAGACCTTCCTGCCCCTATGATCAAGTATGCTGAACACTCTCCTCATCTATGTATAAATACTGGTTCATCACTCTGATATGAAACAGATTCTCATTTCTACAATTCTCGGCTTCTCTCTCTTCTCTCTCTACTTTCGCTTCTCTGAAACTCTATTAGAAACTCAACAGAGTGGAATTTTAGTAATTTATTAAAAATTATATAAACCAAAGCTAATTCTAGCTTTTCCAAAAGCTTATATTCATATTCAATTCCGTACTAGATGAAAGCCACAAATAGACTCAAATAAATCCTAGATGAAAAAAATGTAGAAAAAAGAACTATGGAATTTAAATTTCAAACTGGCAAAATATACAATCGTACATATACTGAATGAAAAATATTAGCATATTGCCAATTTGGATTATAGCAACATACCATTGGTATCTTATCTCTTTTTTGTACTTGTTCCAAACATGTTGCTGAGCCTCACTGTTTGGAATCACTTCCACTGCTGTAAGTACATCACCTTCAACTGCCTTTCCAGTGAGAGCAAGCATCTCCACATATGGCAACTCTAAAAGACAATAAAGAAACCACATTTAATTTCCAAGATTGGTAACGTTGAGATCTGGACGAACAAAGTTCTTTTACCATTAGTAAAGCACATGCTTCAACACCAAATAACTACCTGGGAGTACAATGTCAGTTGGGTCCGATAACCTGAGTTCTCCCACAACCAAATCAGAGCGAACTGGCGTGTATCTGAATAACCAATAATAATGGGAATAAATATCAATTATCAACATAATATGTTATCTCATAGAAATTCTAGGTTTAATTAGTAGAAGGCAAATAATGGTCTGAATAATATGACATTATCTAGATTTGGTGTATAATGATGTGACACAATACTAACTTAATCAGCACATATATCTATTATCCATTATGTATTGCATATATAATGGGGATTCTCCTTTATTTGTTTTCCTGTAAAATATCCTTTTTCATAAATTAATTATTCCTCCCTTAAAGGAAATAACATAAATAATTTTTCCATGTTTAGGAATTGAACCTAGGATCACTGTTAATGGGACTGACATACCTACTATCTTGACCAATCCCATGTTAGTTACTATTTTCAGACATTATTTCTTTAAATAAAATAAATAACCAAAAAAAGTGTATTAATAGGCATGTTCCACTGGTCTTGATAATTAGGTTGACAGACAAAGATCCAATGTGCATGTTGAGAAAAATAACTAGCTTAAACAGCAATGCATATCAATATGGTTCATGCTATCAAATTAGAGACCCAAAACCAAGTGTCTTAGAGTTCAATCCTTGCCAACCCTAATGTTCAAATAAAAGGTTAAACTACAAGGTAGGGCTCACTGCATTGTCATTGCATGAGAAAGCATGATACAAAAACAATATTACAATACCTACACCTTCCCAAAGATTTTAAACTTCTGGGAGAGATGGGCAATTGCATAGAATAAGTACTATTGTATTATGAGTCCAAGCCCAAGATCACAAATAGAATAAGACTATTAAACTTAATTACATAAGGAAACATGAAAATCAGGAAAGAACAATTAAGATTGCTGCCAAAATTCAATTAAATTAATACATCTACGGATATTTGAGGATATTGAAAACTAATAATAAAGACATGCAATGATAATCCTAAGATGGACAGAGCATAAATTGAAGATTAATTAGTTATACAGTTAACTTTAAACAATATAGCTAACAAACGACTAGTGCAATAAACTGTTAGATTGCATATACAACACAACTATGCCCCAGCTGTCATGTTTGACAGTATATAACTATTTCTTGTCTGAGCTTTCATTATAGAACGTGTTTTGGATCAGAAAAGCACCATGTTACATCCTTTGTCAAAATATATTCCCTATTGAATTTACAATGTCCGAAAAGAATAAAAAGATTAAAAAAGAAATTACATTCAACAAGGCCCAACTTCCTCTAGACACTAAAGTTAAAATGGACTCCTATTCACGAATGCTCAGCCTCAACAAGCATCAATGCATCGTCCGGAACACCATCTAAATCAGTTCTTGCAAATGCTAAAGAAACATAAATTAAACCGTATTAACTAATAAATGTTGTCAATTAAAATTTAAAAAAAAACTTCAAAAACGTTTATCCAGATCATGTAACAACACTCACGACTGAGTACATTAAACTGGTCTTAACTCTAATTCTCCACATTTTAAGCAACTATGATTCACTTATCTCTTTCACAATTTCAAGCTGAACATCAAAGAAACTTACATCTATCATGACATCACACACTATCATTATGGTAAAACATGAAAAGCATGATAGTAATATAGAGTAATTACCCAAACAATATACGACAATTGTAATCTGAATCAGTAACTTTGTAAGTTTTAGAATTTGCCCCTTCAATTAGTTCGATGGTTCCTTCATTATTTTCTCTATACCAGCTAAAGAGGCTTTCTCCTTCATATCCACCGAAATATACACCATCCCCAGAATAAATTCCCGAAGACAACTCTATCAGCCGGACATTAGAAACTATGGGAGGAGCTGCAAATTATCATGAGAATAAGACAAGAAAAATTGCAAACACAATACATGTCAGAGGTTAATAAAGCAAAAAAGGCTAAAGAAACAAATAAAAGCATAATCACACTCATCATAGGCCCAAATGATACTATATAGAGTAAGCTTTCTAGATAACAGCACAGAATCCACATCAAAAGCATTTTCAAACCATGTGAAGAGATGATGTAATCAAACATAATTAAGAAAGAACATTCAACGAAGTACTGCAGAGATACCTGGAGAAACTGGAGAACTGCACAATGAAATCAAGGGCTCTCCACATTTGCCGTCAGCACGAGTAGGCACCCAATACAAGGCCAAGTAAGATTCAACATCTATAAGTGATGGCGTATATGTTCTGCCATGACAAGGAAAATAATCACAATCCTAATTTTCAATACATATAAACCTTCATAGAGAATAACACAGCAGAATATCCTGGTACTCACAGGTCTCTCCCGCATATTACGACATCAGAAGCATTTGATATATCCAGTAGGGCAGATCCTTCAAGCTTATTTTTTGTCCGATACCAAATGTATTCCCCAGCTCCTTCATGTCCACCAAAATACTTTTTAATCGGGACAAGCTCTGTGCCTTCACAGCAGTTGGGAACTATGAGTTCGATACCCATAGGATCAGCTGTGCACAGAAGATAAAAAACGAATGACACTAAGGCACATATAATGGAACTTGAAAGAATAACATAGAAACAGAGCACAATGACAAGAAGCAACATCCAAGAGGGTGAAGATGAAAATTCAGTTCAGAATTTTTATGCAAGCATCAATAGTGTATACATATCTCCATGCATACATATATTTAAACCCTCAACTAATTCATTAATAGGAATAGGGGTTCAGAAATGCTCACTTTTTGCAAAGAACAAATCATTCTTGTAACCATGTATCAACTGAACTAAATCTATATTATCAACTATTTAAAGCAAGGTTAAAGCAATTAATGTTACTGGCATCTCCCGTTTTATATTAGCTCCAACTAAAAAAACTAGGGCCAGCAAAAATCCATCCATTGTCGAATTCAAGACAACCTTACCAGGAGAAATTACATCAGACACTATGCGCTTTGGGCTCCCTTTGATTCCATCTTTGCGCACAGGGTTGTATAATAATTCAATGCACACACCAATGTCCTCAAGTGTCAAATTCAAAAAATCTGCTAATTATTAATATCATTTATTTTGCCATAGTGAGTATATAAAACAACTACCTACCCAAGGAACAATAACTACACAAACTCACCACAGCAACTAATTTTCTCACGTAGACCATTCTCTTTCACCCTAAACCACTCATTAGTGCATTCTCCTCTCTCCCTAAAAAGCATACAATAAATTTCATGTCAGGATAAACAAGGATAAAAAACTTCGAAAATAGACATACGAAGCTATAAACAAAACAGTGGACCACAAAAGCCTTACCCTCCACTATAAACAGCATTAAATTTCAAGCACTTCCCTTCCATAAATGATCCAAGGAATTCCAGAAAATGACATTTTGGAATACCTGAATTGCAAGAGAATATAAAACAAAACTGCAATTGCATCCTTAAAAGAAATTTAAAAAATCATCTATGTATTGATAGCACACTAAAGAATTAGTGTTAGATACCAGGTATTATTGGTCCAATTTGTTCAGAAACAACCATGGGACCGCGTGCCCAATCGCAGCGAACAGGCTCACATGAAACAGAAATAAAGAAGCCAATGTCGTCAAGTGAGGGTGTATATGATTCCATGGTGGCACCCATTATTTCACTTTGTGTGCCATCAGAGCTGGTCTGTATAGAACCAAAATCAATATGTTGGTCAGTACAGTGTCTAACTGAACAAAATACAGCAACATTATAGTATATGATCATTAAGATCTTGGTCCTGTTTTTTCACAATAGAATAGATATGTTAACTTCACCTATTTTTCATGTTAAATCGTATGTTCAAGGTTTCTACACTATATATGTAAGGGAAACTACAACTTCCATGATATTGGCAAATACTTTGCATTCACTTTTTTGTTACAATGTTGGTGCTTCAGGGAGAACTCTCTGTTTAGACCTTTAGCAGCAAGAGGAAGAATTTAAAGGAAAATGTTTCTTGAATGAGGAAACCTTCACCATCTGTTACGTCAAGAAACCTAATGGTTACAATGTGTATACTATCTCTCTGAGGAATTTAAGAGCTTGTGACTCTCCAAAAGACTGCAAATGAAAGTATTTATTTCTTTCCACTTTATTCTTTCTTATTATACCTAATCGGTAACTAACATTTTGTAACTAAGTAATTAACTAAATCCTAAAAAAAGATACCCTATCACTGCTCCCCCTCCCTAAACAAAAAAGACATCGATCTTATCCTCAAATATGTGAACTTATAACTAGATATTTACAAAACAGTTCTTCTTGAATCCCAAATTTTAAAAACCAATTCCTCTTGCTTCTTCATCCAAAAGTCCCACTCCAAGGCTCTATATTTAATCTCTCTTAACAAAGCCCGTGATATGGAACCAATGTTGGCTCCAGCACTGTTTGTGCAAAGTGCCATCACTGCTAGTGGGTACTGCTCAGATATCTGTATTGGAACAGGCCAACTTATGTGAGCCCTCGTGGCAAGCTTGGTCAACGCACATGTAAACATGCCCACCTTATCTTGTACTGAAAGCTAGTGATGGTTCGTGACATGATCCAACAACCAAAATCAAAAGCAAACCGTTAGGGATCCAAACAACACAAAATGAAAGAAAAATGACCAAAGATCCACAATTTTACCAGAAACCAGCAGCAGCAGCAAGTTCACTAATTTCCGTATTAATAAAAGTATTTGAATGTAATATATAGGAAGAAATATATTTTGAAGAAACCTGATAAATTTGCAATATAGGATGTAAGATTTTGGTTTTCCAAAAGTTTCAAATATGATTGAACACTTCAAACTAAAATATTTGAAAAAAGTACCCTAAACCAGCGGTATGTTGAATCACCCTCTTCACCACCCCAATACTTCTTTTCAACGTTTAGCATTGTTCCTTCGACAGCATTTCCAATTATGCGTAAAGAAAGTAGTCTTGGGCTTCCTGATCAACAACAAACAACCTCACTATAAGAATCAAAATATAGAGCAAGCAAATCAATCTCCAGACACAGCAGAAAGCAAAATAAACAATGTAAGTCAAGCATAACATTGTTAAACACTTACAATGATGTTGGTGAAAAAAGCACCAACACTTCG
>NC_029787.2:67106457-67128396 GCF_000816755.2 Arachis ipaensis
TTTCCCCACAATAAAACCTTCATCTCATTTTGAATGAAATTTAAACACAATACAGACATTGTAGAAGAGATCTTTTGGTTGGGTTAAAAGCAATGATAATAATATTGGAAACCTGGTGTTTGATTAAGGGTTTTGAGGTAATTTCCAAAGCCTCTGTTAACAGTTTGGCAATAATCTTGTTTCCAGAAACCAAAGCTAACCATAGGTTTCAAATTTCATGACTTAGTTTGTGGTTTTGTTGTTTTGCAATTTCCAGCGATTTGTTGTTTTACAAAATTGACCGAAAGAATCAAATATTAAGTAGTATAAACAATCATTCCATACCATTTATAGAAATTCCCCATACAAAAACTACAGTTCATGCAATAAAAACAAAAATAGATTATCTAAAAACCTCATTTTCAAGTAAAATATCAAAATTAAAATACGTCTAACAATCTATTTCATAAATATCAATTATACAGATATCTAAACTATAACCAATTAATTTACTTTATTACAAGCACTTTTTTGTATAATTGCTTTTATGAAAATTATATGAAATAGAAATCAAATGCTTGCTTAATAAACTCAATAGTTCTATGTCATTACTAAAAGATGTCTAAATTTCACAAAAATAAACCAACTTCTTAATTTATTCTCCCATATAGATCCATAAACATGTTACCAGGGCGAATACGCTCCTGTCCCATGCAAATTCGTAGGTCAGCTACAACACCATCATCACGAACTGGAGTACACTGGAATGAAATGAATTTTCCAATTGCTTCTTTAGTAATACGATACTGCAAACCTGTAACACCTGGTATCGACGAACCCACATCACCATCAACCTGCTCATTCCAAAAGATATTTTATATTGAGAACAAAGGTATAGATATAGATAGACTGTTCTCGCTCAGAGAGAGCGATGAAAAGGTGTTCTGTTATTCTGTTGAGTGTGAGTTATAGAGAAATCAAACGACTGAAATTTTGTATCCCGAGACTGAAATTTTAGTTCGTCTCTGGGCATCAAACATAATATTGAGTCCCAATCCTCCAGTCTCAGTTCCAATCTTTGGAAACAAACACTATGAGAGGTAAGGCAAGACAACAAGAAGCCCAATAAAGCTTTTCAAATTCAATGCGAGGCATATTTTATTATTTATTTTCGAATTTTTAGGACTTCATTTTAAGTTTATTTTGTTGTTAGAGTTTGTTGGAAGATTTGATTTACTTTTGATTTGTTTAGTAGTATTTTTAGGGATTTTAATTTAAATCAAATCTGATTTTTTTTGTGACAATCAAATCTGATTTGAATTAGTTATCATATCTTTAGGATTTTAAATTTTAAATCAAATCTGATCTAATCCAATAAGATCAAATCTGATTTAAATTAGTTATCTTATCTTATCTTTTTAGCTAGTTTGTTAGGAGTCTATTTAAACACTTTTGGTGAGGTGAGACAATTTACATAACTTTGATGAATAAAATTTCCTTAGTGCTTTATGCACGTTTTTTTAGTGTGATTAAGTGAGGTGAGTAATTTGCTTCGCTTCTTGCATGGAAAAGATTGAGTGATTCAATTTTCATCCCTCTGATCTAGGTTGTCAAGGATAGGTTCTTTGAAGGTCTAGTAGGGAGCCTCTTCCAGTGACCTAGGTTGCTAAGAACAGGTTTCTTAGAGGTCTAGTAAGAAAATCTTTATCTATCTTTTATGTTCCCGCTGTGTCTTGGGTATACCTTTACTGAATAATCCTTATCTATTGTGATATAATCCCTAATCCCCAATCTAATTCCTATCACACTACCTTATAGAAATGGGGGCTTGCAAAGCAAGATACACTAAACAGTCCTGGGAAGTTGTTAACATAACAATAGAATTTTACTTATAATCTTCTTATTCACGATAGCATTTTTTTCTATCAAAACAAAAATACAAGTTGTCTAATATTATCACTTGATTCAATGAAGAATGCTGTGAGTTTTTAGGTTAGCAATCTATTTTGTTAAATGAAGCTCAGCATGTTGTAACTATGACAGGATTGCATACCTCATGAAGATACCAATTATATATACTTTTCCCTTCGTGACCTCCAACATATCCATATGAAGCTGTCAATATTCCACCTTCACTATAATCTCCAATAATAGACAAGAAATTCAAACTTGGAGGTAGAGCTGTGAAAATTGTAGGAAGTTGTAAGATATAAGCTGGTTTAATTTCAAGAAGTAGAGATGATATTCTAGGAAATACATTATATGAAACATATGGTATTTATATTCTTGATAGTTTATGACAGAACAAAAACAAAGGAGGGATAAGGGATGTGGAAACTCACTCTCAACTGCTCTATCAGATATTACAAATGCTGGTTCACCATAATCACCATCAGGAGTCATTGGTGTATATTTTGCAACAATGTAACAGCCAACAGCTCCAAGTGGTATGCGGAATGCCTGAACCAGTCATAATCCAACAAGGAATTACAATGATATTATGCGTAAAAAAATCACACCTTGCTTTTCACGAATCATTATGTAATGATATAAAGCACAAAACAACTCACCTTTGCTATTTTGGAAGAACTTAAGGCCTCAAGACTGTTTTCATCCAAAGTTGAAGAATATGTCTTAAACCACTGAACTCTGCTAGATCCTTCAGTTCCTCCAGTAACAATACCAGTTGCAGTTACCTTGCTATTCTCTCGTAGGTCACCAATTATTTTGACATTGGTTACTTTTGGTGGTGCTGAAATCCAGATAAAAGCATCACAAGAAAAATCAAAGATAATATGTTGATTGTTGATGTGATTAGCAGCATTTGGTAAAAGCATCATCATCTTCAGATATCTCAACATATTACTAGAAGAACTGAGAAGAATTACATATATGAAACAATAAAGCATTTAAAAGAATTAAAAATGCTTAATCAATGGTTACTTTTAAATTTGTAAGTATTCATAAATTTATACATATTTACATGCATTGCTGTTAGGATGCCTAATCCTCTACTCAACTCTTTTTTTCTCTTCAAAATAAATTTCTTTTGATATTAAAATGCAAACTTCGGCAAATAAAAAACAAATTTTATTTTCAAAACGCATAGGGTGAAAGTTGGAACCATTTTCCAGAACATTACACACTTGGGGGTGATCAATTAAAAGAATGAAAAGGGGCAGAAAAAGTTACTATAGAATCCTTTGTGAAACCTAACCATGCAATTCACAGATCAAAAGATGACTAACTCCATCCCCTCACGGAATAACATCCTATAATATTGTCCTTGAAGAAAACAGTCAAAATCCAATCCAATCCACCCAAAAGCTCAATTTATTGGCAGGTGGGTGACCATATGCGTGCGGGGTTGGGCAGGGTTGAGGAATGTTTGATATCTCCAATCTAAATAGATGGGCCCACAAATGGTTGTGTGTGTGTGTGTGTGCGTGTGTGTGTGTACTGGCACTGGCTACTGTTAAGAGTATATCCAATAATGGTGAAGCAAAAAACAGAAGAAACAGGGCGGAGGGGACAATGTAGAGTGTTACTGAGATACCTTGTTTGACAACAGGCGACCTTGCTGACAGAGATTTTCCTTCCTGACCTGAGAAAATATACCAATGAAGAGTTAAATATTTACATTACATGTATATACTTAAAGAGCAGCTGGTACACAGGCATCCCACAATAGCACAGAATCCGGGAAAGGGCCGCACCCAAAGGGTGTATTATAGACAGCCTAACCTGATAATTACATCACAACTTGAACCCGTGACCTTGAGGTCACATGGAGACAACTCAAGGTTGTTCCAAGGTTCCCCTTCACATTATATGTATATAATTAATAAAATCACAAAAAATCTAGAAACCAACCTTCAAAATTAATCGGTATGTATACAAAAGCCAAACATTGACCAACATCCTCTTTGGCCAAGGTATATTCAGAAGTACCAGCTGAGACTAACAAAAAGTCACTGCCCAAGTTTACCACAACGAATAACAGAAAAATTAGTAAAACAAAACACGGGAGAAAGGAGCGTGAATCCTATGAGGCATAATAAAATGAATACTCACCCTGCACTCTTGTTCTCCCGTAACCATTCAAACTTGCTGGGACCCTCCCTCCCTCCAAAATAATCACCAACTCCTTTAATGGTATTTCCTTCAACAACATCTCCAACTATTCTAACATTACTAACTGAAGGAGGAGCTGCAATGTGAAACGGAAAAATGACAAACAAACCTCAGATAGTACCATGGAAAGTAGTTCAGCAAAATTGGTCCCTCCAAGATAACAGTTTGACAGCTTCGAAACCAAGAGATATTTCCAATTTTAATCTCATGACAATAGATTAACCCTTTCTTTACAATAATAATTTCCAAATAGAATCATTTCATTAATTATAAGCCATTTATATCCAATATATACTTTCACTTCATGTTCATCTACATATTCCTAATAACAGAGGACACATTAGTACCTAAAAAAGAATTATCACAAGGAAATTAAAAATTCAATTAAAGAAAGTTCCCTATTCAAATGTGCCACCAAGCATGCTTTTCGCTGATGGAATAGTCCTAGTTCAAGAGTTGAGCAAATATATAAATGGAAAGTTTCAGAACAGAAAACAATCTTGAGACCATATTTTCAATTAGGTGAATGTTAGAAAAGGTTAAAAACAGAGAAAAAGTAAAGGTTAGCAAAATAGGGCGTATCTTTAACATGGTGGTCAAAAATGGAGAACATACCACAACTCATTGGGTTCCTCAGAAATCAAGATAGAATCATATAATATCAAAGATTATCAAATATGATCTCTTGGGATTAGCACTGATATTTATCACTATTTCCTTATTAGTATTACGATTTTACCATTATTATAAAAAGATGTTAGTATTCCTCTCATGTAAGTCACATCACGTACACATCACATAAGAATAATATATTCTTTCTCCCATTCTGTAAGCTACTATTTACTCTTATTTTCCTGGTTAATCACGGACTTTAACAGTGTTTAAGCATCTAGCTGTATGCATCTTATAGACATATGAAGGAACAATAAAAAAATGTAAACAACAGGATTCAAGCTACGTTAATAAAACAGAGCAGTGTTATGGGTGTCAACCGTACGCGGTTGAATATTTGGCAACAAAGCCAGAAAACATGAAAACATTATGTTTAATTAGTACACATGTTAGATGAGAGGAATAATAATGAATGTAGACAAGAAACTAAAATAGCAACTATTGTGTGAAGGACATGCAAAAAAAACACTTGTGAATAGTAAGAAGATCTCATCAAATTCAGTGTCATCAAACAATTTAAGTCAAAGAATGATCAAGAATAGTGGTAAACAAAAATCATTAAAGACTCAAAGTTAAATAACCTGTTCGATAAACATGATTTGCACTAAAACACTATCATTTTATCTACGTAGCCCATTCCATTTAACGGAAAAAGACATGTACATGCTCCTATCCAACTGCAAGCAAATCTCGGGGATTATAGATCTTTCACGGTATGCAAACTAAAATTGAAGCATAGGGCAATCAAACCCTTCTCTTATAATGTGTGAAATGTCATAAAGAAATGGCCCCATGGTTATCCAGCAGAGTATTTCATGTTAACCATCGCATGGAACATTTATTTCAGCATGTCACTCTAACAGCCTTCGATGCATTTTTCCTTTTTATATCCATTCAAATAGCCATTTTTACCACCTTCAAAGTGTTCTCTGATGCCAACCACTACCAACTTATGAGTGTGTCACAGAGCCCATCATTCACCTTAGCACCACTTGCACGATAGGCTCCCCACTGTGCATGTCTCCATCCGCTCATCCATGTACCTACACGCAGCACTTCACTTCTCAAGCATCAAGTTACATGATCCTTTTGGCAACACATGGCGATGCATCGCTGAAATCACCCTATTCTCCACATTGTAAATATCCCATGCTGCTTACATCCAAACACTACTTGAATGCACCAGTTTTCATGTTTCCATTTTTTACCCTTTCAATGATGACCCATGTTTGTTGATCCTTTTCCAACAATTGCTGAAGATTCCCTGATGATTGAGCCAACTAATCTTTGCACCATGGTAGCCACTTTGGTTTGTCCATAGTGTTGTCATCTTGTCAAACTTGGCTAATCATGTGTGATTTATTATTGTATGTATAGAAAATTTCTGATGCCTTCATTGAGTTTCTTACAACCCATCAATCCTAATTCATTCAAATAGTTTAATTCCTATTTGGAAGTACCGATGAGTTTTGCCTCTTCAATTTCTCCAAAACATTGTATATCCTTTTACAATCGTATTCAACGTTGAATTAAATTCATTTCCACTTTTCTCTTAATTATTTATTTCCTTTTACCTGGTACCAAGTAAATCAACATGGCATTGAATTATTATCACCTTCAATGATTTTCTTGCTGCGGTTTCTTCTTTTTGGATTATCCTTTCTTTTGCCATCTACCAAAAACACTTCCCATTTATCACACATTTTCTCATATTTCTTTTCTTTCTTTGATATTTCGTTTTAAACTTTCTAAAATAATTCTTCCAAAACCACTTTTTTGAAAGCATAATATGGCTCCATTATGGTTCACTTCCAATCTATTCATCATGCTGGCAAATCCAGCATTTTTTCTGCCTTGTACCGATTTGTTAATCTTGTTCCCAGACTTGTTTCTTCACTGCTTCAATCATAAATATTTAGTTCAGGATTCTCCCATGAGTTGGTAGTTCTTCACTGCCTGAAGTGCACTCTCTATTTAGCCACTGCATTCTCTGTTTTCAAGTGGATTCCCTACGGTGTGGTAAGTGATTTCCCACACTTGGTAATCTCCATCTCGGTTGTCTTTTCTTTATCTCAAGGCAGTGCCCATCTTAACCTTTTCCAATTTGGTTTGTGATATATCTCTGCTTTCACAACGACTTGGCTTCCACCTTTGTGGATCTAATTTTGGCTTCCATTGCCATATATCTCTGCTTTCACAATGACTTGGCTTCCACCTTTGTGGATCTAATTTTGGCTTCCATTGCCAATCTCTATTCCCATTCCTACATTGAAGTGCAACGTTTGACCGATTTGTATGCTGGTGAATTAACTCATTTCATATTCGTATTCTCCATTGGTTGGATGAAGGCCTTTGTGACTCGGTTTTTCCTTCCTTTTTTAGATTCTAGTTCACTGTATTTTTCACATCTCGTTGTGGTGTACCCTCATCCATCTCATGCTGGACATGCTAAAGTACACATTCTCCAACTTATGAAGAGAAGTCGGACGATATTATTGTAATTAGGATTAGCAAGAAGGTTATGATAGTTAGTTACATGTCTAACACAATATAAGTCATGTAATAGACTAATTTTTTTTTTGGTGACTGAAAATATCAACAAACAAAGAAACAAAACACAGCCAAGCCAAGCTAGCTAGAACCCGTTGCCTCTTGCACTAGGTATTGCTCCAAATCTGCACCAGGTTTGATCCAAGAAACATGAGCTGAATCACTTCTAGCTCCGGATTTAGCCAACCAATCAGCGACACTATTAGCTTCCCTTCGAATCAGATGGAACTGGACCTCCCAATCTTTGGACAAAAGATCTTGGAGTTTTAACACAATATCCTTCACCTCATGTGTTGTGTGGCTGGTGATGTTACTCAACACAAGATAAGCATCGAGCGAGTCTGTTTCACAAATAACCCTCTGGCAACCAGCTTCCCAGGCTAACATCAGCCCCTGCCAAGAGGCCATCAGCTCACAACGATAAACAGACCACAAAGGAAGAGCACCTGAACGGCCCAACACCCATCTCCCTCTATCATCCCTCAGAACACAACCAAAACCAGCTCGCTGGGCTCCCTGAAGAACACTCGCATCATAGTTGACCTTGTAGGTGCCGTTGGGTGGAGGCTCCCACTTAAATTTCCTTTCAATATCTGAATAGATAATCCGGTTGTAATGAAGGTTTCTAAGATCAAAGCTCATATTTCTAGCTAGGATCGCCACTTTCTTATCGGACCAAACTTCATCTGGGTTGAAAACCTCATGACATCGATGCCTCCATATCCACCAAATTCCGGATGCGAAAAGGCAGCCCATACTAGATATGCCCTGTTTAAGCCAAGGAGTTAAATTGGACAATCCTCTAGTCTCGCTGAACGAAGGATCAATGATATTCCAAACAGCTTTGGCCCTATCGCAATCTCTAAAACAATGCAGAATTGTTTCCGAATGGGCACCATACCTCTTACAAATATCACTAGGTGTTAACTTGCGCTTGAACCGGATCGCGTCAGTAGGGACAGCATTGTGAAGAGAAAGCCAAAGCAAGAATTTGATCTTCTCCGGGATGAAAGGCTTCCATATCCAATTCCAATCTTCGCTTTCATCCCATTGGAATTTTCTTTTCGCCAACCAAATATATCCACTTCTAGAAGAATACTCTTTTGTTGCGGCAGCAGCCCAAATCCACCCTGGGCCATAGTGGTTGTTACCAGGAACAGGCAACTCAATTAGGGACGAACGGATATGATGAGGAAGAGGAGAATAGAGGTTGCTAAGATCCCATCGACCATTATAAATAACGTCATCTAGAGAAAGGTGGAGGTCAGTTATATGAACATATGGAATTAAGTCTGCAAGCTTACCCAAAGGAGACCATTCATCAAACCACAAAGATTGATCCAAAGTACCACAGCACCACGCAAAGCCCTCTTTCAAGCTATTGAACGCTTTAATCACACTTTTCCAAACGTAAGAGGCCCCAATAACCTCCACAAAACCTTTCCCAGCAGCCAGATACTTCTTGGTTAGGAGTTGTACCCATAGTTTCTCTTTGCAGTGAAGAAGTTGCCAAACAAGCTTTCCCAGAAGGGCAATGTTTGCACACCTAGAGTCCCTCACCCCTAGGCCTCCATGTTTTCTCGGTGCGACAACCTTAGTCCAATTCACAAGGGGTAGTCCCCTCCCATTAGTCTGACCCTTCCAAAGGAATTGTCTCATCATCGAGTCAATTTTTTCACAAGCATAAGAGGGAAAAAAGGCTACTTGCATATTATACACTGGGATGGAAGTCAATACCGACTTAACCAAACATAACCTTCCTGCCTTATTAAGAAGCCTACCTTTCCAGCTAGCTAGCCTCCTTTGGACCTTGTCAATAACCTCTTGCACCATCTTTTTCGCCGCTCTATCATGGCCTATGTTTACCCCCAAATATCTGCCTATGTTCTGAGTTAAGTGAATCTGAGAAACCCTTGACAAGACCTCCTTCCTCCGATGAGTGATGTTCTTAGAGCATTGAGCCTTAGATTTAGCCAGATTAACTTTCAATCCAGATGCCTTTGTAAAGAGTTCAAGAACCTGCATAACCATTTCAACCTGCGACCTTGTTGCTTTGCAGAAAAGGAGAAGGTCGTCAGCAAACATAAGGTGTGAAATCCTAGGTCCCCCTTTGGAGATGGCAACAGGCACCCAAGATCCATTAGACACATAATGAGAGATAAGGCACGCCAATCGTTCCATACACAAAACGAAGAGATACGGAGATAGAGGGTCACCTTGTCTTAGCCCTCTTTTAGAATTAAAATTCTGTAATCTCTCGCCATTCCATAGGATTGAAAGAGAAGAAGAGCAAACACACCTCATGATTAGGCTAGTTATATTCTGAGGGAAGCCAAAACTAGTAAGAGTATGTTGAAGGAATCTCCAATCTACCCTATCATATGCCTTCTCTAAATCAATTTTGAAAGCCATAGTACCTTTCTTGGACTTGGTCTTGCGCATAAAATTAAGGATCTCTTGCGCAATAAGATATTCTCGCTCGTTCCTCTCCCCGGGATAAATCCACCTTGAAGGGGACCAATAACCTCTGTCAGGAAAGGGCGGAAGCGATTAACAAGGACCTTAGTTAAAATTTTGTATATGACATTGCATAGGCTTATAGGCCTAAATTCTTTCATGGCCGTCGGCCTGTCCACTTTCGGGATAAGAACAATAAGAGTCTCAAAAAAGGAAGCATCTAAAACTTCACCTGCGAAAGCTTTACACACAATCTTCCAAACATCCCTTCCCACTACGTCCCAATACTCCTTAAAGAAAATAGCTTGGAAGCCATCTGGTCCAGGTGCCTTGAAGGAGTTCATCTCCATAACAGTCCTCCTCACCTCCTCAATAGAAACTGGTTCAGAGAGAAACTTACAGGCCTCTTGACTAAGTTGCGGCAGGGGAACCCCGTTAAGAACACCAAAATCCACTTCCTCTCTAGAACAAAAGAGTCTTTGGAAAAAATTATTAGCTTCCTTTCTCAAGGAGTCCTCGTCATTCGACCAAGTTCCAACTTCTAACATAAGGCTATGAATTTTATTTCTTTTCCTTCTAACAATGGTTTGGAGATGAAAGAAACTGGTATTTCTGTCTCCGAACTTGACCCATTTTTCCCTAGATTTTTGATACCAGTAAATCTCCTCTCTTAAGAGGACAGAATTTAGCTCTTGTTGAAGTCGTTTTTCTTCTTCCCTCAAACTAGGGTCATCACTAGACTCCAAAGAAATCTGGACTCTATTAATATTTTGCTCAAGCTCTCTTTTTGTAACAAAGATGTTGCCAAAAACTTCTGAATTAAATTTTTGAGCATCTCTTTTCACAGCAGTCAGGCTTTTAGATACATTCGGAGACCCAGAGTCCCAGGCCTTGTGAACCACTTCACGGAAGAGGGGATGGGTGGTCCACGCCGCTTGGAATCTGAAAGGACAGTTTCTCTTCCTCTTGTTCATACCAGCAGGATTACACATGACCAAGATAGGTGAATGATCAGAGTGATACCTTCCCAAAATTTCGCAAAAAGCCTCAGGATATAGCAGACGCCAATCTTCATTAAGAAAGGCCCTATCCAATTTTTTTGCTACATCTAAGCCCCCCTTAACTCTCCTGTGCCAAGTAAACTTCCTTCCCTTCGTACCCATATCCATAAGTCCGCAGCTATCCATGGCAGTTGCAAAAGCAAGAGATCTGTTAGCGTTGAAGGCACCCCCTTTCACATCTGTTGAGACGAGAACTTCATTGAAGTCTCCAAGAGCAATCCAAGGGCAAGTAATAGAAACAGAGAACTTTTCAAGATATTTCCAAAGGGTTCTTCTATATTGCACCTGAGGATGGGCATAAATAGCGCTGCACACCCACACATTAGATCCTTTTACCACTTTGAAGGAGACACAATGTTCAGTGATATCAAGAATTCTACTTTCCTTCCAAGACTCCTGTACCAGTACCCAGATACCCCCACTCTGGCCCCTAACCTCAGAGATGCCAACACTACTATACCCGAGCTTCTCCCAAAAAGATTTCATCTTATCAAAGACTATATGAGTCTCAATAACAATAAAGAAGGTAGGATGATGAATTTTCACAATCTCCTTGAAGTGCACGCGGGCTAATTTACTAGATGCCCCTCTCACATTCCATGCTAAGATGCTTATGTTTTCACACTAATTGTAATCATCATTTTCATTTGAGAAATTTATTTCCACTTATTTAAATATTTTCCTTCAAATATTTATTTCCTTTTTCATGGTGCCATGAAATTCAACAGAAGTTATTTTATATCCTTAAAGCTTAAGTGTAGCAAGCTTAAAACTTAGTAAGCTTTACCTTGTAGAGAGGTGCAAGTGCAACAAATAAAGAGAATATCCCATTATATCTCTATCATATCTCAAAATATCAAATATCTCTAAGGATTGATTGTTATTTTATGATTATTTCCTCCTTTAACAAGGATTATGGCAAATACCTTGTATTTCTACAACACCACATAATATAATAGCAACATATTTCATATTACTCAAGACTTTCTATTCTTCCTCTCCTAACTAAAAAAACCCATCGTCTCAACAGTCTCCACAACCTTTTGTGGCACTAGAATCTTCTTTACCCCAACCATAGCTTCTCCAAACCACAATCACCAGCCTCCTCTAGACAAGTTTCCTCACAAATGCTACCAAGCATGATTCAAAAGAAGCTCAAACATTAAGATAAAGATGATAAAATTTAATACATACCGGCTTTTATAAAATCTGTATATTTATATTGAGGCTCTCCTTTAGCACCTTCCTCTGTTACTGGTGTGTACATGAAAACCAAACTTGAATCAACATCATCTAAGGTTAGCAGATACTCTTCATCTTCTGCCCCAGCAATGACTACAGGACTGCTGTTCCATTTCCTCCGCAGCCAACTATATTAAGGAAAGGTAACAAAAGACATGGCGGAGTTGCATTACACAACTTTCTCAACAGAACATATATTTCATCATTTACACAGATGCAGACCAACACATGGAACCTGAAATGCAAGTACAGATGTAGAGAATGCCATCTCACCTAGCAACACCTTTTCCTGGAGTCCCACCACACCATGCAACCTTCGCACAGCCCTTGATGATACTTCCCTCTACTAGTTCTCCATGAACTTCAAGTGTTACAACCTTTGGAATTCCACTTCCTTGTGAAAAGTAAAAGCATAGAATAAGAAATGCATGAGAAATATACATGCTAAAAAATTGTTAAAGTACAGAACATCAATATAGAAAGAAATCATACAGCTCCTTTTTCTTTTGCCAGAAAGAATCTAAACAGGTAAGCAAACATATAGTTATCGACAGCGCCAAATAGCAGCACTATTGAGGCAAAAGGTTGTGTTTTAGAGTTGAACATCCAAAACTCTATCTTCTTGTCATTTGGCACAAATAAAGGCAATGTCACAGCATTGCATCTATGGTGCCCCTCCATCACTTTAAACCCTTCTCTTTTTTCGTTTTGCTTGCAAAATTCTCTTTGTCCTCACTTCTAGTTTGCCATACTAACAAAAGGGGGTGTTTCTAGTTTTCCCCTCACAATAGCTCACCTTCAAGCAACAACACAATAATTCAGGTTTGGAGGAGCTCATCCGTTCCCCAAAAGCAAAGTTACTTATGTTCATACTTACACAAACCAACTTCACAAAGACAGCTAGGATATCCCACAATTCTCTCCTGACAAAGGCTATTCTATATAGGACATGTTAATAACTATCTGTAAGGATATAAGACAGGTCTACCTCGTGAAACTGCAGGAGAGACGGCAAATATAGAAGGATACTCTGTCTCGCCTAAACAGGGAGTGCATTCCACTTTCAGAATTTTACCAATGTCATCATGCTTTGGCCAGTAAATCTGGTAATCAAACACTTTATTGAGAACAGGGTATCGGACAAATATATTTACAATAACAAAAAGAGAATAAAACATAAAACAATTTAAGGTAAATGTAGTCAACTCATTACCTCACCAGTAGCATCTGGAATAGAAACAAAATTTGAAAGTGTTTTGTCACCAGAAAACCATTGATATTTTAAGACTAATGGAGAGTCCACACTCACTGCACCATCAGGAATAACCGTGAAATGACAGTGACACACATCTTCTTCCGACGGTTTATCAATGGAGGCTTCTTTGAGGAGGAACCCAGGAGGGATATGATCTTTCCATTTCTCTGCTAGAAAACGGAAAGTTGACTCTGCAGCTTGCTCAGGGCGACCAAACTCCCAACCATCTCTGATACATAATGCTGTTTGTGCAGGATATCGTTTGGCTAATGCCATTTCCTCACGAGAAAGATCTGCAAAACTTCTTCAACTTATATTAATTCGTAGGATAACTCACAGACAACAGTAGATAACACATACAGTGGGTAATATTCAGGGAATAAGAATCAAGAAGTTTTAAACAATCAATTCCAGTCCTAACAACAGTAGATGATAAAGGGTAATGAAAAAGTTACCACCCATACCTCTATCGTTATATTTTTTCAAAGTGGGCCCAACTAGCAATATCGAAGCAGCTTCTAAATGAGGCATCTTAAGTATAGGATTCTCCTCCACACGCAAATGCTACGATACAACAAAATCATTGGAAGTAACCAATCAGTTCACATTTTTACTATACATTCATGTAGTAATTTTCACTGATCGCAATCTCTAACATTGGATGTTGAAAATACTGGTATTACACAATTTACAAGTGCAGCCAATGATTTAAAAGTTTCAAACCAGGCACACCACACACGTGCACCAAATGTTTCTAATGGGAGCACATAATGGCTGACTGTCATATTACTCAACTTTTTCCTTTACGGGAAAATATTTCAACTGCATTTATAATTAAGTCAAACATCCATAGAGATAGTATTTTTAATATTACGAGGGAGGAGGAGAAAGTTAAAGAGGGGGGGGGAGACGAAATACCATTAACACCAAGCGAAGAATACCAAAAGCAAAGGAAAGGAAAAGCGATCCTCCTAATAGATCCAAAACAGAACAAATTAGCTTAGCTTTCTAATTGGCACACGTTTGAGAAGGAAAGTCCTCTAACAAATCAATGAACTTTGCACCAAATTGAGGTCTATAAGGCTCTGAGATATAACAGAAGGTAAAAGAGAATTGAAGTAGAATCAGTATAGAAATTTAGTAGGAATCAGTAGAAGATAATAGAAATAGAAGAAAAAACAGAATCACTGAAAAGAGAGTATTAGTATGATAGTTCCCCAATTAGTGAAGAATTCTATTATGTAAGTGTGTATGAGCATATAAGAAATAACCACAATGATATTTGGCATTCGAGAGGCCAATTTCCCCCTCAATTCTCACTCTACTTTTTACCTACCCTTCTCCTCCCTTTTCTATTTATATACTCCTCTCGCCTCCAACAACTCCCTAAAACTCACTTCCCCCAAAAACTCCCTTCAAAATGTTGTTCTTCAATGCCTGAAAAGTAGATGAACCATTCGTGAGACCGAAAGGCATTACTAAGAATCATATTGCCCCTCATGGGTCTTAAATGCTGTTTTCAGAATATACTCCTGCTGCATGCGGATTTGGTGGTAACTGGACTTCTAATCAAGCTTCGAAAATACCGCAGCCCCAACAACTTCATCCAATAACTCATCTATAATCAGAATTGGAAATTTATTAGGTACTATAATGTTTTTCAGCACCCTATAATCCACACAAAACCGCCACCCACCGTCCTTCTTAACCAAAATAACAGGACTAAAGAAAGGGCTCATGCTAGGCAGAATGATATCAATTTGCAAAATCTCGGCCAAAATCTTCTAAATTTCAGACTTTTAGCCATCCAACCAGAGCACCTAACACCACCTCAGGCTGACTCAATTCCATAAGTGCAGTAGGTTCCACTAAGAGTGCATTGGACTCCAATGAAGTCTGTTCAATCTTGCCTTTCCATCATCACAGCTCTACAGGTTTCCTCTCTTTTAACTTCAACAAATACTTCCTCAATTGAGGGTAGGATTGCTCGTCCAATAACTTTACCATGAACATCATCTAGCTCCACATTGAGTCCTGCAAGAAATTGAAACATCCTCACTTATTCCACTGCTTGTTAGTGATGTTTAGCATCAACAGTTGAATTCTACTTGTAGGTATCGAAGTGGTAAGGGTCCTTGCCACACCCACTTCGTTCTATGGAAATATTTGGTGACACTATCACCCCTTGTCGAATGTCTCTAACTTGGAGAGTGAGATGATAAATCTAGGATTTATTCCCAAAATCATATGTAATCTCCTTTACAATATTCCACAATTCCTTGGAGGTCATATAATACATATAGTTACAGCTGATATCTTCCTCCACTGAGTTCACCAGTCATGTCACCACCATGGAATTTTCGGTATCATACACATTATATTGCCTGTCAAAGACACCAGGCTAGCTTCACTCCTCAATGAGGTATCCAATCTTCCCTCTTTGATGAATGTACATCTAAACTGATTGGGATCACATATGGTAGTTCAACCAATTGAATCGCAATGTGGTGATCTGAATTAAATGGGAGTCACCACCAACCAATACCCGTTGCTCATATTTTGAATCTAATAGAGTGGGAGTGGCAGTCTCCTATCCATAATTAATGGTTAAGGGTTAGCCATGGCTATAAATCAAAGGCATAGTGCAAAGTCCTGCTCTGATAACACCTTGAAGTGTTTGAATATTGTGTTATGTCAAATGTGCAGAAAATCATCCTCTTTAGAGAGGGATTACAGAAATAGAAACAACTAGAAAACAAGAAAATACTAGCCTAAAATAAAAAGAAAGATTTCTAATTCTAATCATAAAACCTCCTAAAAATAAGCTAAGCTAAAAAGGAAAGAATATCACAACAAATCATATTTAGGAAAAAATTCATTAAACAAATCACGGAATCTGATTAGATTTGATGTCCTTGACATCCGGTCAACAATTAGTATTGATCCAATTAAGAACTGCAATCCAAGTAAGAGATTTGACCCTGGAGAGAGATTTAAATTTGCAAACAAGTTTATCGATGTTTATTGTTGGTTTTCAACAAGGATTGGATTACTCTTTTGACATCCCTTTGTTCATTGCAAATGGTCAACACTTAACAGTTCCATTATAATTGATAGACATCAGCATGCTTTGTTCCAAATTTTATCCTTAAGAAGAAAGGAAGGAGGGACAACCAATCACACCAAACGGTAAAATAGAAAGAACCCAAGCATCACACCACAAACTATACATTTTCCCTAGTTGATTTTCTTAGAAAACCAATAGTTCATTTCATCACAACAATACAAAAACTAAAAGTATAATCCATATTCTAATATTCTATTGTCTATGACTCCATTCCATATATACATTGAGAGGATGACATTTCACACAATAAATAAGAACTTTGTCAAACAATAGGACTAATTCATACACACAATGCATGATATGCTTAGGCCATGTTATACTAACCTCAAGAACAGGTAAATATGGGAAACCCTTAAGAGTGGAAATTCTGTTTTTGCTGGCAGCTAAGACCTGCACCAAAGTCCAAATACATAGATTAATATATAATCCAATGTGTGTGTATATATCTAAGCCAATATATTGTCACAACTGAATGAAACAAAACAACCTGCAGTCGAGGTTGACTTGCCATAGTGAGAGATTTCAATTTATTTTGAGCTACTGAGAGGAACTGCAAAAACAGAATAAAATCAGAAAGTTTATAAAACACTTAAGTTGACAAACGAGTTAAGACATGATTAAAATCATGAAGTTTGCAGAATTATTAAAGCTTGCCTCCAAGTTAGGAAGTTGCGGGAGACTTGCCAATGATGTAATTTGATTTCCAGCAAGATAAAGTTGCTGCAGAAAAATTTATCAAGTAACAATTAACATTGTAAAACTTTTTCCAAAAGCAGCAATATGACAAACACATTACACATGCATACAAAAATACAAACCCAAGAAAGAAGGCAACACACCTGCAGTACTTTGCAATTCTCAAGAGGCTCAAATCCAGGCCCTTTAAAGTCATTAAAACTCAAATCAAGAACCTGGCAATAAATAATTCTTTTAAGCATTTAGAAGATAACAAAAATTCTCAAACAAAACCTCAAAATCTAAATAAATTACAAATTAAAAGTATACAAAACCTTCACTCTTGTCAATATTTCAACTCCGTCCAATGTAGAAAGGAGATTGTCACGAAGATAAACAAACTGTCCAAAAAAATTAGAAGTTAATCAATAGAACACATTGGGGTACATAAAAGAACATAAAAGAAATAAACCAAAATTCTACAATTAACACTATGTAGTCCATGAGAGCAAGGCAAAATGGAAAACTTATTTTCTTTTCTGATAAGAGAAAAATATTTTTGAGATGAAGATAAGAATGATACAAGAAAATGTACCAATAACATAGCATCCCAATCTCCAATCCATACATGTTTGAGAAGTAAAGTCTGCTAAAATGTCATGTCATTTGCACCAAATAGACACCAAAGACCTAGCACTAACCTACAAAACTTGATTTTTGAAATTTATTTTGAAGGTGTGGGAATTGTGACCCGACCAGAGACTTCGAATAGTTGTATAATATAGCACAATCGTACAAAGATTTGGCCTCCTTTATTTTCAGAAAACCGAAAACCAACAAAACTAATCAACAAAACTGATGTAAGGTCACAAGGCACACAGAACAATCACCAAATGTAACAATGTATTCAGTATAAGTTCAACCACATGACAGTAAAAGTGAAAACAGACCTACTTTTTGAAAAACCCAAAGTCTTCCAATTTCCCTAACACCTCAATCTTTATTTCACAATCTTAAAGAACAAAAACCTAAACCTGTTGCCAAATACAATATCAACTAACCAAAATCATCTCACTAGGGCCAACTGTTCAATGTGTCTAAGACCTGTTAGAAAGTGCTTTGCTTCATGTATTCCAGTTGTTCAGTAATTAAGAGAAAAACAAAAATGGACCACCAAGAAAAGTTATGCTTTTTTTCACAACTTCTCTTCCTAGCAATTAGCAACTGAACAATTTGCACTACTGTTTCTCAATACAAACTAGAGTGAGCTCAATCATAACAAACAACTTTCATTCCAAATAATTGTGTCCATTAAATATCAAGAAAAATGGAAAACACTAATTAATTCATATGTCATCAACTGATGAACCAAAGCATTGCCATAAGAATGCATATTTGTCCTTTTTCTCTTTTTGAAAAAAAAAAGTATACTAATAAGATTGAAAATTACAATGTAGGAGAAGGAGAAGAGATCCTCTATACAAGAACAAATAAAGTAAAGAAGGCTAGCAATGGAGGACAACATTCCAATCTCACAACATATAAGATGGAAACTCCTCTACACAGACTATGTGCTTTACACCATACAGAGGCTAAGCATCTAATCTATCCCACAAAACATCTCCGTCTGAAAATTTGTCATGGAAAGTGCAAGAATTGCACAACAACCAAGTATTCCAAATGATAGCATATATAAAGCACTGCCACAAGGATTCAGCTGCCCCTCTCTTCCCCAACCTCAAACATTGTCAAAAGAATCTAACTTCAGGTTACCAGACATACCCAACACTGACCAAAAATGCTACACCTTACTCGTACATATAACACTAGAATATGATTGTAAATTTGATTGTCTTTTTCTGGTTAAAATAGTAAGCAAACAATCATTCTCGGAATATATTGACATTTGTCAAGATGAAATCTTGAAAAGAAAAGCAGCTCTACCAATAAAAATTACAGTTTTCTGCACCTTTTAAGAAGCACAAAAGTGTTCTTTGTAAAATAATCAATTAAGAATGGAATATAAGAGTGATCAACAATAATAAAACCTAAAATGTGCTTTCTATAGTTCTATCAAATTGTAAAACAAATTCTATCTTTCACAAAAATGTCTAAAAGTAAATAATTTTCTGTATTATCTTATAATATAATTTATCCAAGCATATTCAGGCACACCCTCCTTAGAACACCACCTGTGATAAAAAAAAAATAAACAAAAAAAAAAATCTGACAAACGTAGCTAATATCTGGCATGAGTTAAGATTTCAACATAGACCATCAAAAAAAAATCAGAACATATATCATAATCTTAATGAAACAACCAAATGACATATTTACCTCTAAGTTTGAGGACAAGTTTAATCCACTGGCATTCAGACTGCGAACTCTGTGTCCCCTAAGATCCAACCTCTGATAATAAAATATCACAGATGGATCCTGAATTAGATAACACAGTACGAAGACTAGAAAGTTCCATCACAGTATATCACAAAATTATAGGCAGGGAAGAGATTGAAAACAATAGTTCAGCATCAAATATACAAGACACACTACAATTAGGCCCCCCCAAGAGATATGGAAGCAATTGATGAGACCATTTCACAACATGTATTGGCTCAAGTATGGCAAACATCAACTAGCATTTGCAGTTTCATAGAGGTAAAGTATAATGATTCTTAGTCTGACAGTCTAAAAGATTACTGTACAAGCATTAGATTTTTCCAAACACAACAGCAACCATACTTTCATTCACATACATATAATTCTCTCTTTCGTTGCCAATTGCTGCACTTACACATTAGAGTTAACAGAAATTCATTCACTGAGGAGAATCTAAATACTTGTGATATCACCTAAAAGTATTCAAAAAGACACGAGTCTTACCACATCATCATTGGCCTTATTATCAACCTGTGGAAGAACAATAAACCGTGAATCCCGGGTATCAGGCGTGCCTACTTTCCTCCTCCGAGACAGGCTAGAACTCCTATCAATTGAGGTGGCCGTTGAAGATAGAGACCCTGCTCTTGACCCGCTGGAAACCGAAGGCGACCGCACCACTGATGGTGATGAAGCCTGCAAAACCATCCTCCTAGAAGAACCACCATGGCCGCTGCTGGCAGTACTATCCACCGAAGAACGAACACTCCTCGACGAAGAAACCGACAATGCCGGCCTACTCAACGGCTTCTTGACAACATCCACCTTACTCACGGAAGTCCTCAAACCTAGTCCAACCGGTGATCCAAGTGCAGGCTTCGCCGCAACTCCAGCGCGAGGTGAAGAAGTAACAGAATTTCGCCGGAGCTCCGGCAATGACCTCCGCGTCATTTCGGTGCTGCCCTTGACGCCTGCAGCAGAATCTGCACCGGCTTTCCGTTTTTCATCAGAGATAGACGGCTTCTTCGGCAATCCACCGATGCTGTTTCGCCTTGGCACGGAAACCGAAGAAACAGAACCGGTGGATGAACTTGATCTCTTAGCCGCCAAAGCCGAAGAACCCGAACCATTTCGAGGTTCCGTTACTCTCTTTCTTGCGGGAACTGAACCGCCAGTGTTCGCGGCAGTTTTCGAAGAAGCTCGTTTCCCTGCTTCCGAAGAGGCCTTTCTTTCAGCAGTTTGGGGATTTTCTGGCTTTACGACTTCGCCTTGATGCTCTGAAGGCTCCTCCATTTATAAACAGCGCTTCTGAGAAATTTTCCACAACTGAAAAATAAAATCAAGAAAAGAAAAACATGGAGAAATGCAGGCTTGTAAGACTTAAAATGAAGCGTTTATAAAGAAATGCAGGCTCCGCAACAAAACGGCAGCGTTTTGGGTAGGATCTAAGAAGAACAATGCTTGTTAAGGGTACTATAACTACAGGTAGTAGGTGAGTGAACCGTTTTATGTTTTGTTGTGACCAAACTAGAACATTAGAGATCTAGGATTAGAAGAAGACGCAGGAACTGAAACCGAGGCTGAGTCATAGAAAGAAAAATTAGGAAGAAGAAAAGGAAGACTGGAAGAGAGTGCGAAGTGCGTAACATAGCCAGGGAAAAAGCAGAAAAAGGTTGGGATGGGGGGAGAGAGAAAGAGACAGAGGAGCTGGAACCAGTGAGAGGTGTGAGACTGAGAGTAAAGAAAAGGGAGCAAAAACCGAAGAAAAGGGACCCATATGGGACCCATTTGGGGGTAAAGTGGAGTTTTAAAAAATTTTAAAAGCTATCTGTCCATCACACCCGCGAATTGAAGAGCGGGTTTGGGAGACGACATGGGGCAGTGGAAGCTTAAGTTCAATAATTTAGTCTCATAATTAGCGTAAGATATAGGTTCTTTTCTAATTTTCACACATTATAATAAGAAATTTGGTGGTACGTGAAATCAACCCTATTTTATTTTATTTTATTTTATTTTATTATTCTTTAAAATATTAAATATTACACATAATCTACATACACATTTTATTGAAATATCACTATTACACGATTTTAATTTAAGTATATTATAAATATTTTTATTATCTAATTAAACAGATAATTCTTATTTTTGGTAAAAGAAATAAAGAAAAATCTTTAAGTAAATAAGTTTTGTTTTATCAATCTTTGGTTAAGTTTTAAAAATAAGATAAACAAATTAGGATAGATTTGAACAAGTTTGAAGTTTCATATCATTAATTAAAGAATAATCTAAATCATTTTAAATAATCATGATTGTAAAGAAATAAATACACTATAACTCTAGAGAATTTAAAGGAAAAATTACTACAAACAAAATATAAATATTATATTTTATAAATATGAATCGTA
>NC_029787.2:67128421-67128938 GCF_000816755.2 Arachis ipaensis
TTCCAAAATAGTTTATAAAAAGATAAAAATCAATTTAAGATTCCATTTTAATGAAAATTTTCATTCCCTTTAATCAATTTACCTTTTTATTAAATTTAGATTAATACTCTAAATAGATTCCAAATGAATTTTTATTTGGAAGCATTTATTTCAAAAAAAAAATATTAGAATTTGTTTTCCTCAAATTTTGTATTTTAAGATAGATAAATAGATTTTTCTACCACTTTGACCTATTTGCAACGAGCAGAGAGATCTAAAGTAGCAAGCATCTCGTCAAATAGCTGATGTACTTATCACATTAACACATATATATCAAGGCTGAAAACAAATAAATCAATCTATCTAACATAATAAAAATCTTGTAAGAGAAACACATAGTTTTTTATGATAAACACAAAAAATTTATAAGAAAATCATAGGAAAAAGTATGATAATAAAAGAAGCATAAAAAAAAACTTAAAAGAAGCAGCTAAAAAAAGCTCTAGATAAAAAATACAAAAATTTTATAAACAAAAAC
>NC_029787.2:67129441-67149817 GCF_000816755.2 Arachis ipaensis
AAAATTTATGCATTTTTTATTTTATTTTATTTTTTCTTTCTCTTCATTCCTTTTCTTTTCTTTTCCATCTTCTCTTTTTTTTCTCAAGGAAAGAAAAAAAAATAACCACAAAATGAGAACAAAAAATGTGAAAGAAAGAAAGAAAAAAAAAAGAAAAAAGACTAAAAATATAGGAGACAAAGTAACTATTTTTATTGTAGAAAATGAAGACCCAAAAATGAAAAAAAAGAAGAGAATCGAGTCATAATTTTGTTTTAACAATAGTTTTTGTTTGTTAACATTTTGGATTAGTGACTTATTAGTCTAATCTGATTGAACTTAGTTTAAAAAATACTTAGCCAAGTAACATGAATAATTTCAAAAATGTTTTGAATGTTCAATTTTTATTTTGAAGACTTGAAATAACCTTCAATTTTTATTGTATATTTGATAAATCACTATTTTACGGTTTATTTTGTATTGAATTGAGTGAATTTTATCAACTATTCTCACACTTATTCATGTAAATTGTATTGTTTTAAGTTTCCTTTCTAATTTTGTGCTATGATTGAAAGCATGTTTCTTTGACCTTAAATTTGCTAATTTTAATCATCTCTTATTACCATTTGATGCCGTGATATGTTTGTTAAGTGTTTTCAGGATTTATAGGGCAAAAATGGTTTAGAGGATGGAAAAAAAGCATGCAAAAGTGGAAGGAACGCAAGAAATTAAGGATTTCAGAATCTTGTAGCAACACGCACGCATGGACGACACATATGCGTGACTGGTGCATCATACAAATGACGCACACACGTGGATGACGCGTACGCGTGACCAGTTCAATATCCAGCGACGCGTACGCATGGTTGACACGTATACGTGACAGAGTGTCACGTGCTGCAATTAACAGAAAACGGTAGGGGCAATTTCTGGGCTATTTTTAACCCAGTTTCAAGCCCGAAAACTTAGACAAGAGGCTGCAGAGTGGAGTTGGAAGAATGAATCATTCACTTTTCATTCATACACACATTAGGTTTAGATGTAGGTTTTTTAGAGAGAGATGCTCACTCCTCTCTCTAGGTTTTAGGGTTTTTTGTCTTGTTCCTTCTCAAATTTAGATTTCTAGCTTACTTTAATTTAGTTTTCTTCTACTTTTAGTTGTTCTAATACTTTAGTTTATCTACTTCTCTTGTTGATTTCTTTATGTTGCCAATTTAGTTTATAAATTCTTCTTGTTCCTTTAATCCATATTAATGCAATTTATGTTTTCATGTTTATGATTGCTTTCTTTAATTTGTTGTTATTGTTTCCTCTTGCAATTGTTAGTCTTAGATTTTGCTATGTCTTGTTAGTTTTCTATGTTTCTATTTTGTGCCTTCCAAGTGTTTGATGAAATATTTGGTTGAATTTTAATTTAGATTTTTATGTTCTTAACTTGGATTGATCAATTAGAGACTCTTGAGTTATCAAAATTCTCTTGTTGATTAGTAATTGAAGATTGTCGGTTAGCTTGAACTTCACTAAATCTAGTTTCTTCCTATGAGTTGACTAGGACATGTGAACTCAAGTTGATTGTATGCACTTGACTTCCCTTCATTGGTTAGAGGTTAACTAAGTGAAGGCAATTTACATTTACCATCACAATTGACAATGATAATAAAGATAGGACTTCTAATTCTCTTTCCTTGCTAAGACCTTTCTTAGTTATTAGTTTATTTTCTTGCCACTTTACTTTCTTGTTTCTTATTACAAAACCCAAAAATATACTTTTTCATAGCCAAAAAATAACCAACTTCCCTGTAATTCCTTTGAGAGACGACCCGAGATTTAAATACTTCGGTTAATTTTATTGGGTTTGCTTAAGTGACAAACAATTTAAACGTTGACCGAAGATAATTTGTTGGTTTAGAACTATATTTGTAATGCGTTATTTTTGTGAAAATTTTTACCGACAATTTTCCTCTGTCAATATTCTAATGTCATCATCATTTTTTCTTTTTGAGATTGCAAACTCTTTATTGCTAAATTTGGATATGATTAAAAAAGATAAAGTGCATGAAATTATATTCTTTTGACAATGAAATTGTATATTATTTTGCTAAACTCTACTTAGACACGATGACGTTATATTATTTCTCAATTTTGGCTTATAGAAATATAATTGAGTAAAAATTGAAGTGAAAATGTAAAAGTTACGAGCAAATTGTCACGGTTTTGGACACGCTCCAACGCTACCGTGCCGACACTCAAACTTATTCAACCTCTTGAGCTAACACCAAGTCAGCCTAACCCTCAATATTTAGCAAGAAAGCTAAGAACACAAGAGAACACAAGAGAAAGAAAGTTTTGGTGGAAAGAACACTCTATTACTCAAGTGTTTATTACAAGTGATTCACACATAATTCACACTAACTCTCACCTCCTATTTATAGCTATCCACCTCCTTAATGGATGGTTAGGATTAAATCTAATCAATGGTCCATATTAATTATTTAGAACCTTCATTACAAATATCTATCCCACTACAACTTTCTAAATACTTCTAGATTCTTCCATACTACTCTTCATACTCCTATATACATTCACACTCTTCTAGAATACTCTATGATCTTCTAGAACCTTCTAGAGTATTCAGGAACCTTCTAAGACATTCTAGAACGTTCTGGAACCATCTAGAGCATTCTCAAACACTCCAAAAAATTATTCAAACACTGTTAAATCTAATCTTCTAAAATTTACCGTGACATTCTCCCCCACTTAATGGACAAACGTCTTCGTTGCGTTCTGTCATGATAACGCTCTAGGTGTTCTGGAAATTACCACAGATTTTCACAATGCGATGCGATTAGCTAAGATCTCTTTGATTTCTTTATCAAAGGATCTAATCACCACAGGCGGAGTACGACTCGAGTCACCTCTACTCGATTCATCTTGGTCTTTATGATATGGTTTAAGCATACTCATATGGAAGACCAGGTAGATCTTCATAGAGGGTGGGAGTTGTACTTTGTAAGCAACCTCCCCAATACATTCAATGATCTCAAATGACCCTTCGTATTTGCGGTTTAAGCCCTTATGAACCTTGCGAAAGGCTTTGAATTATTGTGGAAGAAGTTTAATCATTATCTTATCTCTCACTTGATAGCTCGGATGCTTCCTCTTCTTATTTGCCCATTTTTTCATCCTCTTTGCAGCTTTGTCAAGGTAAGAACGAGTGACATCTGCTTGTTCTTCCCAAGACTTAATCATATGATAAGCTCTAGGGCCCTTCCCTGAGTAAGAGGAAGAAAGAGAGTGAGGTGTAAGCGGCTGTTGTTCAGTCACAATCTCAAACGGACTCTTCCCTGTAGATTCGCTCCTTTGCAGATTGTATGAGAATTGAGCAATGTTTAGGAGTTTTATCAAATCCTTTTGATTAGCGCTTACGAAATGCCTCAACTAATGTAAGGTCCCACATCGGTTGGGGAGTGGAACGAAGCATGCCTTATAAGGGTGTGGATACCTCTCCCTAGCATGACGCGTTTTGACGAGTGAGTGTGGGGGGTTTCGGCTAGCATCCCTATCGTCAAAGGCAAAACCGTGAGGCCTTGTGTGTCAAAGCGGACAATATCGTGCTAGCGGGTGATCTGGGCTGTTACAAGTAACACTTAAGTAAGGCATTCACTCTCTCAATCTGTCCATCGATTTTAGGATGGAAGCTTGTTGAAAAATGAATCTCCGACCCAAGGAGTTTGAACAGCTCCGTCCATAGTCGTCCTGTGAAGCGTGGATCTCGATCACTAATGATGCTCTTAGGCAATCCCCAATATTTCACCACATTCTTGAAGAATAGTCGTGCTGCCTCCTCTGTAATGCAATCAGTAGGGAACCCCTCAGACTTCGGTAAGGCAGAGATGAAATCTAGATAGACACTTTCCCACGGTCACCTTGATGGGGCAGAGGTTCCAACAACCCACTTAGTGTCTTATTTTCAATCTTATCTTGTTGGCATACAAGACAAGTCTTCACATAGCTCTCCACTTCATCTCTCATATAAGGCCAATAATAAGAAGATTCAATGAGTGCCAAGGTCCTTCGCTGACCTTGGTGACCAGCCCACTTGGTGTCGTGGCATTCTCTCACTAATTTTTTCTTAGATTTTCCCATTTAGGGATGTATAATCTTCTCCCTTTAGTGTAGAGAAGGTCGTCTTCTAGCCAAAATCTTTTGGTCTTACCTTCTCTAGCCAACTCCACCAACTTCTTGGCTAATGGATCATGATGCAACCCTTCCTTGATGGTATGCACAATATCTCTTTCGACCATGGAAATGGCTACCAACTCAGCCTTGCGGCTCAGCGCATCTGCTACCACATTAGTCTTGTCAGGCTTGTATTCAAATTCAAAATCAAACTCAGCTAAGAAATCTTGCCACCTAGCTTGTTTGGGACTTAACTTCTTCTGAGTTTGGAAGTAGCTTGTAGCCACATTGTCTGTCTTGACGATGAAGTGTGAACCAAGCAAGTAGTGATGCCAAGTTCTCAGACAATGCACCACCGTGGTCATCTCCTACTCTTGGGTAGTGTATCGCCTCTCTACATTATTCAATTTGCGACTCTCAAAGGTAATAGGATGTCATTCTTGCATCAGAATCCATCCAATAGCATAGTCAGAAGCATCAGTGTGGACTTTAAATACCTTTGAGTAGTCGGATAGTGCTAGTACTGGTCCTTCTGTGATAGCAGCCTTTAACTCATCAAAGGCCTTTTGACACTTCTTTGACTATTCCCAAGAGTGATTCTTCTTGAGAAGATCAGTTAATGGTGCAGCCTTAGTGGAGTATCCCTTGATAAAATTCCGATAGTAATTAGCCAACCCAAGAAATGACCTCAATTTAGATACCTTGTTTGGCGGCTCCCATTCTTTGATAGCCTTCATCTTTTCTTAATCCATGCAGAGAGTTCCATCTTTAAAGATATGTCCCAAGAAGTGGACTTCGTCCCTTGATGTGGAACACTTTTCCTTCTTCATATATAGGTTATTCTCTCGCAAGATCTTAAACACGGTTCGTAAGTGTTCCACATGTTCCTCCAAAGTATTGTTATAGACAACAATATCATCCAAGTAGACCACTACAAACCGATCAAGGTAAAGTCGAAAGATCTCATTCATCAAGGTACAGAAGGTCGCAGGAGCATTGGTCAAGCCAAAAGGCGTCACCAACCACTCATACAATCCATACCTCGTGACACACGTAGTCTTAGGCTCATCACTATCGGCAATCCTCACTTGGTGATATTCTGACCTCAAATCCAGCTTTAGGAACCACTTGGCTCTACCAAGTTGATTAAGCAAATCGGCTATCAAAGGAATATGGTATTTGTTCTTGATGGTTACCTTGTTAAGTGCTTGATAGTCGATGTATAGTCTCAGTGAACCATCATGCTTCTTTTGGAACAAGACTAGTGTGCTATAAGGTGCCTTCGATGGACGAATGAACCCAGTATCTAGCGAATCCTTGAGTTGCTTCTTCAACTCCTCATGTTTTGGCGGTGCAATCCTATAAGGTGTTGAGGCAGACGACTTTGCTCTTGACTCCAATTCAATCTTGTGATCCACCTTCCTCCTAGGTGGTAGTTGTTTTGGCAACTCGGGAGGCATCACATCTTTATTTTCTTCAAGGACTTCCTTGATTTCGGGAGGAACGTCTTCTCTTTCAAGTGTTGACTCCTCTTGTAATAGAGCCAAATATGTAATCTCTCCCTTTTTGAACCCTTTCTTGAGTTGTATAGCAGAGAGTATCAGTGGTCCTCTAGCTTTAGAGACTGTAGGGACCATGCATGGAGACCCTTTCTCCATGAGCATACTATGTCATAGTATGACATAGGTATTATATGTGTCTTCCTTTGTAAATCAAGCCCAATGACTATTTTGAAATCGTCCATGGGTGTTACTGAGAAATCCACAAGACCCTTCCAAGAATCAAGAGTAATCTCAACCGCTTTTGCTACTCCCTTAAGAGGTTCACCCTTGGTATTCACGGGTTTGAACTATCCATTCTTTTCGGTGATCTTCAACCCAAGCCTCTTTGCTTCATCAGGCGTGATGAAGTTGTGTGTAGCACTAGTGTCGATCATAGCCATGACGGGTTTTCCATTGATAAAGGCCTTGACATACAACAAGTCTTTCTTTTCTGCGGTGCTTGTCTCTTTGCCCTTCACAGCATTCATGAGTTAGATAGATCCAACACACTCATTTACTTGAGTTTGGGCCTCTTATTCCTCGGCGATAGATGTCAGAGTCCCTAGCTTGGGATAGTCCTTCATTTAGTGTGGTCCCTTGCACACGAAGCATCCTCCTTTGGGCACGAAAGCCTTCTTCTTTTCCTTGTACTGTTTCTTTGAAGAGTATTTTCCTTTCTTCTTGGTTGAGAAACTCTTCCCCTTGTCTCCCCCACCTTTAGTAGAACTAGGCTTGGAGGAAGACTTGGGTTTAGAGTCTCTCCTATGATACGCAGTGAGTGATTCGGCCACCACGATGGCCTCATCAACATCCTTAACATTCGTTTTTTGTAGTTCTTGTTTTGCCCAAGGTTGGAGTCCATCAATGAAGAAGAACAATGCATCCTCTGATGCTAAGTTGGGAATTTGAAGTGTGAGAGTAGTGAACTCCTTTACGTAGTCGCTAATTGTACTCTTGTGCTTCAACTCTCTCAACTTCTTTCTTGCTTCATAAACCACATTCTTAGGGAAGAATTGTCTTTTCAATTCCCTTTTGAAATCTTCCCATGTGGCTATGTTGCAAGTACCCTTCTCCATATCTACGCATTTTTTCCTCCACCACAAAGTAGCATTATCAGAAAGGTAGAGAGCTGTAGTGGGTACCTTTATTGCTTCTTCGACCACCCCTTGCCCTTCGAAGTACCTCTCCATTTGCCATAGGAATTTCTCCACCTCTCGAGCGTTCCTCACGCCCTTGAACTCATTTTTCTTGGGGAGATCAATCTTTGTTGTCTCCCTTATAATGGTAGGTCGAGATTTTGCCTCCTTGAACCAAACTCGAACTTCCTCAAATAGTTTCAAGGAATTCCCAAGCTTCTCTTCGATTTGGAGCATGCTTTCTTTGAAAGCATCTAGTTCTCCTAATACGTGAGCCTCGAGGGTCTCCTTATCATGTTCTATCCTTTGGAAATGCTCATCCATAGAGGATAGAACATTTTCCAATACAAAAACGCTCTCTTCTAAGAAGTTAGAGTCCTTACCTCTAGGCTCACTTGAAGAACGGACCTTCTTACCTCCCCATTGAGAAGGAATAGCATTCCTTCCCCTTTGAGACTCAACATGCTCCATGGTTACACTAGAAGCCATACCTATAAACCACTTGTGCTCCCTCTCGAACCCTGCTCTGATGCCAAATTGTCACGACCTTGGACACACTCCAACGCTACCGTACCGGCACTCGGACTTACTCATCCTATTGAGCTAAGACCATGTCAGCCTAACTCTCAGTATTTAGCAAGAAAGCCAAGAACACAAGAGAAAGAAATCTTTAGTGGAAAGAACACTCTATTACTCAAGTGTTTATTACAATTGACTCATACATAACTCACACTAACTCTCACTTCCTATTTATAGCCATCCACCTCCTTAATGGATGGTTAGGATTAAATCTAATCAACGGTCCAGATTAATTATCTAGAACCTTCATTACAAATATCTATCCTACTACAACTTTCTAAATACTTCTAGATTCTTCCATACTACTCTTCATACTCCTATATACATCCACACTCTTCTAGAATACTCTATGACCTTTCAGAGTCTTCTAGAACCTTCTAGAGTATTCTGAGACCTTCTAGGACATTCTAGAACGTTTTGAAACCATTTAGAACATTCTCAAACACTCCAGAAAATTATACAAATACTGTTAAATTTAACCTTCTAAAATTTACCGTGACAAGATAGAATAGTTATGGTTTATTTCTTTGTGAACTAAAATTAACAATAAGGAATAAAATATATAAAACTCTAAACCCAAAAAATACAAGCAACAAATGTTGTTTGTCATTATTCTTTTTAAAAATAAAATAAAATAATAGAAACAAAAACTCAAGAAGACACTTTCATTTGAGAATTATATAAAGGTAGAAGAACGCCTTAGAAGAGAAATAGTATGCAAGGATTTAAAAATAATTCGCAGATGAGTGTAATATATAGGGACAAAAAACAAAAGTGAGATTAGATTGATAAGTTATATTCCCCGACAAAAGAAGAACGAAAATTGATATGCTGGTTAGGAGAATATTTAATTTGAGTAAATGGGTGCAGAAAGATGCAAGGAGTTTAAGAATGGAGCTATAGAGTAGTAATAATAGCACCAATTGTGGTAGTGTTGTTAAGAGAAAATTTTTTTATATGATAATGATGTTCATGCCTGTGATAGTAGGAGTGAAAAGGTGGTAGCGGTTTGATTTTGTTGAAGTGGTGATGAGAAATTGGAGAAGAGATATAGAA
Source organism: Arachis ipaensis (assembly GCF_000816755.2). Taxonomy (NCBI): domain Eukaryota; kingdom Viridiplantae; phylum Streptophyta; class Magnoliopsida; order Fabales; family Fabaceae; genus Arachis; species Arachis ipaensis. The sequence continues at coordinate 67,137,912 of NC_029787.2, forward strand.
AGTAAAAAAACAAAGAAGATAGAAAGATAAAATTAGACTATAAAAATGAATTTAGACAATAACATTAAAATCTATTCAAATACTTAAACACTTAATCTAAAATTGTTGACAAATTTGTTATATTATTTTGATTTTTTTATTTATAATATTTTTTGCTTTAGAATTAAATTTATATCTTAAATAGATATCAATTGAAGTGTTAAATAATATTGTCATTAATAATTATGAATTGAGGTTGTTGGTTGGGTTTTAAAAAAGTTGGATTTTTTAATAATAAAAAAATACAAGCCAATAAAATTCTTATTAAGTCATTATAGTAAAGTGATAGTTATCTCAATTAGATATTTATATTTCTTTCTATTACACCATTTTGATGGTGTGTATGTGTAGCCAAATTAATACTTGATTGATACCTTTTTTTCAAGAGTAATTTAAAAAATTTCTAAATTCACCTTCCCAATTTGATTGTATTATATTAAGTTTTTTCTAGGGCAACAATTTAACATTAGCCTTAAATAGTTAAATTGTAAAAAGATAGGGAAAATTTTTTATTTGGACCTCAAGAAGTAGGTATACCTAAATTTAGATTGCACATTTGCACATCTATAAATAGAATATAGTATTAGAAAAATAATAATTTGTAGAAAATTTTGTGAATATTGACAAAAAAGTATCCATCAAATAAGAAAACTAACGTTATACCCGTAAAAAGATGGATTCCGTGTGATAAAAGTACCCAAATTCTAATTTTTTGTTAATTTTTTAATAAAACTCCTAAATTATCCCCTCCCTTCATCTTCAACCTCAACCCCACACCATCTATTCTTTTTCAACTCCCAACATCTTTGGAGAAAGTCCCTCCATCCTCCAGAGACAGCCCCTCTGTCATCACCTGCTAGACTTCAGTCACACAGTCGTTGCTAGGGGTGGCAATGAAGCGGGTAGGGACGAATTTTTGCTCTATCCGACCCCTTCCCTCTCAACAATAACCCGCATAGAACCCGTCCTGCTCCTACCCGTGGGTAGTAAAAAGTTGAACCCTAACCCGCCCCGCTCCTATAATTATTAAAATCCAATAAATAAAATTAAATTTCAAAATTTATATAACCATCATCACATACATAACATAAATTAAATGGAATGATTGCCCAATCTGAAATTCTGCAGAAGATCCCCCCACTCTGTTACCACTGTCTTCCTGTTGACCAAGAGCTTCCAAGTTTAGTGTCGAGAAGTGTGGAGGGTAGTGATGAGAACCAGAACTTGCTGGCCTATGCTGCGCATGTGGATCGCCTCGTCTGTCATCGTCGCTATCACCATCGATATCAACAGGCTCCTGGTCAGACTCATCGTCACGCATTGCATTCTCTACTTGATCAGGTCCACCAAAGTCTTCGATATAAGGTACGAGGCCACCACCGGTGCCCACAACGTGCGGAGGCTCAATGACTGCTGCATTCTCCAAAGGTATAGAACCAACAACTTCCGTTCGGTCTAAATCAGCCGCAAACGAAGGTGATTGAACCGGCGGAAGATACGGTCTGACCGCAGGCATCGAATTAGATGCTCCACCCGCGGCAGCTGGGCAGGGAACTGGCGCGGATGTCCCAGAACTATCGACACCAACCTCCAACTTCGCGAACAACTCATGGATTCTGATCTCCGGAAAACTCCGTACACAGTAGAACAGAACCCTAATATCTTCATCAGCCTTAACCGCAAAGGTTTCATACTGAACACCGGTCGATACAACCGCCATGGGAATCTTGTAGAATAGTTTCTTCACCCACTTGCTACCCAACACGCCAAGCTTCTCCAAGATGCTGTTCTTCAGATCTGACAAAGTCATCGATGACCTGATAAAAATACTTAGTGGTTCTCTGTCGGTAAACTTCACACCTTTTCTTTTGCTTTTTTTTATTTTCCCAGAGCAATGCACTAGGGCAAGAAAACTCTCTTCCTTACTAGCCATTGTGAGAATGATCTCTTATGGAGCTTGAATCACCAACATATATATAGACTTCCTGTCATCATAAACCGTGGTGACCCACAGGGTTTTATGTGCAAACAAATTTCTTCATAAACCGTGGTGACTCTCCACGGTTTACACTCTATTTTTTTCAACCATAATCCGCTGTGGGTCTCCACGGTTTACGTACGTTTTGAAACCGTGGTGGGTTGCCATGGTTTACATAGAAATGGCTTTTTGCACATGCAGGTAACAAGAACCAGTTTTGCACATTCAGGTAAACATTTTCTCTAATCTATTTATTTAGGTAACTTGAATAGCATAATTTTACTATTAGAATTTTGATTCGAGGAAAAAACAGTGGCTGAAGCTGATAAACTACGAGACAAATAAGGAACACAATACCTAATTCCAAACATAACCTTAATTATCCTTGCTAACTAGCGGTGACAACGGGGTAGGTAGAGACGGGTTTTTACTCTACTCGATCTTGTTCTGTCTTATAATAACTCGCATAAAACCCACCCCACTCCTACCCGCGGATAATAAAAAGTTGAATCCTAATCCACTTCGCCCCTATTCGCCCCTATAATTATTAAAATTCAATAAATAAAATTAAATTTCAAAATTTATACAACCATCATCACACACATAATATAAATTAAAATAAAAATTTAAATATGATATAATATTATTAATTATTTTACTAATTATTTTACATACATGTTATATGTTATATATTATATATACCGGGGTGGGTAATTATCCGCCCCGAGCAAGTAGAGGCGAGGTGGGTACCCGCGAGTTCGGTGCCATCCCTATTTAAATATGATATAATATTATTAATTATTTTACTAATTATTTTACATATATTACACATGTTATATATTATATATACCGGGGTGGGTAATTATCCGCCCCGAGCAAGTAGAGGCGAGGTGGGTACCCGCGAGTTCGGGTGGTGTTGCCATCCCTAGTCGTTGCATCTCTCTACTCTCCTGTTCTCCGTTACCAGCATCTAGTGACACAGCCGCCATCGCCTTCCCTTATACTCGCACTTTGCAACGCTTTGTCGCCTTCCGTTTGTAGCCGTCCATCCCTGCTGTTTATGTCAATTCAGTCCTTGTTTCCTTTGTCCAACCCGCAATTTCCGTCGCCGTAGTCTTTATTATCGATGTCCGCCGTTGAGGTTGGCGCATCTAGCCCTCTTGTCTCTCACACAAGCTCTTCTCTTCTTCTCCTTTACAATTATCTGATCCTCTTCTTCTCTTCTCTCTCTCCTTTACTAAATAAGAAGAATCCAAAAACCTAATATTTCAACCAAGCTTCCATTAATTGAGATCTCTTTCAATACAAAAAGCGATAACAATAGCTTGAATAGCTCCTATTATAAGCATCAAAGCTGTGCTTGAGTAATAAGTTGGGTATTTCTTGGACATTTTAGCTTGAATGATGAGCCAATTTGAACCCCTTTGACAAAACTCAACACCATTGTCCCTACCAATTCCAATCACTATTTCAAAACTGAAAGTACTCATCACATTTTTTGATCTTTTCAGGTACTCCCCTAATTTCGATTTTTCAAAAGTGAAGGTTATGACTAGCACAAAAATTATGCTTGGTACGAGGTTGTAAATGGCAAACACAAACATCGCTGACATCAAAGCCAACGCCTTATAGAAAAGGTTCTGAAACAAACTTAACTTCCGGCAAATAATAGAAAATAGGTTAAGAATAAGATGGTGACAATAGAGGATTGTAAAAGTTTAAAATTTAGGGAAGAAGAGATAGTGTAGAGTTGAGGTTGAAGATGAAAATGAAAGGTGTGGATAATTTAGGAATTTTATTAAAAAATCAACAAAAAATTAGAGTTTAAATACTTTTGTCACACGTAACCCATCTTTCATGGGTATAATATTAGTTTTCTTGTTTAATGGGTATTTTTGTTAGTGTTCATAAAGTTTATGGGTACAAATAGTTATTTTTCCTATAGTATTAATATCCAAAAAGTTTATTTATTTGATTTTGTATAATTATTAATTTTTATTTTTAAATAGTTACTTTTCTTTTTTTTAATCTTTTTTTAGGTTATATTTAAATAGTATAGTACAATAATGAAACTATTAGATAAAGGGAAAGTATGAGGAGTCAATGGAATATTTGTACAATGTGTACAATGGAGGTTTATGGAGTATTAGAGATATAACCATTAATGTTACCTTTTCTCATCAGCTGAAACTTTTGGGATGAGTAGTATCATGACATGGTATTAGAGCGCTAGATCCAAAAGGTCAAGAGTTCAACAGGCATATATATAAAATATAAAGTATTTTTTAGATAAATTGTAATGATATTTTGATATTTTATTAATATTAAAATATAAATTAAAATTTTTAATGTCTTATTTTAATTATATCAAGTATTTAAAATATTTTTTGTTTTAATAAATAATAATATATACTATATCTAAATTTATTTTAAGAATATATGTTAAGAACAAGACTGGACACGCGGACACGTGATGGTATTTAGGTGTGTCCAGGCATGTCCGGAGAAGAATTTTTTATTTTTTATTAAGACACGGTTGGACACAGCAGACACGCGTGTCGGACGAGTGTCGGTGAGTGTCGTGTTCGAAATGTGTCCGACGCGCGGACACCATAACTCAGAGAAGTGTCCGTGCTTCATAGGAGAAGATGTTTATTATCCCTAGTACTCGGATGGTTATTCTAGATAGTATGGGGATGTTCATTTTGTAACTCAATAGCCCATTGTACACATTGTACAAATAGTCCATTGTCTCCCTAGCGGGATCCTTAGATAAAATATAAGTATGGATATTACTAATATTTTGATAATTAAAAATATATTCAATTTTCTAATTTTATTTTTCATGAATCATGATAACATGTATTTTTAACAATATTATTACAAATAAATTATATTAAAAAAAGTAAATTGTTGAAAAAAAAGTGATATATAGATGACAAAGACACTGTATAACTTATGAATACAATTATACATAGAAATAAAAAAATTAATGGATACAATTATACAATCACCTCCAAATTTTAGTTGTGCAAAAAATTAGCAAGAATAGAGAGGAAGAAAGAGAAAGAGAAAAAGACATGAAATTATGTTAGAAGAGATAAAAAAAAATGTGTAAAGTAAATGCTGATTTATATAGTAAATATTATTAATATTTTGATAATTAAAAACGATATTCAATTTTCTAATTTTATTTTTTATGAATCATGACAATATGTATTTTTAGTAATATTATTTCAACTAAATGATATTAAAAAAAAATGTAAATTGTTGAAGGAAAAAGAAGTGATATATAGACGATAAAGACACTACATAACTCATGAATACAATTACTCAAAGAAATAAAAAAAATTCATGAATACAATCCACCGAGCTTCTGAAAACCGGTTCAAATTGACCAGTCAAACCGGTCAAATCGCAAGCCGATAGAAAAAATGACTCGGACAGATGTTAAAACCGACATTTTGAAAAATCGATATTAGACCGTCGAACCGGTCAGTCAAACCGAACGGAACCCGGCTGGTTTTCTAAATTTTTGCAAAAAGCCAAAAACAGCGCCGCTTGGATTGAACCCTAACCATTACCCAACCCTCACTCCAAAACGGCAAAACGCGCAGCACTCCCCCTATCACCCTTGACCTTGAGCTGCTCCTTCCTCATCGTCATCGAGCTCCTCCCTCACTCCCTGAGTTCCGTCCAGCCACCGGCCTGCTACCGCCGCCGTCGGAACTTCGAGCTTCGAAGTCGCCATCGAAACTTTCTTTCCCTCCATCTTGCAGCCACCGTTTGAGCTTCGAAACCACCGTCACCGGTCTCGCCTCCTGCCTCTGTCCCGCGGCTACTGTCCCGCCGGTGCCAACTCTATTCCACCGGTCAGCCCTTCGGATTATATACTCTTCCTGAGCCAGAGGTGTGCTTTATATGTAGTTTCCCTGTTTTGATTTTAACATGGTGCTCATTTTAAGGGCAATATTATTTAAAATACTCTGCTTTTGTCTTACTTCATATATACAGAAACCTAAAAGTGTACTACATTTTGTTTGTCATTGTTATAAAAAAGACTTAATATATGCATTTTTAGAACTTTTGTCGGTGCAGGTGAACTTCTTAGCCAAACTGGTGGCTTTGAAACCCGGAGATACTGTGCTTGGCATGATAAGAAATGTAATGCAAGGAAAAGATGAAGGTGTTGACAATGCTGGTAATGATGATGAAGGAAATGCTGAAAGGGTATGTTGAATCGGCAAATGTGTTACTTAACTGGAGTATGTTAAGTGTGAGTAGTAAGAAGTAAAAATTTAAAATGGGGTAGAAAAGCCTAAGATGAGGAGAACACACTGTGTTATGCAAATTTTAGGCAATAAATATATTATACGTAGCATATCAATGTGCTCCTTTTCTTCTGTCATTTAGTTGTTAGGGGGAATTTTTAGCAAATTCTTTAGGAAAATAAATCATCTCTCTTTTCCTGCGTGAGAACTTATTTAAAATTTTATACACAAATATCATCTATGAAACATTCTCCCCCATCTTGTTTCTGTTAACATACTCACCCTAAGTTTTATGCATGAATGCAAATTATAGCAACATAACATGTATAACTTTCATTATAATCAGGTGAGTGCGACAGGAAGGAAGTCGCATCCAGTACGTCCTGGCATGTTTCTTGAGACCGTTTCCAAGTTAATGTCAAAGTCATGCTTGTTACATTTTATTCTTTGGTATGAAGCAAATTGGACTACGATGATATCTTTTATGCACTTTTTTATTTTTTTGTTATCTACAGTGAATTTGAAGTGTCGCGGGTTTCACCCATGTGATCATCTTATTAATTAGAGCTTGTGAGTTTATGCTAATTTTGTAAAAGAGCTTATTTGGTTTATGTTTCTTTTGTTGAAAGCTTTATGTTCCTGAAGAATTTATTTGTAAAGATTTTATCATAGTATATGTTATAGCTTATAAATGGAAATCAAATGAGCTCTAACTCTCTTGCGTGCTTATGTCTTTCTGTTTGTCTGATTAAAGTGCTTGACTTATGTATTCTTAGGACTGAGTGAATTTATACCAAGACAAATTGGAATGTTTGCTTGATTTAATGCAAGGTATGTGCTTATTTTTTAATAATGTGTTGAATATGTGGGTTTGAAGAGGCCTTTTAGTGCAAAAATTCTAGTTTGTATTAGCATTGTCACTACTAAAAAACTAGTTATTATAGAGGGATATTTCCGAAAGATTTTATCCCACAAAAATACAGATAGATTTTACGAGGGATTTTTTGTCGGAAACGAAGAAAAATGAATTAGCATAAATTACAGACAGGAAAAAAAATTCGTCGATAATTCTGTCGGAAAAATTCATTTTTTTCGTGGGATATAGTTACCAACGGAAAATCCATTTGTAATTAAATGAACAAATACACTGCATTTTATTAAATTATTATAGACAGAAAATCTGTCTATAATTTAAAATATTCCGTCGGAAATATTAAAATAAAGATTTAGGATCACATTCTCCTCTTCATTTCAAACCACACTTCCGCTCCTCCACAATCATCCCCTCTAAATGCTCCTTCGCCGCGCTATCAGCCTTGCACCGCCGTCGCACCGAACCTCTATTGCACTGAACTTCCATCGCACCGAGGCTCTATCGTACCCGTTCCCGGTTATTCTCCGTCGCACCCCTTCCGTCAGCCTTGCTCGCGTCGCTCCCTTTCGAACCCTAATGTGTGTTTCTCTCTTCGATCTCGTCACTGGTGCTTGCTCTTCTCCGTGTGTTGCTGCGTTTCTCTCTTCGATCTTGCCTCAGCTGTGTAGGTAACCCTAATCTCCTTTCTCTTTCATCGCTGTTTTCTTTCATTCAATTCCATCGCTAACTCTAATTATATTATCCTATGTTCCATCGCTAACTCTAATTCTATTTCCTATTCTATGATAAGAACTTGTAACGGTTACAGTTCTTTATTTTGTGTTCTTATAAACTTGTTTGTGAAATCAAGGTTCCTGAATGCATTGACTAGTTTCATTTTGGTTGAATTTTTTGGGGTTTAGGTTTTTATTGATTCACAGTGTCTCAGCGATTGAAGATTAGTGTCCATGTTAACTTGGTCTTCCATATAGGACTGAGAATCAAGATGCTATAGATGCCGCAATTGTTGGTATACTTGCTGATCCAAAGGAGGTAAATATATTCCCAAATTGATTTTTCAATATAAGAAATTAAAAGAGAAAAAATATATGTTGAATTTAAAGGTAAGAATTTCTAAATCTTAATGTAAATTTTGCAGGCAAGAGCTGGAATCAGGGAGGTCCATTTTTTCCCTTTCAATCCTAGAGACAAGAGGACTGCTCTAACTTACATTGAATTTGATGAAAATTGGCATAGATCCAGCAAAGGTGCTCCTTAGCAGGTAAAAATATTCTATTATTGGCACCAGCTGATTATTTTTGTGCAGGGGACTTAACAATATTCTTTTCTCCCGGTTTAGATATTGAACCTCTGCAACTGCAAAGAGGATGTGAGGAGGAAGGCTATGCAACTATTGTTAAGATTGCTGAGCGTGGGCTCCGATCTTTGGGGGTTGCTAGACAGGTTTGACAAAATAAAGGATATTAACATTTATAGTTTACAACTTGGTTGAATGAGTTTTTATTCATAATTGCTGCTTGAATATCTTTATATAACAGGAAGTACCTGAGAAATCAAAAGATGCTCCTGGTGCACCATGGCAATTTGTTGCACTGCTACCACTATTTGATCCTCCCAGGCATGATAGCGCTGAAACTATCACAAGAGCCCTGAACCTTGGTGTTAATGTAAAAATGATTACTGGTAAGATTTGTGGTGTTATTTTTCTTTTTTGTTCATACCATTAACTCAAATCATGTTGCTTAGAAATTTCTTTTGGGTTTCTTTTTCTCTAGGTGATCAGCTTGCTATTGCCAAGGAAACTGGAAGAAGGCTTGGCATGGGAACAAACATGTACCTTCATCCTCATTGCTTGGTCAAAGCAAGGATGCTGCAGTTTCAGCTCTTCCAGTTGATGAGTTGATTGAGAAAGCTGATGGATTTGCTGGAGTGTTTCCTAGTAAGGATAATATATATTTGAGTATGCATCTTGTCTTATGTCAAATGTTTAAAATAGTTACCAATAAAATCTCCTGGTAAAATAATAATACTGATGGTAGCATCATCCATTTTGTTTTGGTACTAAAACAAAATGGACTGCAACTTACAACAATACTAGCAGTGGTGAGCTCTATTATAAATTTATACATTAAATTCATCTATGAAAAGTTAACATGATATCACCTACTAGTGAAAATTGTGACAGTTATGAACACTAACTTTCTGTTGTTGCAGGATGTTAGGGACTTGGGTATTATGGGTGCTCAAAGTCCCACATCGAGTAGTATGGGATGCTTGATGTTATATATAAGGAGAGTGGTTCTTCTCCCTTAACAGCTTGCTTTTAAGGTGTGGTTTTCCACTTTCCTTAGATACCTAACAATGGTATCAGAGCCTGGTTGTCGGCACCATGGAAAGGGCTACCTATAGGCTGGATTAAGGTGAATACCGAATACTGATAGACCGTAGCAAAGTGGCTACCGTTGGGTCAGTGTTGATAGAGTGAAGCCGCCGTGGACGTCGGCTCTCCAGGGCCGGTGTATTGTTAGGGACTTGGGTATTATGGGTGCTCAAAGTCCCACATCGAGTAGTATGGGATGCTTGATGTTGTATATAAGGAGAGTGGTTCTTCCCCCTTAACAGCTAGCTTTTAAGGTGTGGTTTCCCACTTTTCTTAGATACCTAACACAGGACAAGTTTGGTGTAAGGTCTCTGAGACACAGCCCTGCAGAAATGATGGCAGCCCTTTACCTACAAGTCAGTATTATTAGCCAGCCCTTTATCTACATGGTTGATCTTAATTGATCCATAAACCTCAATATTCTTAACTAAACTTGTTCAATTAAAATAGACTGCGTGCATGTTTGGGCGCCATTATTTTGTTAAAAAAAGATCTTTTTCAATGAAAAAAGATCTTTTTTTTATTTTTTAACGTGTTTGGCAAATTTCTAGTAGTAAAAGTAAAAGCACTAGTAAAATAAAAAAAAGATCTTTTTTGAGAAGCTGTAATTTACATCTTTTTTTAAAAGATCTTTTTTCCTTAAAAAAAAGATGTTTTTCGTGTAATAAATAAACAAAAAAGTACTTTTATATTTTTATACCCAAACATAATTGATAGATAAAAAGACCTTTTTACGTGAGATATCCAAACATAAAATTACTTTTACTTTTCTATAAGATCTTTTAAAAAAAGATAACTCGAAAAAAGATTTTTTCTCAAAAGCTCACCCAAACAAGCCCTGCATTCACCACAAAGAAAGACTATGGCAAAGAAGAGAGATAGAGGCACAATGGGCTGTTGCACAGAGAAATCTTCATGGTCTTCAGCCACCAGAAACAACCAATCTTTTCAATGACAAGTATAGCTACAGGGAACTTTCAGAGATTGCTGAGCAAGCAAAAAGACGTGCTGAGGTTGCAAGGTAAGCTTTCACTTTAGTTACTAGTTACTACACTTGTATTATATAACGTTGATTAATGATTGAATAAAGGATAAATTACACTTAACTCTCTTGAGATTACACATGACCCTATGAAAATATACTAAATTAGAGATTTTGTTTGAATTGGTTAACAGTTTGAAGGAGTGGATTTGTTGAGCATTGAATTGAATCAGATTGGGTACATTTTGAAATGGACTCTGTTGAAAGAGTTTGTTGCATGCATTCTACCTGTTTGCTGTTTTGCCTATTTCTGGCTTTCTGTCATCATTATTCAGGAGAAATTAGGAATAGATTTTGTGTCTGTGAAAGTGGAATGAGCTTGTAGGGTCTCAAAATCCATGGAGATTAATGGTAAATTAATTTGGTATAAGAAAACATGCATGCGCTTTTCAGTCAAATAATGATCCTTTCAACCTTTAAGTCCTTATGGTTATTTATTAACATTCTCTTAAAATGCTGATTCTTTTATGCATTCTTGTTGTTCTGTCAAGCAAGGCATCTGAAGCGGTTGAGCATCATTACGTGAATGCAAGTGATCTCAACTTGTTGGAGGCACATGAAGCTGAAGCGTCCTTAGCTGGAAGGGTGCTTACACTCTTATGGTAGGACTCACCCTTATTCAAACTGCTGCCGCTAAAGGAGCAGGTACACTACTCTCTACTCTCAAAACTTGTAATAATTATATTCCTAAATTAAAACATTTTATTTTCTTCTACTGTTACACCTTCTTCTACTTCTTCTCAATAATATTTGTACTAAAATTTATTATAATCATTATCATTAGTTATTAACATATATATGCATTTGAACATTGAACTGTTTTATATGCTACTATATATAATGTGAAACTCTTTTTAGTATTGATGAGGTGATATATAATGCAACATATGTTATTCATGTAGGCAACATATGATTTTTCGTTTTATGTATGAATAATTTGTGGAAGAAGAAGCCAGAGCATACATAAAACTGAGTGTGTGAATAGATACACATTCAACTTCCTATCCACTTTCCTACCGCTAAAGAACCCATGGCTAACCCAAAAAGTCATTACTCCATGGCCATCCAACCCCAACAACCACCCTCCTCAGTTACCGGAAAACACAGGATTCTCATGACTGCCCCAAACTTCCTCAGGCTCTTATCCATTCTATTCTCCGCCGTTTCCGTCGCCGTCATGGTCACCTCCAACCAAACGGTTTCCCTCTTCTCCTTGTCCCTTGAGGCTCACTTTTACTACTCTTCAGCTTTCAAGTAAGCCTCCAATTATTTTTGTTAATCCTCAATTTCTATATATATGAAAAGAAATATATATATATATA
>NC_029787.2:67149980-67155741 GCF_000816755.2 Arachis ipaensis
TTTTTGGTTTGCCGCATAGATACTTTGTTGCTGGAAATTCTGTAGTGTGTCTCTTAACTGTGCCGACACTCATGCTCAACTTTCTGCTGGGACAACAATTACTTATGAGAAGGGACTATTAAAACATTTTATTTCTATCTACTCACACATGATCATATATTCAAACTGCTACTGCTAAAAGAGCAGGTACACTACTCTCTACTCTCAAAACTTGTAATAATTATATTCCTAAATTAAAATAGTATCTTTTTGTTTGTTTATAATTGTATTCACTATTCACCTACTGCACTATAAAGGTTTCTATTGATATTAGAGTATAAAGCACACCTCTCAGAAGAAGAGCTAATCAAGAAAATCAAACGTAATACTTTGACTTCAAATTGATTGTGACTATCTTGCTGCTTTTTGTCACTTTTGTCAATTAAGCATCAAGATTCTAGATGGCATGAAAAATCATCTCATGTTAAGACTGATAGGAATATGAAGTTTCTGTATTTCATTTACTTTTGTATTCATAATGTGTTATACCTGATATAAAAATTTAGGCAATATTCTTTGTGTGAGTTGTTATACTGGTTACATGCTTTATTATTTTTTCACTGCTTGCTAAAGTTTCGTCTTTTTTCTTATGTAGATACCAGCCTCTCCTTCTAGCTGATCAAGTAAAATCTTTAAATGAATATGATGAGGAAGGAGGTAAACTATAATTCTTCTGTTAATTATTTTGACAGATTAATATGGTTGTTATTCTGACTCGATTCGATTGATACAGAAGGCTCACCAAGGGTGCGAGGAAGAGGATGTGGTGGAAGGGGGAGGGGAAGAGGAAGGGGTAAAGGTATTGCTGACCACTTATTACTATTTTTTTTTATTAGAAGATTCCTTATACTTTTTGTTTTGGTTTCTTCGGGAATATGAAAAATACTTACTTAGACACAATCTGTTTCACTTAGGAAATTACGATGGATGTATGGAATACAGTAATGGTTGGGATGGTGGCAGAGGACGAGGCCGTGGTGTACGGGGAAGAGGCCGAGGCTTTGGTGGGAAGTCAGTAGGGTACTACAATTACAATGAGTATGATGCACAACCAGCAGTCCGTGGTATATTGCATGCCCATGTTATGTAGATTTGCTGATAGATAAGTCTTAATTGAATTGCAATTCCATTGTCAGATACAATTTCAATTTATCCCAGGTTTATGCTGTCATCTCTTAAAAATCAAATTTTTATATGGTGCAGAAGAATTACTCCCTGGTTCTCGATCCTTGTTGTATCATATTGTACAATTATTATCTCATATGTGATTTTCTTTAAAAAATTGTTCTTCCAGGACGTGGACGAGGAAGGGGAAGAGGTCGGGGATATGGTCACAATAAATTATAGAACAGATGGACTTGGCCGCGGAGGAGCTGCTTGATCAAGTTTGTGTTTCATAGTATTTATGTGATTCGGTAGAACTGTAGAGGATGGTTGCTCTCTCTGCCAAGTTGTGTGAAATCTTATATTTGGTTAGTAATGAAGGGTCGTAGCAATGCCCACTGTAGTTTTGTTTTGGTTCTTGTGTAGCCTATATATTTTTTGCTAGCTCAAGTAGGTTGCTAGGTTTTCCTTTTGCTTTTTTAGACTTTCTTAAATCATAATTGTAAAATATTTTGATAGGAATTAGGAATCATTGTTATAAATATGTTTTTTGGGATGCTTGGCTTAGCCTCACAGTATATTCCACTTCAGAAGTTTCCTTTAATGAGCACCTTCTTTCAAGTTTAGCCCTTTAACGTGACCTCCTTTTGCTGAAATACAGAAAAACTCCAAATAATTTGGAGGATATTGAATACATTTCTCTCGCAGGACTTGCACTACAGTCTCGTAGACGTTTAGAATCTTTTATGAGAAGGTAATGTTCATTTTTCAAGGAATTTTGCATAATAAATAGCTGTCATCTCAAATTATTGGTAAGACTGCATGTTTAATATTTCAAGCATTCATGAATTTCATAGTTGATACCAAAATAGACTACATTTTAACAAGACATCTGATGACACATATATCATTTTTTGTTTGAAGGATGATGATGAGGATGAAGATGAGGATGAAGATTATAGCTGATAATTTTAGTATAGTTGAACAATATACTGGGAATTATAGTTGATGATCAATACACTTTGTTTATGTTTTGAATTATATTGATTTTCTTGTTTATAGTACTTTTCTTTTAGTTTGATAATACGATGAATTTGTTTATTTTTTGAAATATTATAAATATTCGAATACAAATTAGATAAAAATTTGTATTAAATTTATATAAACGTCTAAAAAAATTCTATTTTACCACTGACGGATTTATAGACGGATTTTCTGTCTGTATTCAGAGTGTGGGATGATTTTCCAATGTTAAAATTACAGACGAAAAATTTGTTGGAAAATCTGTTGCCAATTATCGACGGAAAATTTGTCAAAAAATTTGTCTGTAATTACTGACGGAAATTTCGTCTCTAATTATCGACGGAAAATCTGTCAGAAAATTTGTTTGTAATTATCGACAAAAAATCTGTTAGAAAATTCATCTGTAATTACTGACGGAAAATCCATCAGAAAGTTCGTTGTTTCAAGGAAATAAGGAGAGAATTTACCGAGGAAAAATCTGTTGGTAATTGGTAAAAATCTGTCGGTAATTTTCTGACGAAAAAAATCATCGGTAAATAATTCCTGACGAGGCTTTTATAGAGGACAAAATCTGTTAGTAACCAAAAATTCATCTGTAATAAAGACTAAATCTGTCTGTATTAAGTAATTTTCTAACTGTGTGTCCTATCATTCAGTCTGTGCATGTGTTTCAAAATGAGGTTTTCTTGTTTGTACAACAAACCAAGTTATATAATCTATAAGAGAATGCAAACAATGAATTTAGCTATCACTAAAATTTTGTTATAATTATGTTTTAATGTGTTTATTTATATTTTATTTATTATTTTATTATAAAATGGTTATTTCGGTTGAACCACGGTTGAACTGGTCGAACCAATAAACCAGTAAACCAGTAGCTAAAGTGGTTTGAGGATCGGTTCGATTTTCAGAACCTTAGCAATCAGTCAATCACACAATCACCTAATATATACGCTTAGCAAATTAAAAAAATAAAAATAAAAATTATGGTCATCAACTAAATTCCAGTTGTGCAAAAAAAATAGTAGGAATGGAGAGGGAGAAGGAGAAAGAGAAAGAGGCATGCGATTATGTGAAAGGAGATAAAGAAAATGTTTAAAGTAAATATTGATTTATATAGTAAATATAAGAATGATTGATGAGTATGAAAGGAGAAGAAAATGACTTAGATTTTAATTAAATTTATATCTATTAAAAAGAATTAGCATTAACATTGAAAGCAATAGTGTAACCTATATAAAAATAAAGAATAAGAGAATATGAAAAATTAAAGTTAAAAAAAATCCTATAACATTATATAAAGATAAGTTATTATGAGGAGATAAAATTACAATGAAAATTCTATGGCATAATGCAAAGATAGAATATTGTATTTAAGTTGTGTAAATTAGCCACTTAAGTTGACGTCGCACAATAATAAAAAGCTAGAAAGCTAACGATCTAACAATGTATTTAGAGACTACTTTAAACTATGTTTTAATATATTACTAATAGATTATCTATTATTTGAGTTCACAAAGGATGGCTGATAGATAAATAGATTGGAGTATAAAATTGTATGATCCTAGTAACTCTAATTCTACTTCTAATCAAATATAGATAAGGAAAAAGTTCTTTAAAGTTTCAAAATATAAATTGGATTTTAGGCTCAAGTCATATTCCTTCTAAGAAAGGCTCGTAATTGATCATGAATTTAACTGGGTTTTGATTGTGAACATGTAAATTAAAGGAAATAGCAATAAAAGTAAAGAGTAAAATAAAGAAATTAAAAACAAACATAATCAAATGAATTAAAGGAAACTTTAGCTTAAGGGTATTTTACTATTTCCTATTGTTATATATCCTTTCCCTTTTCTTTATGCCAACAAGAAAGAGTAAATCATCTTAATAAGTTATCCAACAATAATGTAATAAGCCTATTGGAGTTTCTTATCCTAATTAACAAGATTCTAATTAGTCGACCATCAATAAAGTGGAGAGTTAGTTACAAGTATGTTAATTAGGTTAATTCAACTCAATTCAATCCTATCAATCATACATGTGATTAAGGTAAATTTGTCCTAATAAGTTATTCTACCATAACGAGAAAAGTCTATTATAGTTTCTCAAATTAATTAACAAGGTATTAAACATCGACTACTAAAGTGTTCATTAGCACATTACATGAAAAACACAATGAGAGAAAGTGCAAGCGGGGGAGAGAGAATGGCGGTGCAAGGAGATCAACGTGGGATGCACAAAGATGCTAAGGCACCGTCGGAAGGTCATCCACAAGAAGTAAGAGGTTCAAGCAAGGAGGCGGGTAAAGAAGAAAGCAAGTGTGGGGGGAGACCAGCCACGCAAGGGACCTTCGGAAGCAAGGTATCCTTCAAAGATAAGGTTGTAGGGGTTTCGACACCAAAACCCTTGGTTATTGATGAATCTATGGAGGGGGATCGTCTTGCCATGGTTGAGGGAGGCAATGCGGGAAGGCCTAAAGTGACATTTTCTAGTGAAGAAGGAAGGTTCTAGCTGAACCCTACAAAGACTCCATTGTAGTGAAGGTTTTTGGCAAGCATGTCAGTTACACTGCTTTATCTCATAGACTACGCTTCATTTGGAGGCTTAAGGGAGGATATAAAATTTTGGATGTTGGTAATGACTACTTCTTGGTGAAATGCGATCTTTTAAAAGATCGAGAGAAGGTTCTCCTTGGAGGCCCGTGGATGATCGACGGTTTTTATTTGGTAGTTAAACCCTGGTCATTTGAGTTCCATCCGGCAGAGGAATCCTTTGGTTCCACTCTTGTGTGGGTTTGTTTTAATGGGATGATGATCCTTTACTACCAGGAAAAGGCCATGCAACGTATTGCGACGGAGGTAGGCAAACCTATTAAAGTAGACGTTGTGACAAAAGAGGCGGAGAGGGGAAATTTTGCCCGGGCATGTATCCTCATTGATTTAGGAGTGCTAGTGATTGATGAGATTGAAGTGAATGATTGATGAGCGGATATTTTATACGCTTTTTGGGGTTAAATTCATATAGTTTTTAGTATGTTTTAGTTAGTTTTTAGTTTATTTTCATTAGTTTTTAGGAAAAATTCATATTTCTGGACTTTACTATGAGTTTGTGTATTTTTCTGTAATTTCAGGTATTTTCTGGCTGAAATTGAGGGAGCTGAGCAAAAATCTGATTCAGGCTGAAAAAGGACTGCTGATGCTGTTGGATCCTAACCTCTCTACACTCGGAATGGAATTTCTGGAGCTACAGAAGTCCAAATTGAAGCGCTTCCAATTGCGTTGGAAAGTAGACATCCAGGGCTTTCCAGCAATATATAATAGTCCATAATTTGCTCAAGGATAAATGACGTAAATTGGTGTTCAACGCCAGTTCCATGTTGCAGTCTGGCGTCCAGCGCCAGAAACACGTTACAAGTTGGAGTTCAACGCCAGAAACAGGTTACAGCCTGGCGTTGAATGCCCAAAACAGCCCAGGCACGTGAGAAGCTTTAGTCTCAGCCCCAGCACACACTAAGTGGGCCCCAGAAGTGGATTTCTGCATTATCTATCATAGTTTACTCATTTTCTGTAAACCTAGGTTACTAGTTTAGTATTTA
>NC_029787.2:67156883-67163320 GCF_000816755.2 Arachis ipaensis
TTATTTTGTATCTCATGACATTTTAGATCTGAACTTTGTACCTTTTGACTGTATGAGTCTCTAAACTCCATTGTTGGGGGTGAGGAGCTTTGCTGTGTCTCGATGAATTAATGCAAGTATTTCTGTTTTCTATTCAAACATGCGCGTTCCTATCTAAGATATCCATTCACGCTTAATTATGGAGAAGGTGATGATTCATGACATTCATCACCTTCCTCAATTCATGAACGCGTGTCTGACAATCACCTCCGTTCTACATCAGATTGAATGAGTATCTCTTAGATTCCTTAATCAGAATCTCCGTGGTATAAGCTAGATTGATGGTGGCATTCATGAGAATCCGGAAAGTCTAAACCTTGTCTGTGGTATTCCGAGTAGGATTCTGGGATTGGATGGCTGTGACGAACTTCAAACTCGCGAGTGCTGGGCGTAGTGACAGACGCAAAAGGATAGTAAATCCTATTCCGGTACCATTGAGAACCTGGACCCTTTTCACTGAAAGGAAGGATGGTAGCCATTGACAACGGTGATCCACCAACACACAGCTTGCCATAGGAGGACGTGCGTGCGTGAACAAGAAGACAGAGGGAAGCAGAATTTCAGAAGACAAAGCATATCTAAAACTCCAACATATTCTCCATTACTGCATACAAGTATAATTTGTGTTCTGCCCTTTTTACTTTTTACAATTCAAACTAAAAATTATTATTGATATTATATCCTGACTAAGAGTTACGAGATAACCATAGCTTGCTTCACGCCAACAATCTCCGTGGGATCGACCTTTACTCACGTAAGGTATTACTTGGACGACCCAGTGCACTTGCTGGTTAGTTGTGCGAAGTTGTAAGAGAGTAATGTGAACATTGACATCACAATTTCGTGCACCAAGTTTTTGGCGCCGTTGTCGGGGATTGTTTGAGTTTGAACAACTGACGGTGAATCTTGTTGCTTAGATTAGGAAATTTTTGTCTTTTGGGTCAGAGTCTTTTATTTTCTTTTCAAAATCTTCTTTTTCAAAAATAATTTTTCTATTAAATCTTGTGTCAAACTTTAAGTTTGGTATTTTCTTGTTGATTTTCCTTTGTTTTTTTCGAAAATTTTAGTTTGGTTTTCTAAAAATTTTAAGTTTGGTGTTCCTTCTTCATGTTCTTGTTGTTCTTGTGAGTCTTCAAGGCGTTCTTGAGTTTTCCCTGTGTCTTGATCTTAAAATTTTTAAGTTTGGTGTTCCTTGGTGTTTAATGAATCTCTTTATGATGCCTGGGAGAGATACAGAGAGATGCTAAGAAAATGCCCCTCTAAAATATTTTCAGAGTGGGTTCAGTTAGACATCTTCTATTATGGGCTTGCAGAAAGAGCTCAGATGTCTCTAGATTACTCAGCTGGTGGATCTATCCACATGAGAAAAACAATTGAAGAAGCTCAAGAGCTGATTGATACAGTTGCCAGAAATCAGCATCTGTACCTAAGCAGTGAATCTTCCATGAAAGAAGAGGCTAAAACAGTGACTACTGAACTCAGTCTTGCTGAACAAGCTACTGAATTCAATCAGCAAGTGGACTTTCTAACACAGTAGTTAGCTGAATTCAAAGATAGACTACAAGAGACAAGGATGGCTAATATAAATATGGAAGAATAATTGAAGCAAACAAAGCAGTAGCTGTCAAAACAAATAACAGAAGAATGCTAAGCCGTTCAATTAAGAAGTGGGAAAACATTAAATACCCCACCTCAAGGCAGCAGGAAGCCAAGAAATGAGCAAACCACCCAAAATCCATCTGAGGACAGTAAGAGCCCAGAGAAAGATAATTCTGGCGTTAAAACGCCAGAAATTGGGTGGAAGGCTGGCGCTGAATGCCCAGACTATGCTCAGGACTGGCGTTTAACGCCAGAAACAAGCAAGGAACTGGCGTTGAACGCCCAAAAGAAGCACAGTTCTGGTGTTCAGACGCCAGGAACAGATGAGGAGTTGGCGTCTAACGTCACTCCAGCTTCTAACTCTGGTACTCAAATGCCAGTGAGGGATCAGACACACACAAGTGCTGATGACAACCCCTCTAAAAAGGCTTCTTCAACCATTTCTGTAGGAAATAAACCTACAGCAACCAAGGTTGAGGAATATAAAACCAAGATACCTTATCCTCAAAAACTCTGCCAAGAGGAGCAGGATAAGCAATTTGCTCGCTTTGTAAATTATCTCAGGACTCTTCAAATTAAGATTCCATTTGCAGAGGCACTTGAGCAAATACCTTCTTATGCCAAGTTCATGAAAGAGATCTTAAGTCATAAGAAGGATTGGAGAGAAACTGAAAGAGTTCTCCTCACTGAAGAATGCAGTGCAGTCATTCTGAAAAGCTTTTCTGAAAAGCTTAAAGATCCCGGAAGCTTTCTAATACCATGCACATTAGAGGGAAATTGCACCAGGAAAGCTTTATGCGATCTTGGGGCAAGCATCAACCTAATACCTGCATCCACTATCAGAAAGCTTGGTTTAACTGAAGAAGTTAAACCAACCCGGATATGTCTCCAACTTGCTGATGGCTATATTAAATACCCATCAGGCGTGATTGAGGACATGATTGTCAGGGTTGGGCCATTAGCCTTTCCCACTGACTTCGTAGTGCTGGAAATGGAGGAGCACAAAAGTGTTACTCTCATTCTAGGAAGACCTTTCCTAGCAACTGGACGAACCCTCATTGATGTCCAAAAGGGGGAAGTCACCCTGAGAGTCAATGAAGATGAGTTTAAGTTGAATGCTGTCAATGCCATGCAGCACCCAGACACACCAAAAGACTACATGAAAGTTGATCTTATCGACTCTCTGGTGGAGGAGGTCAACATGGCTGAGAGTCTCGAATCAGAGCTGGAAAACATCTTTAAAGATGTTCTGCTTGATCTAGAGGATTCAGAGGAATTGAAAGAGCCTCTGAGGCTACAACCAAATTGCAGTAGATCCCCAGGATCAAGAGAAAACAGCATTCATATGTCCATCTAGAGTATTTGCTTACAGAAGGATGCCTTTTGGGCTGTGTAATGCGCCTGCAACCTTTCAGAGATGCATGCTCTCTATTTTCTCTGATATGGTGGAAAAATTTCTGGAAGTCTTCATGGATGACTTCTCAGTATATGGAGACTCATTCAGCTCCTGTCTTGATCACCTGACACTGGTTTTGAAAAGATGCCAAGAGACCAACCTGGTTTTAAACTGGAAAAAATGTCACTTTATGGTGACTGAAGGGATTGTCCTTGGGCATAAAATTTCAAACAAGGGAATAGAGGTGGATCAAGCTAAAATAGAGGTAATTGAAAAGTTACCACCACCTGCTAATGTTAAGGCAATCAGAAGCTTTCTGGGGCATGCAGAATTCTATAGGAGGTTTATAAATGATTTTTCAAAAATTGCAAAACCTCTAAGCAACCTGCTAGCTGCTGACACACCATTTGTGTTTGACACAGAGTGCCTGCAAGCGTTTGAAGCTCTGAAAGCTAAACTAGTCACAGCACCAGTTATCTCTGCACCAGACTGGACATTACCATTCGAATTAATGTGTGATGCCAGTGATCACGCCATTGGTGCAGTACTGGGGTAGAGGCATGACAAGCTTCTACATGTCATTTATTATGCTAGCCGTGTTTTGAATGATGCCCAGAAAAATTACACAACCACAGAAAAAGAATTGCTTGCAGTGGTTTATGCCATTGATAAGTTTAGATCATACTTAGTAGGATCAAAAGTGATTGTGTACACAGATCATGCTGCTCTTAAATATCTACTCAAAAAGCAGGATTCAAAACCTAGACTCATAAGATGGGTGTTGCTTCTGCAAGAGTTTGATATAGAAATAAGAGACAGAAAAGGGACAGAGAACCAAGTGGCTGACCATTTGTCCTGGATAGAACCAGTGGAAGGGGCGTCCTCCCCCTCTATTAAGATCTCTGAAACCTTTTCGGATGAGCATTTGTTCGCCATTCAGGAATTACCATGGTTTGCAGACATTGCAAACTAAAAAGCTGCAAGGTTCATTCCCAAGGAGTACAGCAGACAACAAAAGAAAAAATTAATTACTGATGCAAAGTACTACTTGTGGGATGAACCCTATCTCTTTAAGAGATGTGCAGACAGAATAATACGTAGGTGTGTGCCTATAGAAGAAGCACAGAGGATCCTATGGCATTGCCATGGATCACAATATGGAGGCCATTTCGGAGGAGAGCGAACAGCCACCAAGGTCCTCCAATGTGGTTTCTACTGGCCTACACTCTACAGAGACTCCCGAGAGTTTGTGCGTAACTGTGACAGTTGCCAGAAAGCTGGTAATTTACCTCATAGTTACGCCATGCCTCAACAAGGAATCTTGGAGATTGAGTTGTTTGACGTATGGGGAATTGATTTCATGGGGCCTTTCCCACCATCATACTCAAACACTTATATTCTGGTGGCAGTTGACTATGTATCAAAATGGGTAGAGGCCATTGCCACACCCAACAATGATACTAAAACAGTACTAAAATTCCTCCAGAAACATATATTCAGCAGATTTGGTGTCCCTAGGGTACTAATCAGTGATGGGGGCACTCACTTCTGTAACAAACAACTTTACTCCGCCATGGTCCGGTATGGGATTCACTACAAGGTGGCAACTCCATATCATCCACAGACAAATGGGCAAGCTGAAGTTTCTAACAGAGAACTAAAAAGAATCCTGGAACGGACTGTAAGTACCCGTAGAAAGGATTGGGCACGAAGCTTAGATGATGCTCTGTGGGCTTACAGAACAGCATTCAAGACTCCTATAGGGACCTCTCCGTACCAACTTGTGTATGGTAAGGCTTGTCACCTGCCCGTGGAACTGGAACATAAGGCCTACTGGGCAACCAGATTCCTAAACTTTGATGCCAAATTAGCTGGAGAAAAAAGATTGCTCCAGCTGAATGAGCTAGAGGAATTCAGATTCACTGCTTTCGAAAATGCCAAGCTGTATAAAGAAAAATAAAAAAGGTGGCATGACAGAAAGCTGTCATCTAGAGTCTTTGAACCAGGACAAAAGGTTCTGCTATTTAACTCTAGGCTCAGGCTATTCTCCGGGAAACTGAAATCCCGATGGAGGGGACCATATGTGATTACAAGTGTATCACCATATGGTTATGTGGAGCTTCAAGACATTGATTCTGATAAGAAGTTCATTGTTAATGGACAGAGAATCAAGCACTATCTTGAAGGCAATGTTGAGAAAGAGTGCTCAAGGCTGAGGCTAGATTAAAAACTCAGCAAGGTCCAGCTAAAGACAATAAAGAAGCGCTTGCTGGGAGGCAACCCAGCCATGGGGCATCACTTCCTCTAAGCATTTTGCCTTATTCTTGATTTTATTTGTTTATATAAAGTTCATTGATACTAAGGTAAAGACGCAATTGTATAAGTTCACAGGGTTACAGAAGGATCCTGCACACAAAACAGAGAAAAGGAGCTCACTGGCAAGAAAACACCAGTAAAAGTCTGTTTTGGGCATTCAACACCCAAAAGAAGCATCCACTGGGCGTTGAACGCCAGTAAGGATAGCCATCTGGGCGTTAAACGCCAGAAAGAAGCATCTTCTGGGCGTTGAACGCCAGAAAGAAGCTCCTTCTGGGCGTTTAACGCCAGATTTACAGCGTCCTGGGCGTTCAGAAAAATGCCCAGTGACAATGGAGTTCCTGGCTTTCAACGCCAGAAAGAAGCAACAGCTGGGCGTTGAACGCCCAGGAGAAACAGCAGTTGGGCGTTGAACGCCCAAAACATGCAGTGTTTGGGCGTTCAAACGCCAGGATGGTGGGGAGGAGGTAATTTCGTTTTTACTTCATAGTTTTCATTTTAGTTTTAATTTTCATGTTTCAATTCATGATTTATTGCATAAACATATTACAAACCCTGATTTCTAAAATCCCTAATTTCTAAAAACCCTACTTTAAAAATATCAAATGTATCTTAATCCATAAGCACAAATCCTTTTTTCAATCCAATTCAACTCTTTTTCAAATTTTCAAAACAAATCTATCTCTTTTCATTCTAAAATCTTTTCAACTAATCAATATCTTTTTTTAAATCTCCATATCACCCCAGAAAGAAGCAACAGCTGGGCGTTGAACGCCCAGGAGAAACAGCAGTTGGGCGTTGAACGCCCAAAACATGCAGTGTTTGGGCGTTCAAACGCCAGGATGGTGGGGAGGAGGTAATTTCGTTTTTACTTCATAGTTTTCATTTTAGTTTTAATTTTCATGTTTCAATTCATGATTTATTGCATAAACATATTACAAACCCTGATTTCTAAAATCCCTAATTTCTAAAAACCCTACTTTAAAAATATCAAATGTATCTTAATCCATAAGCACAAATCCTTTTTTCAATCCAATTCAACTCTTTTTCAAATTTTCAAAACAAATCTATCTCTTTTCATTCTAAA
>NC_029787.2:67164561-67251070 GCF_000816755.2 Arachis ipaensis
GGAAGGAATATGAGGAATATGGTTCAGGAATTCTACGCTAATCTGTGGCAAACAGACAGGCAGAGAATATCTGGAACTGCCCTCTATGACTATAGGACTGTGGTCAGATGAAAGATTGTTCACATCCACCCTGACAAAATCATTAAGCTACCATCAGTGATCCCGGAAGTCAAGTTCGATCTGAAAGAAGATGAATATCCGGAGATCCAAGAGCAGATTCGAAACAGGAACTGAGAAGTCCTAGCTAATCCTGAAACGAAAGTGGGAAGGAATATGGTTCAGGAATTCTACGCTAATCTGTGGCAAACAGACAGGCAGAGAATATCTGGAACTGCCCTCTATGACTATAGGACTGTGGTCAGATGAAAGATTGTTCACATCCACCCTGACAAAATCAGGGAGATCTTTAAGCTACCTCAGCTGAAAGATGACCCAAACTCCTTCAATAGGAGAATGATGAGAACAAACAAGGGCCTGAATAAGATTTTAGAGGATATATGCATCCCTGGAGCCAGGTGGACCACCAGCACGAAGGGTGTCCCAAATCAACTCAAGAGAGAAGATCTCAAACCAGTCGCCAGAGGATGGCTGGACTTCATTGGGCGTTCTATATTGCCCACCAGCAACCGTTCTGAAGTCAATGTTAAAAGAGCAGTGATGATCCATTGCATTATGTTGGGAAAAGAAGTAGAAGTTCATCAACTGATCCCATTTGAATTCTACATACTTGCAAACAAGAACTCCAAGGATGCCAGGTTGGCTTATCCAAGCCTAATCTCTATGCTCTGCAAAGATGCTGGAGTAAAGATGGGAATAATAGAGTATATCTCAGTGGAGCAGCCAATCACTAAAATCACAATGGAAAAACAACAAGTGCATGATGATCCCATCAAGAGGAGGGCGCAAGAATTTCTACCAGAACTCCCTCAATTTGAATACTGGAAACATCTTGAAGCGTCTGTTACTAAATTGCAAGAAGCCATGGACCAAATAAAGGAAGAACAGCAAAATCAAAACAGCATGCTCTGCAAACTGCTCAGAGAACAAGAAGTGCAAGGGCGTGAATTAAAGGAATTAAAGCGTCAGAAACTATCTCTTGAAGGGCCAAGCACTTCACAGACTAAAGAGACATCCACTTCCCAACTTCAAGGTTGTTGAGTTCTGATATTAACCTTAGCCCTGTGATAACTGTTTTTATTTGAGTTTTACCTTAGGAGTCATATAGTAGTAATTAGTATCTATATTTTTGATTTTATCTCCAATTAAGCTATAATTTATTTTTCTCATCATCATTAAACATGAATAAAATAGAAGATTTTCTTTAGAGTAAGGAGTCAATAATTTTCGAGTTTTCAACAAGAAAAATTCTAATTATTTATATGTGGTGGCAACACTTTTGTCTTCTGAATGAATGCTTGAACAGTGCATATGTCTTTTGAATTTGATGATTAAGAATGTTAAATATGTTGGCTCTTGAAAGAATGATGAACATGAGACATGTTATTGGTAATCTGAAAAATCATAAAAATGATTCTTGAAGCAAGAAAAAGCAGTGAATACAAAAGCTTGCAGAAAAAAAAAATAGAGAAAGAAAAAGAAAAAAAAAGCAAACAGAAAAAGCCAAAGCCCTTAAAACCAAAAGGCAAGGGTAATAAAAAGGATCCAAGGCTTTGAGCATCAGTGGATAGGAGGGCTTAAAGGAATAAAATCCTGGCCTAAGTGGCTAAACCAAGCTGTCCCTAGCCATGTGCTTGTGGCGTGAAGGTGTCAAGTGAATACTTGAGACTGAGCGGTTAAAGTCAAGGTCCAAAGCAAAAAGAAGAGTGTGCTTAAGAACCCTGGACACCTCTAATTGGGGACTTTAGCAAAGCTGAGTCACAATCTGAAAAGGTTCACCCAATTATGTATTTGTGGTATTTATGTATCCGGTGGTAATACTGGAAAACAAAGTGCTTAGGGCCTCGGCCAAGACTCATAAAGTAGCTGTGTTCAAGAATCAACATACTGAACTAGGAGAATCAATAGCACTATCTGAATTCTGAGTTCCTATAGATGCCAATCATTCTGAGCTTCAATGGATAAAGTGAGATGCCAAAACTGTTCAGAAGCAAAAAGCTACTAGTCCTGCTCATCTAATTAGAATCTGAGCTTCACTCAAAAACTCTGAGATATTATTGCTTCTTAAATTATTTGTATTCTATTTTATTTATTTAGTTGCTTGAGGACAAGCAACAGTTTAAGTTTGGTGTTGTGATGAGTGGATATTTTATACGCTTTTTGGGGTTAATTTCATATAGTTTTTAGTATGTTTTAGTTAGTTTTTAGTTTATTTTCATTAGTTTCTAGGAAAAATTCATATTTCTGGACTTTACTATGAGTTTTTATGTTTTTCTGTAATTTCAGGTTTTTTCTGGCTGAAATTGAGGGAGCTGAGCAAAAATCTGATTCAGGCTGAAAAAGGACTGCTGATGCTGTTGGATCCTGACCTCTCTGCACTCGAAATGGAATTTCTGGAGCTAAAGAAGTCCAATTGACGTGTTTCCAATTGCGTTGAAAAGTAGACATCCAGGGCTTTCCAGAAATATATAATAGGCCATACTTTGCTCAAAGATAAACGACGTAAACTGGCGTTCAACGCCAGTTCCATGTTGTAGTCTGGCGTCCAGCGCCAGAAACACGTTAGAAGTTGGAGTTCAACGCCAGAAACAGGTTACAGCCTGACGTTGAACGCCCAAAACAGCCCAAGCACGTGAGAAGCTTTAGTCTCAGCCCCAGCACACACCAAGTGGGCCCCAAAAGTGGATTTCTGCACTATCTATCATAGTTTACTCATTTTCTGTAAACCTAGGTTACTAGTTTAGTATTTAAACAACTTTTAGAGATTTATTTTATATCTCATGACATTTTTAGATCTGAACTTTGTACTTTTTGACTCAAACTAAAAATTATTATTGATATTATATCCTGACTAAGAGTTACGAGATAACCATAGCTTGCTTCAAGCCAACAATCTCCGTGGGATCGACCCTTACTCACGTAAGGTATTACTTGGACGACCCAGTGCACTTGCTGGTTAGTTGTACGAAGTTGTAAGAGAGTAATGTGAACATTGACATCACAATTTCGTGCACCAATGATGTTATTTACAAAGTAGATTATGAACATCTTAAACTAATTTGTGAGAAGTATAGGTGTTATGGTCATGTTGCAGTTGATTGCAAGAAGGATAATGACGTTAAAGCGGTGGAGGAAGGTTTCTCCTTGCCAAAAAATGATAACCAGCTTGCTGACTCTGCAGAGATGGAGTAGCAGCAAGATGCTTCCTTTTTTGGCAAGTCTTCAATTGATGAGGGAAATCAGGGATATCCAAAGTCAGCGCCTAGTAAGGTGCATGCGAAGTTAGGAGATGTTCAAGCAACTAATCAGGAGGAGGCAATTGGGGCGTGGATTAAGGTGGTTAAAAAAAGGGAAGGTTCTACGAGATGTGGACAAGAATCTTAAATCCCAAGGGCCCAAGAACAATAGGCCCATCACAAAAAAACCTGTGGTGGTAGCTAATTTCTCAAAAAGACGAATGAAATATGGGCATCCTTCCTCAGGCAAGTCTAATAATTAGTCCAAGGGCAATAATACCAAAACATCTTTCTCCTTCTCACGAGGGAACAGTGGCAAGAACAAGTGGAAGCAAATCAGATACTCCCTTTCTCCATTATAACAGAAAGCGTCTGAGGCCATGCTCCTTTCAGAACTCCCACAAGATGCGGGAGCTAAGGAGCAGGATGAAAGGAACCAGAAGCTTTTTAGGCCCAATGTTGGAAAAAGAAAGGAGATCGCCAAGGAAAGGGTGTCTGAGCTATAAAGTAGGTAGTGTAATTTTCCTAAATTTATTGTTTATTGCAAGGTTTTGAAAACCGAACCGGTCATCAAACCGCTTTAACTACTGGTTCACTGGTTTATTGGTTTGACCGGTTCAACTATGGTTCAACCGAAATAACTGTTTTAAAATAAAATAATAAATAAAATATAAATAAACACATTAAAACATAATTATAATGAAATGTTAGTGATAGCTAAATTCATTGTTTGCATTCTCTTACAGATTATATAACTTGGTTTATTGTACAAACAAGAAAACCTCATTTCGACACTGGTGACCGGAATTCACTCACTATAAAATGAATCCATTCTTTGGCAAGCACACCAAATATCGTCAAGTAATAACCCACTAGGAGTGGGGTCGAATCCACAGAGATTTGTAGATTTGAGCAACTTTAATTAATGGATCAATTAATCAAGTTAATCAAGAATGATTGCGAGTGCATAATTCTAAAAGCAGAATGATAAATGAATTAAAATTAAAATAAAGCTATAAAGTGCAGAAACGTAAAGAGCAAGTAAGTAAATAGCAGAAACATAGATGACTAAATTGTAAATGGGGAATGGGTTGATGACAGAAATTAAAGAAAGCTATAAAGAATGGGTAAGATAAGAATAGGGAAGATTCATTGGAGTTGGGAGATATTGTTCTCTTTGGATTAAAATTAGATCATCTCATCTTCAATCATGCAACTCATTGACCTCTTGGCAATCATTATTGATTGAACCCCAATTTCTTGGTGATTCAATCTCTCAAATCTTGATAATCAGTCAATTCCTTGGTCTAATTGCTCATGAAGAGAGATATGATTGGTCCCTGATTTTACCACATATCATCATAGATCCAAATAATTGGGCAGATTTCATGTCACTGTATCCAATCCCAAAAACCCAGATCTACTCAATGTGAGAAAGGATTTCAAGCACAGTTTCATGTTTCCTTTTTCAAGGCTCTCATGAAACCCAATTTGCATTCAACCTTTTTTTCCAAGATGATTGAGCACTACGAATGAAGAACGAAATTCCTTCTAGCAAATCAAAGAGAAGATGAAGAGAAGAAGAAATTCACTGTCAATTAATCCATCAAGTACAATAGAGCTCCCTCCCCCAATGAGAGGGAAGTTAGCTACTCATAGCTCAGTATAGAATGGAAGTTCAAAAATGGAAAATTAAAGCTAAGTACAAAAGTGAAAATAAAAGCTCCAAAAGTCTCTAGTCTGAAAGTGTGTAAAAGTAAAGTCCTTTTCCAATTCAAGGCACCACCTATTTATACAAGTGTTCTATGAGTCTTCAGGTGTACTTGCATGATCTCAAAGTGGGCCTTTCTCATTTTCAATCAGTACAATACAATTCGGCCGAATATTCTGCTTCCAGGAGAACGTAGCGCTCTTTGAGAAAACAGAGTGCTCTGGCACCTACGCGTACGCGTCTTTTACACGTGCGCGTCATTCAGCTGTTTGGCATATTCACGCGTACGCATCACCTATGCATGCGCGTCATTTCTCTCTGCAGACCTTGTCCAGCGTACGCGTCACCTACGCGTACGCGTCCCCTGTAGCGCTCTCCAAGAGAGCGTAGCGCTCTTGCTAACAACGCTTCCGACGCGTACTGTAAGAACCGCAACTAATCAACTGATTAATTAAGTGATTAATTGCCCAAATTAGATTCCGAAAAGTTAGAGAGAGAATTTGAGAATTTAAAGGTGATTTTTGGACTCAGTAGGTCTTTCTGAGTCAAAAAATGTGCATTCGGTGAAAAATCGTGAACTGGCAGTTGAACCGATTGAACCGGTTCAAGTCTGCCCGGTACCGCACGAGAAAAAGTGGAAACCGTCAAAAACCTTAGAAAAACATTAGAAATAGAAAACCGGGCATTAATTTTAAAGGTTTGGCCCAAAGTTAGGCCAAACGTGCTAAAAATGCTAACGGCTTGGACCAGGCCCAAGTAGGGCCCAAGCCCAACATATAAAAGGGTTCATAAGTGAACCCATTTTAGCATAACACACAAACAAACACACTCATACATGCTGAAAAGAAAAGAAGAGAGAAACCCCATGGTTATTATTCATTACCATCTTCACAAGCTCATATCTTGAGCTATAGAGCTCCGATTGCTGCACTGTTTGCGGCTACACATTCTTCATGAAGAGCTCTACAAAACCCATACAAGAACCTGGAGAGATAACCACAAAATCTTTTCTATTCTTCTCTCCAAAATTTCGGTTCTTAGGGTTTGTGATTAAGTGAGTTTTTGTGATTTTGGATGTTTAGATTTGTTCTAATCCTTGCTTAGCCTTGGGTTTTGACATCCAAATCTGTTGGAAAAGGTAAGAGCCATTAAACCCTTGTGAATTTATGTTTAATTGGAACCCTAGGTTGATTTGAGGTGACTTATATGTATATAGTTTGATTATTGTGGCTTTGGGAGCTTTTGGAACTTAATTGTGCTTAGTGGAGTGGAAGTGAAAGCTTGGATTTTGGTTGAAAGCTCTTTGGTGCTCAATTTTGAGTTTTGGACATATAGGAGATCGGCCAAGGTATGGTTTCGGTTTCCTCTATGTAGTATATAATATTCATGGACACTTTGGCTAGTGACCCATAGGATATGTTTGAATTTAAATGGTTGTTGAGTTGTTAAATGATGATATGTGGTGATTTATGATGAATTAATGATTGTTGGGTTTGAGTATGATGAATGATGGTAATATGATAATGATGATTGATTGTGTAACTTGAAAAGGCATAATGATGATATAAGTGACGTTGAATTGGATGATTTGGCATTATGGTTGTAAAGTATGATATATTGGTGTTGATGTTGAAGATGATGAAATGTGAAGAAAAATGTGGTAATGTTGGTGTATTATGGCACAAAAGGTTAATTTTGATGAAAGATGAAGTTCTTGAATGGTTTGGTATGATTTGGAATGTGTATGGTAAGAAATTGTGTAAATGGTGAAGTTTGGTAAAATTAGATTTTTTGGTGAACTTTGTTCGATCATAACTTTTGCCTCGGTTTTCAAAAATTGATGAAACTCGTCTAGAATTAAAGATCTTTGAAATTTGTAATTTTGTAATTTTGTAGAGGAAGTTATGATCATTCAAAGATGGTGTTAAAAAATCGGAAATTCTGCAAGTTGCAGAATTTCATGATTTCTGATATGTGCGCGCGCACACTCTTGTGCGGACGCACACCCTGCGAAAATTTTGACCTATGCGCACACACAGGCAGGGAAATGTGTTCTGTTTGCAGTGCTAGCACAGTTTGTTCGTGCACATATCTAAGGAAAAATTTCAACCTGTGCGGACGCACAGGCCTGTGTGCCACACACGCTGGGAAGGCCAGTCTGTTAGGGGCGCTGCCACAGGTTGTGCGAGTGAACAGATTCTATAAGTTTTGCCACCTATGCGTACGCACATATTTTAAAATTTCCTGGGGCGTGCGCACGCACAGACCCCTGGTGTAGTTCTTTTGATTCTCATTAAGGACTTTGCTAGCATAATAGATGACATGCACTAACTTATCTTTCCTTTGTCCTAAAACAGCACCAATAGCAAAGCCTGATGCATCACACATCAATTCAAAAGGTAAGTCCCAACTAGGTGGTGCTATAATAGGTGTAGAGAAAAGTTTGCTTTTAAGCTCATCAAAGGCTTGCATGCATTCTCTATCAAAGATAAAAGGGACATTAGAGACAAGCAAGTTACTTAAAGGTTTGGCAATTTTTGAAAAGTCTCTAATGAACCTTCTATAGAACCCAGCATGTCCTTAGAAACTTCTAATTGCTTTGACATTGCAAGGTGGGGGCAATTTTTCAATCACTTCCACCTTGGCTTTGTCCACTTCTATGCCTTTCTTGGAGATCTTGTGACCAAGAACCACACCCTCTGTGACCATAAAATGGCACTTCTCCCAGTTCAACACGAGGTTAGTTTCTTGGCATCTCCTTAGCACCAAGGCTAAGTGGTGCAAGCACTTAGAATATGAATCACCAAATACAGAGAAGTCATCCATAAGCACTTCAATAAATTTTTCAATCATGTCAGAAAATATGGAGAGCATGCACCTTTGGAATGTTGCAGGTGCATTGCACAATCTAAAGGGCATTCTCCTATAAGCAAAGACACCATAGGGACAGGTAAATAAGGTCTTCTCTTGATCTTTGGGGTCTACAACTATTTGGTTGTAGCCAGAATAACCGTCCAAGAGGCAATAATATTCATGTCTCGCAAGTCTTTCTAGCATCTTGTTCATACCCTAGGTCGAGCTATCCGACCTAGGGAGATCAAAGACAAAGCAACCAACCTCTTCAGGTCAGGACCTCCAACCTCTCCTTTAAAAGAGGTTGGCCAAATCAACATAAAAGGCCTGAACAGGCCTAAATAAAGAGACACAGCCCAATCTAAAGGCAGTTGAAGCCTAGAAAGATAAGGGCGGCTCCCCTAGGAGATAAAGATGACCCCACTTGAAGATAAATATAAGATAACTAACTTATCTTATCTAGAACGGTCACTCTGCACCATTATAAATACACTGGAGCACCCAGGTATAACTATAGTCTGATTCTACTAAAAAACCTGCTCAAAGCCCATGCCAACTTAAGCATCGGAGTCTCTTGCAGGTACCACTATCCTCCGGTGATGAAGGATCGGTAGCACCATCAAGTCCAGTAGGTCAGACACGACAGCTCCGGCCACCACCGCAGATCTCGACCGAGATCGACCTACAGTTTTAGGTAACCCTCGAAACACATCTGGTCCATGAAAGGTAGGGGGAGGTGATTCTTCCTGGTAGCTTCATCAAGTCTCCTATAATCTATGCACATGCTCCATCCAGTCACTGTTCTTGTTGGTAGCAATTCATTCCTTTCATTTGGCACAACAGTGATTCCTCCCTTCTTGGGGACTACATGCACTGGGCTCACCCAAGGGCTATTTGAGATTGGGTAAATTACCCCTGCTTGCCATAATTTTAGCACTTCTTTTTGTACCACTCATTGAACATATCCGGAGGACATTTCCTTGTCAAGTCTTTAAATATCTCCCAGGCCTCATAAAAGGGTTTCACCATCTTGCTGTCTGAAGGTTTGCGCTTCAACTCTCAATCTATTGACTCTCTGTGGAGGGTAGAATCTTACTAGAAATTTATTCACAACATCATCCCAAGTGGTCAAGCTCTCCTTAGAAAATGCTTCCAACCACTTTGCTGCCTTATCTCTGAGAGAAAAGGGGAACAAAAGTAGTTTGTAGGTGTCAGGGTGTACACCATTTGACTTTACAGTGTCACAAATCCTCAAGAATGTAGTCAAATGTTGGTTAGGGTCTTCTTGGGCACTCCCTCCAAATGAGCAGTTGTTCTGAACAAGTGTGATGAGTTAAGGCTTCAACTCGAAGTTGTTAGTATGAATTGTTGGCTTTAGAATGCTGCTTCCGCAGTTTCCTGGATTTGGGTTGATGTATGAGCCTAGAACTCTCCTCTCTTGCCCAACATGATTGCCAGCATCTTCTCCAACTTGGGTATGCACCTCTTCCTCCATAGTAACTCCTAGATCTTCCTCCACTACTTTTTCTCCAACTATTCCTTTGCCTCTTGCTTCCCTCCTTAGCCTAAGAAAGGTCCTCTCAGGTTCACTATCAAAAAAGGATGAGGTTTCTCCTCTTCTACCTGTCATACAATTAACAAATACAGGCAACAACAAGTGCAGAATTCAGTAAAACAGATTATAGTCAGCTTGGTTAGAGCAATTTATCAAATAGTTAGCGGATTAGTATGGAAATATAGACAGTGAATAACAAAATTTAAGATGCTAAGGGAAAAGAAGAAAATAAGAAACTGAAATTAAAGGAATTAGCAAGGAAAATAAAATTGCTTAATCTAACTATCCATCAATTTAGTCATTGTCAAATTTAAACCAATTCCCGGCAACGGCGCCATAAAACTTGGTGACCGGAATTCACTCACTATAAAATGAATCCGTTCTTTGGCAAGCGCACCAAATATCGTCAAGTAATAACCCACTAGGAGTGGGGGCGAATCCACAGAGATTGGTAGATTTGAGCAACTTTAATTAATGGATCAATTAGTCAAGCTAATCAAGAATGATTATGAGTGCAGAATTCTAAAATTAGAATGATAAATGACTTAAAAATAAAATAAAGCTATAAAGTGCAGAAACGTAAAGAGCAAGTAAGTAAATGGCAGAAACATAAATGACTGAATTGTAAATGGGGAATGGGTTGATGACAGAAATTAAAGAAAGCTATAAAGAATGGGTAAGATAAGAATAGGGAGGATTCATTGGAGTTGGGAGATATTGTTCTCTTTGGATTAAAATTAGATCATCTCATCTTCAATCATGCAACTCATTGACCTCTTGGAAATCATGATTGATTGAACCCCAATTCCTTGGTGATTCAATCTCTCAAATCTTGATAATCAGCCAATTCCTTGGTCTAATTGCTCATGAAGAGAGATAGGCTTGGTCCCTGATTTTACCACACATCATCATAGATCCAAATAATTGGGCAGATTTCATGTCACTGTATCCAATCCCAAAAACCCAGATCTACTCAATGTGAGAAGGGATTTCAAGCACAGTTTCATGTTTCCTTTTCCAAGGCTCCCATAAAACTCAATTTGCATTCAACCTCTTTTCCAAGATGATTGAACACTAAGAATGAAGAACGAAATTCCTTCTAGCAAATCAAAGAGAAGATGAAGAGAAGAAGAAATTCACTATCA
This sequence comes from Arachis ipaensis, assembly GCF_000816755.2. Lineage (NCBI taxonomy): Eukaryota > Viridiplantae > Streptophyta > Magnoliopsida > Fabales > Fabaceae > Arachis > Arachis ipaensis. The sequence goes on from NC_029787.2 coordinate 67,175,179, forward strand.
ATTAATCCATCAAGTACAATAGAGCCCCCTCCCCCAATGAGAGGGAAGTTAGCTACTCATAGCTCAGTGCAGAATGGAAGTTCAAAAATGGAAAATTAAAGCTAAGTACAAAAGTGAAAATAAAAGCTCCAAAAGTCTCTAGTCTGAATGTGTGTAAAAGTAAAAGTCCTTTTCCAGTTCAAGTCACCACCTATTTATACAAGTGTTCTATGAGTCTTCAGGTGTACTTGCATGATCTCAAAGTGGGCCTTTCTCATTTTCAATCAGTACAATCCAATTTGGCCGAATATTCCGCTTCCAGGAGAACGTAGCGCTCTTTGAGAAAATGGAGCGCTCTGGCACCTATGCGTACGCGTCTCCTACGCGTGCGCGTCATTAAGCTTTTTGGCATATTCACGTGTACGCGTCACCTACGCGTGCGCGTCGTTTCTCTCTACAGTCTTTGTCACGCGTACGCATCACCTACGCGTTTGCGTCCTTTGTAGCGCTCTTGCTAACAACGCTTCCCACGCGTACGCGTACTCCACGTGTACACGTGGATGTCAAAATATCAACTCCACGATGCCGCTCCATCCACGCGTTTGCGTAATCTTCCACCATTGCCACACCCACGCATACGCGTCACTGACGCGTACGCGTAATAAGAGGACTTTTGTGTGGTTTATAATTCACAAATGAATTCTCGTTGCAATTATAGTTTCTAAACCAACAATAGTCCTTTCATACAAAAATTTGGTTGTCACAAGTAACAAACCCCTAAAATTATAAACCGAAGTATTCAAACCTCGGGCCGTTCTCCCTAGGAATTGCAACAAAGTATCTTGTTATTGGTTATGAGGTATTTTTGGGGATTTGAATGAGAAACATGAAAAGTAAATGGCAATGAAAATAAACTAACAACTAAAAAGGTCTTGGCAAAGGTTGGTAGTCAAGGATCTCTATCCTAATCACTAACCACAACTTGAGAATTGGCAAGAATCAATTCCACTAAGTCAACCCCTAACTAATAGTAGAGGAAAGTCAAGTGAGCTATATCAATCCAAGTCCATAAGTCCTAGTTCTCCACCAAATTAATTAGTGAGATCTAGAGTTAATGGTTCCCAATCGTCAATCACTTGGACATTAGTAACTCAAGAGTTCCTAAGTTACCTTCCCAAGCCAAGAGCACTAAAATCTACTCTAACATCTTCTCAAGCATTTTGACAAACACTTAGAAGGCATAAAAGGGAAACATAGTAAATCAACAACAAGAGCAAAATCTAACAACAATTAATTGTAAAGAATTAACAATAACAATTAAAAGAAATACAATTATTATGAATTACCTCTAATTGAATTGAAAGAGAAGAGAAGGAACAAGAGTAGATCTACAACAAAATATAAAAGCAACATAAAGGAGATTACAACAAAAGAATAGAAGAATCATGATTGCAACAACAAGAATTGAGAAGCAAAAGTAGAAGAAAGCAAGAATCTAAATCTAGATCTAAGAACTAAGCCTAATCCTAATCCTAATCCTAATCCTAGAGAGAAGTGATAGCTTCTTTCTCTAAAACTAACTAAAACTAATCCTAATGAGTGTGTATGAGCAAAAATGAGTGAATGATGATTTCTCCTTCAATCCTTGGTCCTTATATGCATTTTGGTGCCAAAGTTGGTTGCAAATTGGGCCCCACAGCTCTCAAAAATCAATGGGCACATTTTCTATTTAAAAATCACGTGCGGTCACCGGCGCGTACGCGTATGGTGCGCGTGCGCGCCCATCGAGCATTTCGCGATCCACGCGTGCGCGTACCGTGTGCGTGCGCGTGGATGAACATATCCAATTCTTTGGTTTTTTCATGTGTTCTCCACTTTGCATGCTTTCCTCTCCATTCCTTTGATCCTTTCCTAGCCTTTTCAACCTGAAATCACTTAACAAACACATCAAGGCATCTAGTGGAATCAAAGGTGAATTAAATTTAGCTAATTAAGGACCTAGAAAGTATGTTTTCACACTTAAGCACAAATAAGGAGACAATCATAAAACCATGCTATTCCATCGAATAAATGTGGGTAAAAGGTCATAAAATCTCCTAAATTAGGCACAAGATAAACCCTACAAATGGGATTTATCAACCTCCCCACACTTAAACCAAGCATGTCCTCATGCTTAAACCAAGAAGGAACAAAGGGTATGGCATTTATTCAATGAAACTAAACTATATGCAAATATGCAACTACCTAAATGAATGCAATAGCTTGGTCAAAATAAATCAATTCCCAAGAAGCATATATGCACAAGGGCTAAGGACTAGCAAGTCTAATCCACAATTGAATTGAGTTATTAAATATTTTTATAAACTTGCATGAAGAGTGATGATCATAGGTGAAAACATGTAGTTGAGCAATCGAACCCTCACCGGTAGTGTTTGCACTCTATTCGCTCAAGTGTTTAGGGTTGATTCTCTCAATTCTCCTCTAATCATGCTTTTCAAGATTTGTTTTTCTTCTATCAATCAACATTTATTTTATGCATGCATACAAGTATTATGAGGTCTTTTCATTGGTTGTAATGGGGCTAGGGTCAAGGTAGGATGCATATATGGTTAAGTGAGCTTGAAATTTGAATCTTTGATAAGCCTAGACTTCCCGCCTAACCTACGACAACCTATATAATTCAAAACTAGCCTAACTACCCATTCTTCACTTTTTAACATACTCATGCATTTTCTTTTCATTTCACAACACTTATGCATTGATCCTTATTGAGCTTTGCTTTGGGGCATTTTGTCCCCTTTTATTTCTTTTCTTTTTCTTTTTCTTTTTTTTCTTCTATTTAATTTTTTTTTCTTTTGTCTTTCTCATTTGTTTTTCTCATTTTTTTCTTTTTAAGCTATATACAAGGACATCAATGCATAAGGTCTATACATTTAATTAATACATGAGCATATACCCAATTCCTAATATTTTCAACAAAAATACAAACTACCCTTTTATTCACCCAATGTCCCAAATTTTCTCACACTTGAATGATACACACACTAGCCTAAGCTAATCAAAGATCCAAATTAAGGACTTTTATTGTTTTTCACTTCAAGGCTTGTAATGTGCTGAATTAAGAACAAGTGGGTTAGTTGTAGGCTCAAATTGGCTAACAATGGATGATGAGAGGTAAGGCTATTTGGGTAAGTGAGCTAATGAAACAATGGCCTCAATCATATAAGTGCATGAATACACAAAATAATGGACATAAAGAATCAAACAAATCAAAAATCACAATCATAGAAAGAGAATAATGCACACAATAAGGAAAATAAGTGGTTATAAGATGTAACCACACCATTAGGCTCAAGTCTCACTTGCTTGTGTTCTTAGCTCAAAACATGATCCACAATGTATATAATTCAAGCAAGTTCTATGAAAAGTTTTTACTCAAATCAATTTGTGCCCTATAGATAGAAATCTTGAAGAACCTCATTATTTTGACTAAGCTTATTGTGTATATATATGCAAAAATAAGAAAATGCAAGTAAAAATCCTAAAAACCTAAAATGAAATGCAAAAGTGTTGAGATTAGAAACTTGTCACCCAAAATCGCCGACTAGTCGGACGACCTCCCCACACTTAAAAGTTTGTACCGTCCTCGGTGCATTCAAAGATGAGCAAGGGGGTACAGCGACTCTCCGGGTTGCTACATGTTCTTCTTTCCGCTTCCATGTTTGCTTGTGGTGCATCATGCATGAAAAATAGAAAGTAACACCATAAGATGAGAAAATACAAAGAAAGGAAGCATACATTGTTGGAATGGGGTATTAATCACTAGAATTGAGTGAGTAAATTAGTGTGACATTAGGAAATATTAGGTATGTGAATTCTAAATTGCGCGGTTTAGAACACACATTAGCATAAAAAGCAATGTCACAAAAGAAGCATGCACTTCACTTATCCTAGTGTGCTTGAGATGCTTTAAGTAAACTTGTAAGGTAAAACAAGCATTAAAGAAGCATGAGAGCATTCAAGCTATAAACATACGGATGCATATGATCATGAAGCACAATGCATTAAGATAAATGCTCAATATCCAACATCAAGAAATTGCGTAATCGAGGGAAAAGATTGAAATTATATGGTGGCAAAATCATGCAATTCAAAAGGTTTAAGTGCTCTAAAGGCAGTATCATTCACTTGGTATTCACAAAAGTTAAGCATGAAGAATTCAAAACTAAGTAGCAGGATATAACCTCAACAATAGAATCCAACAATGAATATCTAAAAACATGCATGCTAACATAGCATTTAGGCAATAAGAGGCAGCAATGTGTAGTAAACAAAATCAATAATCCAACACTTATAATGAAAAGAGAGAAAATGAAATGAAAACTAAACTAAAACCAACTAACTAACTAACTAACTAATTATTTAACTAAAATAAATGGTTATCAATGGTGTTTGGGAGTGTTGGATGAGGGGTAGAAGAAGGAAAGAAGAAAGGAGAAGGAAATAAATAGAAAGAGGAGAAGAAAAGAAATGTGTTGAAGGAAGGACATCCACGCGTACGCGGGCATGGCGCGCGCGCGTGGATGGTGGTGCAATGGATGCGACGCGTACGCGCACATGGCGCGTGCGCGCGGATGGCTTATTTCGAGAGTGGCGCGTACGCGTCATGTGCGCGTTCGCGCGAGTTGGTTTGTGCGAAAGGCACAATGCGCGCGCAACGTTCGCACAACTCTCGGGTTTTTGGCTTGGGGGTAGAATTTCTCAATCCACACGTACGCGTACATGGTGCGTCCGCGTGGGTAGGAGAAAATGCTTGATGCACGCGTACGCGCGCAGTGCGCATACGCACGGATGGTGCTCTGTTTTTTTTTTTTTTTTAATTTTTTCTATGTTTTTGCACCAATCCAAGCATTCCAAACCTCCAAACAGCTACCAAAACACCATAAAACCTTATTTAACGTACTAAACTACCAATTATACTCAACAAATCAACCAAAAATATGAATTTAAACTAATTTCCAATATATAGAAAAAGAGAAAATGAAAAGAAGTTACCATGGTGGGGTGTCTCCCACCTAGCACTTTTGTTTATTGTCCTTAAGTTGGACTTATGGGGAGCTCGGTTTAGGAACTATATTGCAACGAGATTTCATTTGTGAAATTCTAAACCGTCAAAAGTCCCTAGCCAAATTTTGAATCCAACTTTGAATGTTGTCGCAGGCGCTCCTTGAAAGAGAACGTAGCACTCGTGGCTGAAGAACGCTCCTCATATCCAGACGTATGCCTCATCCACGCGTACGCGTGGTCTTCCAAAAATCACACTTCGACGCGTTCGCGTCACCCACGCATATGCGTCGCTAGCAAAACTTTCTTGGTGGAGAACGCAGTACCTCTTTGAAAAAGAGCGTAGCACCAGTAGTCATAGATAGTGCTACAGGAGTGCGTAGCGCTCCTTGCAAGAACGCAACGCTATCCTCTGTATGCTTCCTGTTTTGTTCTTTTCACCTAAAAATTCATACAAAAACCCATTTCAAAGCAATGTCCTATAAATTTAGCATTTATTTCATATAATTGCATCACTTTGAATGAGATTTCACCAATTCCATGGTCCTTTTAAATAAGAGAAAGAGGTAAATGACGTAAGCCATCAGAAACACATGCACAGAATAACTGAATGATAGGACAATGCTAATACAAACTAGAATTTTTGCACTAAAAGGCCTCTTCAAACCCACACATTCAACACATTATTAAAAAATAAGCACATACCTTGCATTAAATCAAGCAAACATTCCAGTTTGTCTTGATATAAGTTTACTCAGTCCTAAGAATACATAAGTCAAGCACTTTAATCAAACAAACAGAAAGACATAAGCATGCAAGAGAGTTAGAGCTCATTTGATTTCCATTTATAAGTTGTAACATATACTATGATGAAATCTTTACAAAGAAATTCTTCAGGAACATAAAGTTTTCAACAAAAGAAACAAAACCAAATAAGCTCTTTTACAAAATTAGCATAAACTCACAAGCTCTAATTTAATAAGATGATCACATGGGTGAAACCCGCGACACTTCAAATTCACTGTAGACAACAAAAACAATAAAAAAGTGCATAAAAGATATCATCTTAGTCCAATTTGCTTCATACTAAAGAATAAAATGTAACAAGTATGACTTTGACATTAACTTGGAGACGGTCTCAAGAAACATGCCAGGACATACTGGATGCGACTTCCTTCCTGTCGTACTCACCTGATTATAATGAAAGTTATACATGTTATGTTGCTATAATTTGCATTCATGCATAAAACTTAGGGTGAGTATGTTAACAGAATCAAGATGGGAGAGAATGTTTCATAGATGAGATTTGTGTATAAAATTTTAAATAAGTTCTCATGCAGGAAAAGAGAGATGATTTATTTTCCTAAAGAATTTGCTAAAAATCCCCCCTAACAACTAAATGACAGAAGAAAAGGAGCACATTGATATGCGGTGTATAATATATTTATTGCCTAAAATTTGCATAACACAGTGTGTTCTCCTCGTCTTAGGCTTTTCTACCCCATTTTAAATTTTTACTTCTTACTACTCACACTTAACATATTCTAGTTAAGTAACACATTTGCCGATTCAACTTACCCTTTCAGCATTTCCTTCATCATCATTACCAGCATTGTCAACACCTTCATCTTTTCCTTGCATTACATTTCTTATCATGCCAAGCACAGTATCTCCGGGTTTCAAAGCCACCAGTTTGGATAAGAAGTTCACCTGCAGCGACAAAAGTTCTAAAAATGCATATATGAAGTCTTTTTTAAAACAATGACAAACAAAATGTAGTACACTTTTAGGTTTCTGTATAGATGAAGTAAGACAAAAGCTGAGTATTTTAAATAATATTGCTCTTCAAATGAGCACCATGTTAAAATCAAAATAGGGAAACTACATATAAAGCATACCTCCGGCTCAGGAAGAGTATATAATCTGAAGGGCTAACCGGTTGAACAGAGTTGGCACCGGTGGGACAGTAGCTGTGGGACAGAGACAGGAGGCGAGACCGATGACGGTGGTTTCAAAGCTCAAACGGTGGCTGCACGATGAAGGGAAAGGAAGTTTCGACGGTGACTTCGAAGCTCGAAGTTCCAACGTGGCTGGACGAAAGTCAGGGAGTGAGGGAGGAGCTCGATGACGATGACGAAGGAGCAGCTCAAGGTCGAGGGTGATGGGGGAGTGCTGCGCGTTTTGCTGTTTTGGAGTGAGGGTTGGGTAATGGTTAGGGTTCAATCCAAGCGGCGTTGTTTTTGGCTTTTTGCAAAAATTTAGAAAACCGGCCGGGTCCCGGTTTGGTTCGACTGACCGGTTTTCGACCAGTTCGATGGTCTAATATTGGTTTTTCAAAATGCCAATTTTAGCATCTTCCCAAGTCGTTTTCTCTATCGGTGTGTGGTTTGATCGGTTCGAACCGGTTTTCAGAACCTTGGTTTATTGTTATGGATAGTGAAAACATAAGCATCTTAACGTGGAATGTGAGAGGGGCATCAAGTAAATTGGCCTGCGTGCACTTTAAGGAAATTGTGAAGAATCATCATCCTACCTTCTTTATTATTATTGAAACTTATATAGTCTTTGATAAGATGAAATCCTTTTGGGAGAAGCTCGGGTATAGTAGTATTGGCATTTCTGAGGTTAGGGGCCAGAGTAGGGGTATCGGGGTTCTGGTACAAGAATCTTGGAATGAAAGTAGAATTCTTGATATTACTGAGCATTGTGTCTCCTTCGAAGTGGTAAAGGGGTCTAATGCGTGGGTGTGTAACGCTATTTATGCCTATCCTCAGGTGCAATATAGAAGAACCCTTTGGGAATATCTTGAAAAGTTCTTTGCTACTATTTCCTGCCCTTGGATTGCTTTTGGAGACTTCAACGAAGTTCTCGTTTCAATGGATGTGAAAGGGGGCCTTCAACGCTAATAGATCTCTTGCTTTTGCTATTGCTATGGATAGCTGCGGACTTATGGATATGGGTACGAAAGGAAGGAAGTTTACTTAGCACAGAAGAGTTAAGGGGGATTGGATATAGCAAAAAAATTGGATAGGGCCTTTCTTAATGAAGATTGGCGTCTGCTTTATCTTGAGGCTTTTTGCAAAATTCTGGGAGGGAATCACTCTGATCATTCACCTATCTTGGTCATGTATAATCCTGCTGGTATGAATAAGAGGAAGAAAAACCGTCCTTTTAAATTTCAAGCGGCGTGGACCACCCATCCCCTCTTCCGTGAAGTGTTTCACAAGGCTTGGGACTCTAGGTCTCCAAATGTATCCAAAAGCCTGACTGCTGTGAAAAGAGATGCTCAAAAATTTAATTAAGAAGTTTTTGGCAACATCTTTGTTACAAAAAGAGAGCTTGAGTAGAATATTAATAGAGTCCAAATTTCTTTGGAGACTTATGATGACCCTAGTTTGAGGGAAGAAGAAAAATGACTTCAACAAGAGCTAAATTCTGTCCTTTTAAGAGAGGAGATTTACTGCTACCAAAAATCTAGGGAAAAATGGGTCAAGTTCGGAGATAGAAATACGAGCTTCTTTCACCTCCAAACCATTGTCAGAAGGAAAAGAAATAAAATCCACAGCCTTATGTTAGAAGATGGAACTTGGTCGAATGATGAGGGTTTCCTGAAAGAGGAAGCAAATAATTTTTTCCAAAGACTTTTTGGTTCAAGAGACGAAGTGGACTTTAGTGTTCTTGACGGGGTTCCCTGCCGCAGCTTAGTTAAGAAGCCTGCAAGTTTCTCTCTGAACCAGTTTTGATTGAGGAGGTGAGGAGGACTATTATGGAGATGAACTCCTTCAAAGCACCTGGACCAGATGGCTTCCAAGATATTTTCTTTAAGGAGTATTGGACGTAGTTGGAAAAGATGTTTGGAAGATCGTGTTTAAAGCTTTTGCAGGTGAAGTTTTAGAAGCTTCCTTTTTTGTGACACTTATTGTTCTAATCCCGAAAGTGGACATGCCGACGGTGATGAGGGAAAAACGATTCCACACAAACTCACCGGCAAGTGTACCGGGTCGCATCAAGTAGTAAAACTCACAAAAGTGAGGTCAATCCCACAGGGATTGATGGATTGAGCAACTTTAGTATGGTGATGAATTTAGTTAACTGAATATTGTGAATTTGGTGAAATTTTGATTAACAGAAAATAAATTGCAGAAAGTTAAAGTGCAGAAAGTAAATTGGCATAAAAGTAAACTGTTGGAAACTTAAATGGCTGAAACTTAAAGTGAAAGAAATTAAAAGAGCTGAAACTTAAATTGCAAGAAAGGTAAATAACTGAAACTTAAAGTGCAAATAATTTAAATTACAGAATCTAAATTGCCAGGAAATATAAATTGCATAAAGAATAAAGGGATTTGGGTATTGGGAATTAAAACAGAACTGGTAAATGTAAACTATAGTAGATCAGAGAAGAAAATGTAGAAGATGAAAAATAGAATTAAAACTTAGATCTGATTTAAAATTTTAAAACAGAAAAGGAAATTGCAGAAGAAGAATGATCAGAGAAGGAAATCTAGATCAGACTCTCAATTCTTTAACAGGAAATTTAAATTGCCAAAGTAGAAAAGAACAGAAAGAGAAATTTGCAGAATAAGAAAAAAAGAAAAGAGAATTTAGATTTGATCTCCAGTTCCCAAATTCTAAGAACCACAGAAGAAAAATAAAAGGAAGCTCTATGATGAGCGGATATTTTATACGCATTTTGGGGTTAATTTCATATCGTTTTGAGTATGTTCTAGTTAATTTTTAGTCTATTTTCATTATTTTTTAGGAAAAATTCATATTTCTGGACTTTACTATGAGTTGTGTGTTTTTCTGTAATTTTAGGTATTTTTCTGGCTGAAATTGAAGGAGCTGAGCAAAAATCTGATTCAGGCTGAAAAAGGACTGCTAATGCTGTTGGATTCTGACCTCCGTGCACTCAAAGTGGATTTTCTGGAGCTACAGAACTCGAAATGGCATGATTCCAATTGCGTTGGAAAGCGGACATCCAGGGCTTTCCAGCAATATATAATAGTCCATACTTTGCACAAGGATAGATGACATAAACTGGCGTTCAACGCCAGTTCTCTGCCCAATTCTGGCGTCCAACGCCAGAAAAGGATCAAAAGCTGGAGTTGAACTCCCAAACTGGGCGTTAGTGACAAATGCAAAGGAATCAAGGGATTCTATTCCAACCGGATTGAGAACCAACCGGTGATTAGCCGTGCTGTGACAGAGCGCGTGAGCGTAGTTTTCACTGGAAGGATGGAAGGTAGCCATTGACAACGGTGATCCACCAACACACAGCTTGCCATAGGAGGACGTGCGTGCGTGAACAAGAAGACTGAGGAAAGCAGAGATTCAGAAGACAAAGCATCTCCAAAACTCCAACATATTCTCCATTACTGCATAACAAGTAACCTTTAATCCATGCTCTATTGTTTATTTGCAATTCAACTGATAAACATAATTGACTTCCTGACTAAGATTTACAAGATAACCATAGATTGCTCCAAACCAACAATCTCCGTGGGATTCGACCCTTACTCACGTGAGGTATTACTTGGACGACCCAGTGCACTTGCTGGTCAGTGGTACGAGTTGTGAAAAGTGTGATTCATAATTCGTGCACCAAGTTTTTGGTGCTGTTGCCGGGGATTGTTCGTGTTTGGACAACTAACGGTTTATTTTGTTGCTTAGATTAGGAAAAATTTTTCTTTTTTTGGTTTAGAGTCTTTTATTATTTATCCCTTGTTAAAACACTTTAAATTTATAGCTCAATTAGTTAGAATGTGGTGTTTATGTTCATGGTAATTGGCTATCATATTTTTTAAAAATCTTTTTCAAAAATAATTTTTTCTATTAAATCCTGTGCCAAACTTTAAGTTTGGTGTTTTCTTGTTGATTTTCAAAAAAAAAAAAATATACTTCTTCAAAACAAGTGTTACATTCATAACTCATTTGGCTAGAGTGTTAATCTGTGTTCTTGGTAATTGGGTTAGAATCTTTTATATTCTTTTCAAAACCTTCTTTTTCATAAATAATAATTTCTCTATTAAATTGTGTGCCAAACTTTAAGTTTGGTGTTTTCTTGGTTTTCTAAAAATTTTAAATTTGGTGTTCTTTCTTCATGTTCTTGTGTTCTTGTGAGTCTTCAAAGTGTTCTTGAGTTTTCCTTGTGTCTTGATCTTAAAATTTTTAAGTTTGGTGTTCCTTGGAATTTTCCCTCCAAAATTTTCAAAAACAAGGAGCATTAGATCTAAAAATTTTAAATCTTGTGCTATCTTATTGTTTTTCTCTTTCCTCACTAAATTTAAAAATATCTTTTCTCTCTATTTTTAAAACAAATTTTCAAAAATTATTTAAAAAAAAAATTTCAGTTTTTTTTTAAATTTAAAATCTTTTCCAAATCATATCTTTTTCAAAACTTCCTAACCACCTTCTCTCTCTCCTCATTTTTTCGAAAATTTTTAACCATTTTTATTTATTTTACATCATCTCCCTTTCTCCATCATGGATCTAAATGGAAATGAACAGTCCAGGAGGACTCTGGGGTCATATTCTAACCCCTCTACTGCTTCATATGGGAGTAGCATCTGCATACCCTCCATTGGAGTCAGTAGCTTTGAGTTAAATCCTCAGCTCATTATCATGGTGCAGCAAAGTTGCCAGTATTCCGGTCTTCCACAGGAAGAACCTACAGAGTTTCTGGCACAGTTTCTACAGATTGCTGACACAGTACATGATAAAGAAATAGATCAGGATGTCTAAGACTGTTACTGTTTCCATTCGCTGTAAAAGATCAAGCTAAGAGGTGGTTGAATAACCAACCTAAGGCCAGCATAAGGACATAGAAGCAGCTAACAGAAAAATTCCTGAATCAATACTTTCCCCCAAAACGGATGACACAGCTAAGGCTGGACATCCAAGGCTTCAAACAATTCATGGGACCTTTCCCACCATCATACTCAAACACTTATATTCTGGTGGCAGTTGATTATGTATCAAAATGGGTTGAGGCCGTTGCCACACCCACCAATGATACTAAGACAGTGCTGAAGTTCCTCCAAAAACATATCTTTAGCAGATTTGGTGTCCCTAGAGTACTAATCAGTGATGGGGGCACCCACTTCTGCAACAAACAGCTTTACTCTGCCATCTTTAAAACCAAAAGGCAAGGGTAATGAAAAGGATCCCAAGGCTTTGAGCATCAGTGGATAGGAGGGCCACGAAGGAATAAAATTCTGGCCTAAGCGGCTAAACCAAGCTGTCCCTAACCATGTGCTTGTGGCGTGAAGGTGTCAAGTGAAAACTTGAGACTGAGCGGTTAAAGTCAAATTCCAAGCAAAAAGAAGAGTGTGCTTAAGAACCCTGGACACCTCTAACTGGGGACTTGAGCAAAGCTGAGTCACAATCTGAAAAGGTTCACCCAATTATGTGTCTGTGGCATTTATGTATCCGGTGGTAATACTGGAAAACAAAGTGCTTAGGGCCACGGCCAAGACTCATAAAGAAGCTGTGTTCAAGAATCATCACGCTGAACTAAGAGAATCAATAACACTATCTGAATTTTGAGTTCCTATAGATGCCAATCACTCTGAGCTTCAATGGATAAAGTGAGATGCCAAAACTGTTCAGAAGCAAAAAGCTACTAGTCCCGCTCATCTAATTAGAATCTGAGCTTCAATCAAAAAACTCTAAGAAACTATTGCTTCTCAACCTATTAGTCTTCTATTTTATTTGTCTAGTGGCTTGAGGACAAGCAACAGTTTAAGTTTGGTGTTGTGATGAGCGGATATTTTATACGCTTTTTGGGGTTAATTTCATATAGTTTTGAGTATGTTCTAGTTAATTTTTAGTCTATTTTCAATAGTTTTTAGGAAAAATTGATATTTCTGGACTTTACTATGAGTTGTGTGTTTTTCTGTAATTTCAGGTATTTTTCTGGCTGAAATTGAAGGAGCTGAGCAAAAATCTGATTCAGGCTGAAAAAGGACTGCTAATGCTGTTGGATTCTGACCTCCCTGCACTCAAAGTGAATTTTCTGGAGCTACAGAACTCGAAATGGCATGCTTCCAATTGCGTTGGAAAGTAGACATCCAGGGCTTTCCAGAAATATATAATAGTCCATACTTTGCATAAGGATAGACGACGTAAACTGGCGTTCAACGCCAGTTCTCTGCCCAATTCTGGCGTCCAGCGCCAGAAAAGGATCAAAAGCTGGAGTTGAACTCCCAAACTGGCACAAAAACTGGCGTTCAACTCCACAAATGGCCTCTGCACGTGACTTGCTTAAATCTCAGCCCCAGCACACACCAAGTGGGCCCCAGAAGTGGATCTCTGCATCATCCATCATAGTCTACTCACTTTTTGTAAACCTAGGCTACTAGTTTAGTATTTAAACAACTTTTAAAGACTTATTTTGTACCTCATGACATTTTAGATCTAAACTTTGTATTCTCTGACGGCATGAGTCTCTAAACCCCATTATTGGGGGTGAGGAGCTCTGCTGTGTCTCGATGAATTAATGCAAGTATTTCTGTTTTCCATTCAAACACGCTTGTTCCTATCTAAGATGTTCATTCGCGCTTAACTGTGATGGAGGTGATGATCTGTGATACTCATCACCTTCCTCAATTCATGAACGTGTGCCTAACAACCACCTCCGTTCTATATACGATTGAATGAGTATCTCTTAGATTCCTTAATCAGAATCTCCGTGGTATAAGCTAGAACTGATGGCGGCATTCATGAGAATCCGGAAAGTCTAAACCTTGTCTGTGGTATTCTGAGTAGGATTCAAGGATTGAATGAATGTGACGAGCTTCAAACTCCTGAAGGTTGGGCGTTAGTGACAGACGCAAAAGGATAGTAAATCCTATTCCAACCGGATCGAGAACCAACCGGTGATTAGCCGTGCTGTGACAGAGCGCGTGAGCGTAGTTTTCACTGGAAGGATGGAAGGTAGCCATTGACAACGGTGATCCACCAACACACAGCTTGCCATAGGAGGACGTGCGTGCGTGAACAAGAAGACAGAGGAAAGCAGAGATTCAGAAGACAAAGCATCTCCAAAACTCCAACATATTCTCCATTACTGCATAACAAGTAACCTTTAATCCATGCTCTATTGTTTATTTGCAATTCAACTGATAAACATAATTGACTTCCTGACTAAGATTTACAAGATAACCATAGATTGCTCCAAACCAACAATCTCCGTGGGATTCGACCCTTACTCACGTGAGGTATTACTTGGACGACCCAGTGCACTTGCTGGTCAGTGGTACGAGTTGTGAAAAGTGTGATTCATAATTCGTGCACCACTCCAATACCCCAAAACAGAGAAGAAAATTTCAGAAGATGAAGAACAACAGGAAAGTAGAAAATTAAACAAAACTCAAATCTACCATTCTACCCAATTCCCCAAAAGAAAAACTAAAAAGAGGATCAAAGTGAGCTCAGCGTTCATTCACTCACGCGTGGGTCTTGATTGCAGCTTCCAGGGGAACGTTGCGTTCTCAAAGTGAGCTCAGCGTTCATTCACTCACGCGTGCGCGTCCCCTACGTGTGCGCGTCTTTTTGCATTTTTGCTCATCGACGCGTACGCGTCATGCACGCGTGTGCATCACTATCAACTTCAGCTCCCAACATGCTTGGGCGCCCCTTTCACGCGTACGCATCTTCTATAGCGTTCTCTTAATGAGCGCTACGTTTGCTTAATGAATGCTGCCCATGCGTGCGCATCTATTGCGGGTGCATGTGGGTAGCAAAATATCAATTTCAGGCTTCAGCGCCAGCCATACGTGCGTGTGCTTCATCCCAGGTGCTCCATCGACGCGTGCGCATCAAGTACGCGTGCGCATCGATTGCAAAACTTCGCCTCCAAATTTGAATCTGCCTGAAAACGCTGGCTTACTGAATGTAGCGCTCTCTTTTGAAAACAAGCGCCAACCACTTCCATGCGTACGCGTCATGCACGCGTACGCGTGGGTCTTCGTAAATTGCCCCTAACGCGTAAGCGTCCTGTACGCGTGCGCATCGCTACTGAGCGTGGCGTTCTTTCTTTGAACGCAACGTTACTCTGCAGTGCTTCTCTTTCTCTTCATTTTCTCACCTGAATCCAATCAAAAGGGCAATCATAGTCTCACCAAAATCATAAGAATTTGCATCATTCATAATAATCACTTAATTCTTGCATAAATCTCATGATTTTGTATAAAATAAATGATGTTTGATTGAATCAAAATAATCATGAAATTCCACTCCAACCGCTTACTTATTATGCAAGAAAGTGCATAAAACCTAATGAAACAAATGAGAAATGCTTGTGAAACTAGCATAAGATGACTTGTCATCACAACACCAAACTTAAATCTTGCTTGTCCCCAAGCAAGCACTAGAACATGAGAAGAAATGAAAGAAAATAGGAAAAGCATACATGTCCTTATTAGTAGGTAATTGAATTTAGTTCATGTGGTTTTATGTAGATGTAATTGAAGCTCTACTTTTATTAGAGTTCAGGGTTAAAATGTCCCTTTAAATGATAACCAGAGTTTCTGCTATGAACCTTCTTATTCGTGCATCCTTGGTATTTTGATTTTCTTTTGTTTTTCTGTTGAGAAGCTTATACTTTTATTCACAGCTAAGTGTTATGTGTTGCAGCAACTTTTTAGCTTTGTTTTTTTTAGTCAACACATCTTCACCACAGACACTTGGCTTATAATTCATCTTAAGACATTGATGCTCAGCACCTCTTTGGGTTACTAAATGCCTTGTAACTAGGT
Organism: Arachis ipaensis; assembly: GCF_000816755.2. Taxonomy (NCBI): domain Eukaryota; kingdom Viridiplantae; phylum Streptophyta; class Magnoliopsida; order Fabales; family Fabaceae; genus Arachis; species Arachis ipaensis. The sequence continues at coordinate 67,190,979 of NC_029787.2, forward strand.
TGCTTTTGATGGTGGATTTTCGGTTGGTAATCCCGGATTAGTTAATCCAAGTTACCAAGTTTTAAAATACTCCTCAGAACCTAATAATCCAAGCAGATCCTAATACAATAGCATCACAGGCACGTTTCCTAAGGTCCAAGCTATTGGTGTCTAGCCTTATTATTTGTTTCTTTCATTTTGTTGCCCATTCTTGACTTTTCTTTCGTTCCTTCTTACTTCTTCTTTTTCCAAGGATAATTATTAACTGAAGGCTTTACAACAGAAACTAAGTTCACATTACAAAGGAACATCCTACCCTTTATCCTTTATTAATGAGCTTACTTTAACAATCAAACATATATACCACCACTGAACTTTATTATTATTCCTACCACATTGGATAATGACTTTCTGTTTCAACATTTTCTCTTATTTATGCAGAGGGAAACAAGACATATATTCAAGTAGGATGAGTGATGTAGAAGCTAGATCACTTAATTGAACAAAATCAGGACAGTAAACTAACAGAGTACATATAAGGGCAAACTTATCAGAAAGGAGAACAATTAAACTTCCAACTAAAGCACAACAGATATAAACAGTTGAGTAATAATACAACCTTTTGGTATCTTCTTGCTTAGTCCTTCATCCTCCTTCTTAGCTTTTGTGCTTTTCTTGCTCATGATGTACAATCCTTCCAAAAAAGTTGAATAGTTTTCTGCACTGATAGTGGAAGTTGCTTGTCCCCTAAGCACTTGAAAAATGGTTAACATGCATGAATGTTTGTAGGCTTTTGAACTTATTTTGGTGTGTGAACACCAAACTTAGTCCCTTGCCAATACCTCTTATGCAATAAATCAACCATATACATGAAACCTTGTGGCTTTGCTAAAGGTAGAAAAACTAAAAAAACTAGAAAATAGATAATGGTTAAGTAGTTTCCCTGATTGTTTGGAGCTAGTAACCATTTATGCAGAGGGTTGAAATGTGTTTTTAAATGAGATTTTTGGTGGAACACCAAACTTAGCATCCTTCATTCACCTTTAAATTGTTTTGGTGTGCAACACCAAACTTAGCTCCTTGCAATACAGATAAATCTACTTAACCCTTTTATTGAAATAGTTAGGAAAAGAAAACTACCTCTGGTTGGGTTGCCTCCCAACAAGCGCTTGTTTATCGTCATTAGCTTGACATTGGTTCCTTGTTAGGGTGGCTGATGATTATGGTGCCTCAGCTTGTCCCTTCTCACTGTGAGCCTTCTTCCTATGCTTTGATGATCAATCTCTATATGCTCCAACGAGAGTATCTTATTAACAGTGTAATAATCATCAGTTTGTGAGCCTGTCTCCAACTGCTGGTATATCAGCTTCACTTTGTCTCCTTTTGAGAACCCTTCAGTTGGGATTCTTTTGTTTCTCCACCCTTTGAGAATCCTTTTTTTGCTCTTCTTTCCTTTCTTTAGTGGCCCTTCTGTCTTGGCAGCAGGCTTTATATCAGGAGCTTTCTTCCTAGTGATCAAATTTTTAATCTCTTCCTGCCTTCCCTTCTCAGTCTTCACATCTTCATCATCCTTTTGTTCTTCTCCACTGTCTGTCTTCTGCTTCATAAGTGAGTTGATAAGTGCGTTCTTGGGTTTTTCATTCCAGTTCAAATCTTTCTCTTCAACTCATGCATCTTTTTTCTTCAGCAGTACGCTGTATTTCCTTAAAGACGTTTAGAGTGATCTTCTCATCATGTGCTCTCAGAGTCATTTCTGCTTTTTCCGCATCAATGATGGCTCTTGCTGTGGCTAGGAAAGGTCTTCCCAATATGATAGAATTGCCTCCCTCTTAAATCCAAGATCACAAAATCTGCTGGAAATATAAACTTATCCATTTTGACCAAGAGATTCTCAACCACTCCATTAGGGATTACCATTGATCTATCAGCAAGTTGCAAAGTCATCCTTATATGTTTCACTTCTTCTATGGACAACTTTCTCATCATAGATAAAGGCATCAGATTGATACTTGATTCTAAATCACACAATGCCTTATCAACGAATATATTGCCAATGGTGCTAGGCAGAAAGAAACTCCTAGGATCTTTGAGTTTTGGTGGAAGGCCTTTTTGGATTACTGTACTACACTCTTGGGTTAAGACCACTGTCTCCTTTTCATTCCAGCTTCTCTTTTTGTTGATGAGCTCTTTGAGGAATTTCGCATACAATGGCATTTATTGTAGCACTTCAGCAAGAGGAATGTTGATTTCCATCTTCTTAAAAACCTCAAGGAACTTGGGAAATTATTGATCCTTGAGCTCTCTATGCAATCTTTGAGGATATGTCAAAGGGGGAGTATAAGGCTTTACTTCCTTCCTCTGTTCTTGTAAGCTCTCCGCCATGACTTGTTTTCCTTTCTTTGAGGCTTGTAGCTCTTCATCCTTCTTCTTGAGCTCTTCCTGGTCTTTCTTTTCAATTGCCACTTCCTTTTTGCTGTCAGCCTTGTCATCCTCTGCTGGCTTCTTGTGAACTTCTTTATCATTCCTCAAAGTTTTTCCACTTCTTAACTGGATGGCCTTACATTCTTCTTTGGAATTTGGAATGGTATCACTTGGGAAAACATTGGTTGGTCTTTCAGCTTGTCTGGCCAATTGCCCTACTTATCTTTCAAGATTCCTCATGGTGGCCTCTTGTCTCTCTTGGCTCTTAATTAAACTCTCTTGCCCTTTGGCTAGACCCTGTGTGGTTTGAGCAAGTGCTTGTAATGTGGCCTCAAGAGTTGAGATTCTAGTTTCCTGATGTTCAATGGATGGCATGTTGGAATATGATGGTTGTTGCTGGAAGTTATTTGGGTTGTTGAAGTGGTTGTTCTAGGAATTGAAAGGTGGTGTGGAGAAGTTATTTTGGTGAATATGTGAGTTGTTGGGTTGCTGATATGAGTTTTGTGGTTTTCTGTATTGGTTAGTGTTATTTGATGAATGAGTTTGGTTGTTTGTGTTGCGGGAGTTGTTGGAATTGTGATTCTTTTGCCATGAATTTTGATTATCACCACACCTCAAGTTGGGATGATTCTTCTACAATAAATTGTATGTATCTCCATGAAATTCATTCTGAAAAGAGCTTGAGGTGTTATGCATATATTGGACTTGTTCTGGTTGCTGCTCACAGTTGCTTTTCTCAAAGGCTTCCTCACTTTGGCTCCACCCAATTGAAGGTTGGCTTGATGTGTTCACTGCAGCTACTTGGAGTCCATTAATCCTCTTTATCATCAATAGTGTCTACTCCTTCTAACTCCAACACACCCTTCTTTTAAACCGGTTGGCGTTGCCTTTGATGAGCATAGAAGTATTGATTATTGGTCACAGTGTCTATGAGATTTTGGGCTTCCTTAGCTGTCTTCATTAGTTGTAATGAGCCTCCTGCAGAGTAGTCTAAGGATTCTTGAGCTTTTAAAGTTAACCCCTCATAGAAATTCTGGAGTCTGTCCCATTCACTAAACATCTCAGGTGGATATTTCTTAATCAAAGCTTTGTATCTTTCCCATGCCTCATAAAGTGATTCTCCATCCATTTGAGTTAATGTTTGCACTTCTGTTTTCAGTTTTATGATCCTCTGAGGTGGGTAAAACTTAGATAGGAATTTGTTCACCAAATCATCCCAAGTGTTAATGCTTTCTTTGGAGAATGTTTCAAGCCATTAAGATGCTTTGTCTCTCAGGAAAAATGGGAACAGCAGCAACTTATAGATATCTAGATGCACACCATTGGTTTTGACAGTTTCACAAATCCTCAAAAAAGTGGATAAGTACTGATTTGGATCTTCAAGTGGACCTCCTCCATAGGAGCAATTGTTCTGCACCAAAGTGATAAGTTGAGGCTTCAACTCAAAGTTGTTTGCATGAACATTGGGAGTGAGTATATTGCTCCCACAGTGTCTTGGATTGGGGAAGGTGTAAGAGGCTAGAACTCTCTTTTGAGGTGGGCCATTGTTGTTAGCCACTTCCTCTGGTGGATTAGGGAGGTTATCCTCCATTTCTTAGTCCTCCTCTTCTGATTCTTCTTCTCCAATAACACCCTTTCCCCTTGCTTCTCTTCTCAATCTCAAAAATGTCCTCTCTGGCTCAGAATCAAAAGAGGTAGATGCACCTCTTCTTCCTCCTGGCATACAACACAAACAAAACTAAAAAACTAAAAGCAAAACACTCTACTACTAGAGTGTGGTTAGAATTAGTTTAAACAAAATCTCAAACAGTTAAAATGCTTAACAAAAATAGAAATAAAAATGCTTAATCTAGATCATCACCTGCTTAATCATTATCAATCTATATCAATCTCCGGCAATGGTGCCTGATGCACGGAAACTTATCTCTCAACAAATTTCCCTTCGGCAAGTATACCGAATTGTCGTCAAGTAAAAACTCACAATAGAGTGAGGTCGAATCCCACAGGAATTGATTGGTCAAGCAACTTTAATTAGAGGAATGTTCTAGTTGAGCTAAGCAGAAATTGAGTTGAGAAATTGTAGAAAATTAAATGGCGGGAAAGCCAATAATAGAAAGTAAATTGCAGAATCTTAAATGGGGATTTGGGGAGATGAGCATAAAAGTAAATGGCAGAAGGTAAAGAGAATGGGTAAGATCAGAAATGGGGGTTCATTGGGCTTAGGAGATGTTGCATTCTCCGGATTAAGTTCGTTCTCATCTCTTCCTCAATCAATGCATTCATTGATCTCCTTGGCAATCTTAAGTGATTGGATTCCAATTCCTTGGCAACCCAATTTCTCTAAGCTTGAACAATTGCCCAATTCCTTGATTTAATTGCTCATGGGAAGAGATGAAGTATGGTCACTAATTATAGCACATGTATTTCCAAATCAAAGTGTTGGTAGGATTATATGTCATTATATCCATTGAAACCCCAATTTGGTCTAACATGAGAAAGCAATTCTAGCATGATCTCCTCATCCCTTTTCCAAGGCTCAAAGGAGATCCAATTTTGGAGAGTTTCTTTTCCAAGACAACTAGCCAATTGATTTAAGATCGAAAGCTTTCTAGTAAATCAAGAGAAAAGAAAGAAGAAGAAGAATGAAAACTATAGTTGATCCATCAAATTACAACAGAGCTCCCTAACCTAATGAAAATGGGTTTAGTTGTTCATAGCTTTGGAAATGGAAGATGATAGAGATGAGTACATTCTGAAATTAAAATTGGAAATTGCAGAGAAAGTAAAATGTACAAAGTGTAGCCCTCCAAATTACCGATCCCCTATATATACTACTGTACTCTTCTGATCTTCTAGTTAGCTCTTCAAGTCTTGGATATGGGCCCTTGATCTTTAGTTGAAGCAGTTACAGTCTTCAGTGGGCTCAGCTTTGCTTGCAGAAAGAATGTGAGTCAGGCATGGTAGTTAGGACGTTAGTGGTGTTAACGTTAAGTGTAAACTTGGGTTCGAAAGTGTTAGTGACGATAACTTAGTCACTAACATTCCAAACCAGTTGATCCACGTTAACTTCAACGTTAGTGGTACTAACGTGACCACTAACGTAGCCTCTTAGCCCTTTGCAAGCGTTATTGACACTTACTTTTACCAATAACGCTGCTCCTTGTCCCTCTTTCCCACGTTAATGATCCACGTTAGTGTAACTAACGTGGCCCTTAACGTGGGCATGCCAAAGCTTGAGGGCGTTAGTGACACTTACCTTTGTCACTAACGCTTCAAAATGCCCCTTCCTTTCATGTTAGTGCTTCACGTTAATGGCATTAACGTGACCACTAACGTGGGTGTGCTTGCCATCTCCAACGTTAGTGACAAAGGTTAGTGTCACTAACGTTGGCATATCATCCCTTGCTCCACGTTACCATTCGCGTTAGTGGTCTTAACGTGACCACTAATGTAGGCAATCTTGGCCTGATCCAGCGTTAGTGACAAAGGTGAGTGTCACTAACGTTGGCGATCTCTTCTTATCCCACGTTAGAGTTCACGTTAATTGGATTAACGTGACTCTTAACGTGGCTATGTGTGGCCTTTTGGAACGTTAGTGGTGTTTACTTTTACCACTAACGTTGGAGCTTCTCTTTCCTTCCACGTTAGTTCCCACGTTAATGTAACTAACGTAGCAACTAACGTGGGTTATGGTGGCTTTCGAAGGCGTTATTGGTGATAACTTTACCACTAACGTTGCAAGCTTGCTCCCGTTCCACGTTAGTGGTCACGTTAGTGAGACTAACGTGGCTGCTAACGTGGCTCTTCTTTGCTTAATGAAAGAACAAGAGAAACAAGTCCTTATTATAGAAGTCAAGTTCTTGGTCTATGGGGTTTCATGCGTAGTAACTTAGGTTCATTCCTTTACTGGTTTTCAGGTCCGTATCATGCTCTTGAATACTCGTTCGATTGCATCCTATGAGATCCTTATTCATTGATCTCCCCCTTCTTTTCAGGGTTTATTGCATTCTTAGGCTAAGTGCTTTGTGAGGGGTGACTCTTTAAGATAAGCTTTCAGCCAACACTCCTGAACCAGTTAGTTCAAGGTGCTAGGTGTTGAAATACCCCTAAGGACCTACTTCCTCAAATCTCTCTCCCCCATACATGCACACCACAGGCATATGGTTTGTTATTTTCTTTTCTTAAGGCCTTGGTGTCCAGCACCTCTTTGGGTTACTAAGTGTTCTGTAGCAAGGTTGCTCTTGATAGTGGATTTTCAGTTGATAATCCCGGGTTAGTTAACCCAAGTTACCAAGTGATGAAGCACTCTGGAGAACTTATTCATCCAAGCTGATCCTTTGCACAAGAACACCACAGACACATGCCTCAATATTTAAACCCTTGGTGCCTAACCTTATTTCTTATTCTTTTTCTTTCTTTTTCAAACTCTCACTATTCTTTTCTTTTTTCTTATTAGGATCTTGTTGTTTAGCTAGTCTCATAGAATGTGCTTCAAGCATATGAGTCAGAACATCTAGTTGCTTGTAGACCTTGTTGGTAAACCAACTTAGCTAACCAATTACCACACCACAAAAATTGAGAACTTACTTCACAAGATGAACCCCACTTTGGTTTTTCATAACATTCTCTTTTATTTCTCTTAAGGGACAAGCATACAATTAAGCAGGATGGGGTGGAGACAGGGAACTAGCTAGTCACTTATTGAGCATCCAAGGCAGTATGGGCGGAATTCATAATGATAGTAAACTAGTTTTTGTAGGGGTACATTCAGGCTTCCAATTTAAACATTCCAAAGCAGATGGAATTAAGTAACAATACAACCTCTTGTGTTGACTTCTAGCTCTCCCTTTGTCATCATCCATAGCTTTTGCATCCTTCTTTGTCTCCTTGGATGATGGTGCATCATTTTTCCAAGAGATTGATTGAATTCCTGCAAAGTTATTGGAAGTTGCTTATTCCCAAAGTACTTGAGAAATAGTTAGCATGCATTTATGCTTGTGAATTCCTGAACTTAATTTGGTGTGTGAACACCAAACTTAGTTCCTTGCCTAATACAACAAATTAAATACATGCAGAGAACCTTATGTGCTTTTATTAAGAAAACAATTATGAACTAGAAACTAAACTATTGTCAAGTAGTTTCCCTGATTGGTTGGAGCTAGTGACTAGTCATGCTGAGGGTTACAATGTGTTCTATAATGAAATCTTTGGTGGAACACCAAACTTAGAATTACAGATTCACTGTTGGATTATTTTGGTGTGGAACACCAAACTTAGCTCCTTGCAATACAGAAAATCTACTTAACTCTTTTATTGAATTAACTAGGAAAAGAAAACTACCTTTGGTTGGGTTGCCTCCCAACAAGTGCTCTTTTAATGTCATTTGCTTGACATTTTGGTCATGAATTTCTTCCTCTTCTTTCAGTTTGTTAAGAAGAATGACCTCCAGTGGAAAAAGAAGTCAGTTGATGCCCCTTGTTTTGGGTGCTTCTTCCCAGCAAGCTTTCTTTTGTGATTGGCTTGAGTAAATTTGCTTGTTGGGTCAGCAGTTTGATTGTTCTTTGACCTTCTTTTTTTCATGGATATGATCCTTTGTTGTTCGGTCATAATCCTTCTTTTTGTGCTTGTTTCCATTACCTTTACACCTTTGATCTCAAGACTTGGGTATTGTTAGATAGTTGGAGCTTCCTCTTCATCAAGAGCTTCTTGAATTGGTGGCTTAATGGATTCACCCTCTCTGCAACTCTCTGTTTCATTGGAGTGTGGACTTCCTTGATTGATTTCCTCCTTTTCTACTACATGATGTTGCATTGAGTCTTTTGGGGGTGAGTTTACATGTTCCGTTGTCACCCTTAGTAGCCTCTGTGGGTATGGAGCTTTGGGCTTGTATACTCTCACAACCTCCTCCTTCTTTATAGGAATTTCACTTGATATGGATGCCTCTTTTTCTTGTTCTTCTGATTCCTCCCTTGTTCTTGACGATTGAATGAACTCTTCTATTTCTGGAGGGAGTGAAGTGGTCTCTCTTTGTGATCTCAACTCTTCAATGAATTGTTCTTCAGAATAGGATTGTGCTATCTGTCTTAATCTTTCTTCATGCTCCCTTTTTGCTATTTTCTCCTCTTCGTTTGTCTTTATTATTTCTTAAAGAAGGAGTTCTATCCTAGCAAGTCTATCTTCTTCTCTACTTTTTTTGAGTTCTTCAATGATGAGTTCCATCTTAGCAAGTCCATCTAAAGGAGGTTGGGTAGGTTGTGATGGTTGGATGGGTTTGGCTTGTGAATGGAATTGGTTATTTTGTGGTTGTGTGTTCAGAAAGTGGTATAACTCTTGTGGGTAATGGATTGAGTTTGTGGATGGTGAGATGAATTATATGGATTTGGGACGGAATTTTGTGCTGAGGTATACTCAAGTGATGAAGAATTTAGGCATGTAAAACTTGGAGGTAAGGTTGGATAATTGAGAGGTGATGGCTCTTGATGAATGGGATATGAATGAGTGAAATCTCTTTGATTTTGATCTTTCTAGCCGCAACTTGAGTAGTGATCAAATTCACCAAAATATGGACCATTTTGTGGCTTTAAAAAGTACCCCATTTCATGTTCTTGATACTCCCACCCACCATGAGTATAGTAATGTGAATCATTCCGTGGTGGTGGAGAGTTTCTCATGAAATTTGATTGACTAAAATCTGATGGATGCTCTTTTTTTTCCTGCAAAAAGCTCTGTCTCAAACAATAATCAACAAAAGAAATTGGAATCTCCATTGTAATAAATGAGGGATTCTTACTGAGGCAATATCACAAACAGTTAGTGGATAAGGAAAAAACCACTTAAATTGCAGAGAATAGCATTAAGCAAACTGAAACGAAAACTAACTAACAAAAGAAAAAAAATTGCTCAATCTAGTTATCCTCTAATTTAATAATTGTCGATACAAAATCAATCCCCAGCAATGGTGCCATAAACTTGATGCACAGAAACTTATCTCTCAACAAATTTTCCTTCGGCAAGTATACCGAATTGTCGTCAAGTAAAAACTCACAATAGAGTGAGGTCGAATCCCACAGGAATTGATTGGTCAAGCAACTTTAATTAGAGAAATGTTCTAGTTGAGCTAAGCAGAAATTGAGTTGAGAAATTGCAGAAAATTAAATGGCGGGAAAGCCAATAACAAAAAATGTAAGTGCTGGAAATAAATGGCAGAATGTAAATTGCAGAATCTTAAATGGGATTTGGGGAGATGAGCATAAAAGTAAATGGCAGAAGGTAAAGAGAATGAGTAAGATCAGAAATGGGGGATTCATTGGGCTTAGGAGATGTTGCATTCTCCGGATCAAGTTCATTCTCATCTCTTCCTTAATCAATGCATTCATTGATCTCCTTGGCAATCTTATGTGATTGGATCCCAATTCCTTGGCAACCCAATCTCTCTAAGCTTGAACAATTACCCAATTCCTTGATTTAATTGCTCATGGGAAGAGATGAAGTATGGTCACTGATTATACCACATGTATTTCCAAATCAAAGTGTTGGTAGGATTATATGTCACTATATCCATCGAAACCCCAATTTGGTCCAACATGAGAAAGCAATTCTAGCATGATCTCCTCATCCCTTTTCCAAGGCTCAGAGGAGATCTAATTATGGAGAGTTTCTTTTCCAAGACAACTAACTAATTGATTTAAGATCGAAAGCTTTCTAGTAAATCAAGTGAAAAGAAAGAAGAAGAAGAATGAAAACTATAATTGATCCATCAAATTACAACAGAGCTTCCTAACCCAATGAAAAGGGGTTTAGTTGTTCATAGCTCTGGAAATAGAAGATGATAGAGAAGAGTACATTCTGAAATTAAAACTGGAAATTGCAGAGAAAGTAAAATGTACAAAGTGTAGCCTTCCAAATTACCAATCCCCTATATATACTACTGTACTCTTCTGATCTTCTAGTTAGCTCTTCAAGTCTTGGATATGGGCCCTTGATCTTTAGTTGAAGCAGTTATAGTCTTCAGTGGGCTCAACTTTGCTTGCAGAAAGAATGTGAGTCAGGCATGGTAGGACGTTAGTTAGGATGTTAGTGGTGTTAAAGTTAAGTGTAAACTTGGGTTCGAAAGAGTTAGTGACGATAACTTTGTCACTAACATTCCAAACCAGTTGATCCACGTTAACTTCAACGTTAGTGGTACTAACGTGACCACTAACGTAGCCTCTTAGCCCTTTGCAAGCGTTATTGACACTTACTTTTACCAATAACACTGCTCCTTGTCCCTCTTTCCCACGTTAATGATCCATGTTAGTGTAACTAACGTGGCCTTTAACGTGGGCATGCCAAAGCTCGAGGGCGTTAGTGACACTTACCTTTGTCACTAACGTTTCAAAACGCCCCTTCCTTCCACGTTAGTGCTTCACGTTAATGGCATTAACGTGACCACTAACGTGGGTGTGCTTGCCATCTCCAACGTTAGTGACAAAGGTTAGTGTCACTAACGTTGGCATATCGTCCCTTGCTCCACGTTACCATTCGTGTTAGTGGTCTTAACGTGACCACTAACGTAGGCAATCTTGGCCTGATCCAGCGTTAGTGACAAAGGTGAGTGTCACTAACGTTGGCGATCTCTTCTAATCCCAAGTTAGAGTTCACATTAATTGGATTAACGTGACTCTTAACGTGGCTATGTGTGGCCTTTTGGAACGTTAGTAGTGTTTACTTTTACCACTAACATTGGAGCTTCTCTTTCCTTCCACGTTAGTTACCACGTTAATATAACTAACGTAGCAATAAACGTGGGTTATGATGGCTTTCGAAGGCGTTATTGGTGATAACTTTACCACTAATGTTGCAAGCTTACTCCCATTCGACGTTAGTGGTCACGTTAGTGAGACTAACGTGGCTACTAACGTGGCTCTTCTTTGCTTCCTTTGTCCTAAAATCAAACAAACAAGGTGCATCAAAGCTTTGTTTCAAGTCATGAGATCATGCATCATCCATTTTATCATTCAATTCATGCATAATTCTCATGAAATCATGTAAAGTTCACAATGTTTGCTTGAATCAAGATGTAAGTGTATATTCACCCAAAACTTGCTTATTTACTAAGAAAATGCATGAAACCACCCTAAAATAGTAAAGAAAAAGGTCAGTGAAACTGGCCAAGATGCCCTGACATCAGTGCAAAAAACTTGATGAGGAAAAAATGATTCCACACAAACTCACCGGCAAGTGTACCGGGTCGTATCAAGTAGTAAAACTGACAAAAGTGAGGTTGATCCCACAGGGATTCATGGATTGAGCAACTTTATTATGGTGATGAATTTAGTTAAGCGAATATTGTGAATTCGCTGAAATTTTGATCCCAGGTGCTCCATCGACGCGTGCACGTCAAGTACGCATGCGCGTCGATTGCAAAACTTCACCTCCAAATTTGAATCTGCCCGAAAATGCTAGCTTACTGAACGTAGCGCTCTCTTTTGAAAACGAGCGCCAACCACTTCCACGGGTACGCGTCATGCACGGGTACCCGTGGGTTTTCGTAAATTGCTCCTGACGCGTAAGCGTCCCATACGCGTGTGCGTCGCTACTGAGTGTGGCGTTCTTTCTTTGAACGTAACGTTACTCTGCAGTGCTTCTCTTTCTCTTCATTTTCTCACCTGAATCCAATCAAAAGGGCAATCAAAGTCTCACCAAAATCATAAGAATTTGCATCATTCATAATAATCACTTAATTCTTGCATAAATCTCATGATTTTGTATAAAATAAATGATGTTTGATTGAATCAAAATAATCATAGAATTCCACTCCAACCACTTATTGTGCAAGAAAGTTCATAAAACCTAATGAAACAAATGAGAAATGCTTGTGAAACTAGCATAAGATGAGTTGTCATCAGACGGTCATGAAAGAATTTAGGCCTATAAGTCTATGTAATGTCATATACAACATTTTAATTAGAGTTCTTGTTAATCATTTCCGCCCTTTCCTTCGGAGGTCATTGGTTCCCTTCAAGGGAATTTATCCCAGGGAGAGGAACGAGCGAGAACATCATTATTGCGCAAGAGATCCTTAATTTTATGCCCAAGACCAAGTCCAAGAAAGGTACTATGACTTTCAAAATTGATTTAGAGAAGGCATGTGATAGCGTAGATTGGAGATTTCTTCAACATTCTCTTACTAGTTTTGGCTTTTCTCAGAACATAACTAGCCTAATCATGAGGTGTGTTTGCTCTTCTTCTCTTTCAATCCTATGGAATGGTGAGAGGTTACAGAACTTTAATCCTCAGAGAGGGTTGAGACAAGGTGACCCTCTATCTCCATATCTCTTTGTTATGTGTATGAAATGATTGGCGTGCCTTATCTCTCATTATATTTCTAATGGATCTTGGGTCCTTGTTGCCATCTCCAAAGGGAGAACTAGGATTTCACATCTTATGTTTGCTGACGACCTTCTCTTTTTTTGCAAAGCAACAAGGTCGCAAGTTGAAATGGTTATGCAGGTTCTTGATCTCTTTTCAAAGGCTTCTGGATTGAAAGTTAATCTGGCCAAGTCTAAAGCTCAGTGCTCTAAGAATATCACTCAGCGGAGGAAGGAGGTCTTGTCAATGGTTTCTCAGATTCACTTAACTCAGAACCTAGATAGATATTTCGGGGTGAACATTGGTCATGATAGAGTGGTGAAAAAGACGATGCAAGAGGTTATTGACAAGGTCCAAGGGAGGCTAGCTAGCTAGAAAGGTAGGCTGCTTAACAAGGCAGGAAGGTTATGTTTGGTTAAGTCGGTGTTGACTTCGATTCCAGTATAATATGCAAGTAGTCTTTTTTCCCTCTTATGCTTGTGGAAAAATTGATTCGATGAGGAGACAATTCCTTTAGAAGGGTCAGATTGCTGGGAGGGGACTATCCTTTGTGAATTAGACTAAGGTTGTCGCTCTGAGAAAACATGGAGGCCTAGGAGAGAAGAGCACTAGGTGTGTGAACATTGCCCTTCTAGGAAAGCTTGTTTGTCAACTTCTTCACTATAAAGAGAAACTTTGGGTACAACTCTTAACTAAAAAGTATCTATCTACTGGGAAAGATTTTATGGAGGTTGTTGGGGCTTCTTTTGTTTGGAAAAGTGTGATAAAAGCGTTCAACAGCTTGAAAGAGAACTTTGCGTGGTGCTATGGTACTTTGGATCAATCCTTGTAGTTTGATCAATGGTTTTCTTTGGGTAAGCTTACAGACTTAATTCCATACGTTCATATATCTAACCTCCACCTTTCCCTAGATGACGTTATTTGCAATGGTCAATGGGATCTTAGCAAGCTCTATTCTCCTCTTCCTCATCATATCCATTCATCCCTAATTGAGTTGCTTGTTCCTGGTAACAACCATTATGGCCCAGGGTAGGTTTGGGCTGCTGCCTCTACAAAGGAGTATTCTTCTTGAAGTGGATATCTTTGGTTGGCAAAAAGAAAATTCTAATGGGATGAAAGTGAAGACTGGAATTGGATATGGAAGCCTTTCATTCTGGAGAAGATCAAGTTCTTGTTCTGGCTTTCTCTTCAAAATGTTGTCCCTACTGAAGTGCTTCGGTTCAAGCTGAAGTTAATAATTAGTGATATTTGTAAGAGGTGTAGGGCCCATTCTGAATTAATACTGCAATGTTTTAGAGATTGCAACAGGGCTAAAGCTGTTTGGAATATCCTCGACCCTTCGTTCATCGAGACTAGAGGATCATCCGATTTAGCTCCTTGGCTCAAACAGGGAAAATCTATTAAGGACTGTCTCTTTGCATCGGGAATATGGTGGATATGGAGGCATCGATGTCATGAGATTTTCAACCCCGATGAAGTTTGGTCCGATAAGAAAGTGGCGATCCTAGCTAGAAATATGAGCTTTGATCTTAGAAACATTCATGACAACCGGACTATCTTTTTTTATATTGAAAGGAAATTTAAGTGGGAGCCTCCATTCAACGGCACTCTCAAGGTCAATGGTGCACAAATCCCCACGCTTCGTACAACTGAACCAGCAAGTGCACTGGGTCGTCCAAGTAATACCTGAGCGAGTCAGGGTCGATCCCACGAGGATTGTGGTTTGAAGCAAGCTATGATTATCTTGTAGGTCTTAGTCAGGCGGATAGAAGATTTGTTGGATTTGTGAGATCTAAACCAGGTTGACATGTTTAATTGCATAAAAGGAAATAAAGAAAAAGGTAATCAGAACTCAGAAGTAGTGTAAACTATGATAGGAAGGTGGTTAAGGCTTGGAGATGTTTTGTCCTTCTGGATTAACTCTGATAGTCTTCTTCAATTGTGAAGGATTTCTTCTCTGGTAGGCTATATGTGATTGACGCTGGTTTGAGTAGCCGCCAATACTCTTCCAAATCTGAACCCCGGGGTTAGTGCGGATCCAGTCTGATTGAAGGTGAAGCTCCTGCAGTTCATTCTCTTTGGTCATCCTACTCAAAATGCCAAAGATAAGGTCAAATCTTCCGGATCAGAGGATACTGCACCTTTGGTTCTAGCCTCTACCATAGAGACCCTAATCTCTCCATACTTCGGATGAACTAGTGTCTCGAGAAGTCCCCAATGAAGTCATGGATTAGCAGTCTAAGAGATGTATAATCAAGCTGGTGGTTCATCATTGTCCGATGAAAGACTCACTCTGAACTCATGTAGAATGTGATAACCTTATGCCAGTTCAACGCATTCATATTGATGAAGAACGAAGATACATCTTAGAATAGAGAATCAAACACGGATTGAAGAGAAACAGTAATACTTTTATTAATCCATAAAACTTAGCAGGGCTCCTCCCCTCAACCTAGGAGGTTTAGAAACTCATACTGATAGAAAATACAATGTGTAATTTGAAATATGCTGGAAGAGATCCTAAACAAGTGTGATCTTCTCCCTTTAATACTAAACTAATGACTAAGGATTACATAAAAAAAAGGGTAAAACAGTCTTTTAGTGCTAAAATCCACTTTTGGGGCCCACTTGGTGAGTGATTGGGCTGAGCTTTGATGAGATCGATGTGCTAGGAGGCCTTTAGGGAATTGAACACTGGTTAGGGGGTCCTCTTTGGGCGTTTGGACGCTGGTCTCCTCCTTTGGGCGCTCGACGCCTGGAATGGGGCAGGAGGCTGGCGTTGGACACTAGTTTTGGACCTTTAATTCTGAAGCAAAGTATTGACTATTATATATTGCTGGAAAGCTCTGGAAGTCAGCTTTCGATATCTATTAAGAATGCTCTATTTGGACGTCTGTAGCTCCATAAAAGCTCTTTCGAGTGCAAGGAGGTTAGATTCGGACAACATCTGTAGTGCTTTCTCTGTCTCTGAATCATACTTTTGCTCTAGCTTCTTAATTTCAGCCAGAAAATACCTGAAATTGCATAAAAACACACAAACTCAAAGTATAATCCAAAAATATGAATTTTGCACTAAAACCTATGAAAATATAATAAAACTTAAAAAAATATGCTAAAAATATATGAAATAATGCCAAAAAGCGTATAAAATATCCGCTCATCAGTCAACTGTGATGCTAGTGTTCTTCAGGGAGTCCATCGGGCAGGTTTTTATTGTGTTCTGAGGGATGATAGAGGGAGATCGGTGCTGGGCCATTCAGGTGCTCTTCCTTTCTGGTTTATTTATCGTTGTGAGCTGTTGGCTTCCTGGCAGGGGCTGATATTAGCCTGGGAAGCTGGTTGTATGAGTGTTATTTGCGAGACAGACTCGCTCGATGCTATCTTGTATTAAGTAACATGAGGTGAAGGATATTGCGTTAAAACTCTAAGATCTTTTGTCCAAAGACTGGGAGCAAGAAGTGATTGGTGGCTAATGGTCTCGCTGATTGGTTGGCTAAATCTGGAGCAAGAAGTGATTCCGCTCATGTTTATTGGATCAAGCTTGGTATAGATTTGGAGCAAATCCTAGTGCAGAAGGCTACTGGTTCTAGCTAGTTTAGCTTGTCTTGTGTTTTGTTTCTTTATTTTTTGATTTTTTCAATCACCAAAAAAACATCAACTACTAAAATTGTGGAAAGCTATTTAGAATGATGTTGATTAGCCAAATTTAATCATCTTAATTATCATTAAATTAGAACAAATATGTCATTCAAAAATATCCTAGACATTCTATCCTTAAACCATCTATTCTATATTCAATTTATTTAAGGTATTTCACTAAACACTTAGAAGGCACAAATAAAATTCAACATTGAAAATTACTAAAACCTAATTCTAAATTCACCAAATTAACAATAGAAATAAAAGGATTTGAAATGAACATAAATTAGAAACAATTTAAAAAAACACATTCCATTAATACAAATAAAATCCTCCATTGAGAAGCATTCATAAAAATAAGCCAAAAAGAGTATGAAAAAAATACAAACCAAAAAAGAATTATTGGAATTAAAAATAGTAGCTCCATCTTTGCAAAACTTAATAGAAATTGAAATGAATCAAACTACTTTGTAAACCCTAATAGAAGATTAAGAACTCTAGAAAGAAGGGAGAGCTTCTCTCTAAAAACTATGCTAAATCTAAAAAATGACCTAATAAATACTAAAACTTATAATCTCCTCTAATTTCCTCCTTTTTATCTTCAACACCTGTCAATTGGGGGCTTTGGAGGTCCAAAATTGCGATTTCACTTGCCAAATTAATGAGCCACGTGAAACTTAGCTCGCGTACATAAATTCATCAAGTTGTTTATGCAAAGCCTCGTGTACACAAAGTTATCCTCACAGTTTTAAATACATATGAATATCATTTTAAAGCCCTATGTCTTGACTTTTTAATGCCACTAAAATCATCTAATTTAACCTTTTGTAACTCAAGTTATGATTTAATTAATGCAAAGATGTCAAGATTTTACAACATCAGAAATATTCATTAAGAATTGAAAAATGTTATTAACATAAAAGTTGTAGTGCTCGAGTTTGCCTTTCCAAGAATTTCAAGTTTCCTTCAATTCAATCACTATAACTCTTTGTAATGTATCTTGACTTTACCATTGCCTTGTATTTCAACACAAAATCTCAAACAAAATTTATCATGGACACCAGTTAGATATTAAATTAGTTATACTCAAATTAAAGACAAAGTTCATATAATATATTAGTTATCGCAATGGAGAAAATATACAAAATCAATTCAAATTTTATAAAAAGTGAAAAAAACTTGATTTAAAATAAAACAAATGTATAAATTTTCTACTCAACAAAGTTAGTTCTATCAATGACCTCCAAAGCTCAGTGCGTGTAATCAGTTCTAAGGGGGTGTTATAGTTAGGAGGGAACTGGAAGAGGAAAAGCGATGTGCTTAACCAACACAAGCAAAGCAAGAATCAACAACACTTTTATTAGTAATGGAATTTTACAAATTTTCTGTACATGGAAAATAACATTTTGAGAGGCATGCACCATCCTATAGTACCAAAGATTAAAATTATTAGACATTGTTGCAGAGTATAACACAAAATAGGAAGACATTACAGATATTGCAAGTTAAAGTTTGAAAACTGGTGCGGAATTTAAATGTCCACAACTGAACCGGCAAGTGTGCTGGGTCATACAAAGTAATACCTTGATGAGCGAATAATTTATACGCTTTTTGGCATTGTTTTTACATAGTTTTTAGTATGTTTTAGTTACTTTTTATTATATTTTTATTAGTTTTTATGCAAAAATCACATTTCTGGAATTTACTATGAGTTTGTGTAATTTTCTGTAATTTCAGGTATTTTCTGACTGAAATTGAGGGACCTGAGCAAAAGTCTGATTCAGAGGCTAAGAAAGGACTGTAGATGCTGTTGAATTCTGACCCTCCTACACTCGAAGTTGATCTTCTGGAGCTACAGAAGCCCAATTGGCGCGATCTCAATTGCGTTGGAAAGTAGACATATTGGGCTTTCCAGCAATATATAATAGTCCATACTTTGCCTGAGATTTGATGGCCCAAACTGGCGTTCAACGCCAGCCAGAGACCCTTTTCTGGCGTAAAATGCCGGAACTGGCACCGGAACTGGCACCGGAACTGGAGTTAGACGCCCAAACTGGCATCCAAGCTGGCATTTAACTCCAGAAAAGGCCTATGCACGTGTAAAGCTCAATGCTCAGCCCAAGCACACACCAAGTGGGCCCCGGAAGTGGATTTCTGCACTCTCTGCACTTAGTTACTCATTTTCTGTAAACCTAAGTTTCTAGTTTAGTATAAAAACTACTTTTAGAGATTTATTTTGAACGGATGACATTTTACACCTCATATTTTATCTTCTACAGCATGAGTCTCTAAACCCCATAGGTGGGGGTGAGGAGCTCTGCTGTGTCTCAATGGATTAATGCAATTACTACTGTTTTCTATTCGATCACGCTTGATTCTGTTCTAAGATACTCACTCGTACTTCAATATAAAGAATATGATGATCTGTGACACTCATCATCATTCTAAAATTTATGAACGCGTGCTTGACAACCACTCCCGTTCTATCTGAGCTCAACGTAGTCATTGGGCAACAGCTTGAGTGCGTATCTCTTGGGTTTCTAATCCACGAGTTTGACTTGCATCTCCTGACAACAGAGCATTCAAACCCATGAGATCAGAATCTTCGTGGTAGAGGCTAGAACCAATCGACAGCATTCCTGAGATCTGAAAAGTCTAAACCTTGTCTGTGGTATTCCGAGTAGGATCTGGGACGGGATGACTGTGACGAGCTTCAAACTCACGAATGTTGGGCGCAGTGACAGTGTGCAAAAGGATAGAGAGATCCTATTCCGACACAAGTGAGAACCGACAGATGATTAGCCGTGCGGTAGCTGTGCCTGGTATTTTTCATCCGAGACGAGAGATCCAATGGTTGATTAGCCATACAGAAACCGTACCTGGACCATTTTCACTGAGAGGACGAATGGTAGCCATTGACAACGGTGATCCACCAACATACAGCTTGCCATGGAAGGAAGCCATGCGTGTTTGGAGAAGAAGACAGTAGGAAAGCAGAGATTCAGACGACAGAGCATCTCCGGAACCTCAACCTGTTCCCCATTACTGAATAACAAGTATCATTCATTTGATGTTATTTACTTTTCATAAACAAAAATCATTTTTATCACTAATCTCCTGCCTAAGAGTTATAGGATAATCATAGCTTGCTTCAAGCCAGCAATCTCCGTGGGATCGACCCTTACTCACGTAAGGTATTACTTGGACGACCCAGTGCACTTGCTGGTTAGTTGTACCGGGGTTGTGAAAAGTGTGATCACAATTCCGTGCACCAAGTTTTTGGCGCCATTGCCGGGGATTGTTCGAGTTTGGACAACTGACGGTTCATCTTGTTACTTAGATTAGGAAAAATTTATCTTTTTGGTTTAGAGTCACTAAATTTGAGTCTTTTATTTTCTTTCCAAAAATTTTTCAAAAATCTTATTTTTCCTTATTAATCTTTAATTTTCCTTTGAGTCTTTTATTATTGTTTTTGTTAAAATTTTAAAATTCTTGTTTTCTTTTTCTAGAATTTTTCAAAACTTTTTAATAAATAGATAAAAACCAATAAACTAATAATTGAGTCTTCTGTTTGAGTTTAGTTTCATGTTTTAAGTTTGGTGCCAATTGCATGTTTTTATTTTTCTTCATATTTTTAATTACATGTTCTTAGTTCTTGATCTTCAAATTGTTCTTGATAATTTTCCTTATTTGATCTTTAAATTTTCTTATTTGGTGTGTTTTGTTGTTTATCTTATACATTTTCGAATTATTAATGTCCAAAGTATAAAAATTTTTAAGTTTGGTGTTTTTTATGTCCTTATTTCCTTAAAAATGTTCAAAATTTGTTCTTGGTGTTCATCTTGACATTCAAAGTTTTCTTATTTGTTTTCTTTGTTTTGATCTAAAAATTCTAAGTTTGGTGTCATTTTATTGTTTTTCTATTTCCTCATTAAATTCAAAAAATATATTTTCCTTTATTTACTCATCATTTTTGAATTCCTTAGGTTGACTTAGTCAAAATTTTTAAAATTTGGTAGTTTCTTGTTAGTCAAGTCAAAATTTCAATTTTAAAAATTTATCTTTTTAAATCTTTTTCAAAACTTCCAAACCACTTTCTCTCTCTTGATTTTTTTCGAAAATCCACACCAAAAAACATTTTCAAATCTTTTTAATTAATTAATTAATTTAGTTTTCTAATTTCTTTTATTTCTTTTTCTTTTCTTAATTTTCGAAACCTGCATCATTTTTTTATTTGCTTTATTTTAATTTCTTTAATTTTAAAAAAAAAGAGAATAAAATTTTTATTTACAATCCACATCATGGACCTAAGTGAAAATGAATAGTCCAAAAGGACTCTGGGGTCATATGCTAACCCCACTACTGCTTCATATGGGAGTAGTATCTGTATACCGCCCATCAGAGCCAGCAAATTTGAGCTAAACCCTCAACTCATTATCATGGTGCAGCAAAATTGCCAGTATTCCGGTCTTCCACAGGAAGAACCTACTGAGTTTCTGGCACAATTCTTACAAATTGCTGACACAGTACGTGATAAGGAAGTAGATCAGGATGTCTACAGATTATTGCTGTTTCCATTTGCTGTAAAAGATCAAGCTAAGAGGTGGTTAAATAACCAACCCACAGCAAGCATAAGAACATGAAAACAGTTATCAGACAAATTCCTGAATCAATATTTCCCTCCAAAAAGGATGACACAGCTAAGGCTGGACATCCAAGGCTTTAAACAAGAGGATAATGAATCTCTTTATAATGCCTGGGAGAGGTACAGAGAGATGCTAAGGAAATGTCCCTCTGAAATATTTTCAGAATGGGTGCAGTTAGACATCTTTTACTATGGGCTTACTAAAAAGGCCCAGATGTCTCTAGACCACTCAGCTGGTGGATCTATACGTATGAGAAAGACAATTGAAGAGGCTCAAGAGCTCATTGATACAATTGCCAGAAATCAGCACATGTACTCAAGTGGTGAGACCTCCATGAAAGAAGAGGCTGAGGCAGCATCTACTGAACTTAGTCCTCAAGAACAAATTGCTGAACTTAATCAGCAACTATTTTCTATAACAAAACAGTTAGGAGAATTTAAAGAGATGCTACAAGAAACTAAAGATGCTAACCAGAATATGGAAAAACAATTGAATCAGACAAGACAGCAGTTATTTAAACAGATAACAGAAGAATGCCAAGCTGTTTATTTAAGGAGTGGAAAGACATTGAATGTCTCAACTCAAAGCAGTAGGAATCCAAAAAAGGAACATCTGACAGAGGATGACCAAACCACTACCCAAAATCCCTCTGAGGACAGTAAGAGCCCAGAGAGGAATGATTCTGGCGTTCAAACGCCAGAAAAGGGTCAGAAGTTGGCATTGAACGCCCAGTGGATGGCCAATTCTGGCATTCAAACGCCAGAAAAGGGTGGCAATCTGGCGTTGAACACCCAAAAAGCACCCAATTCTAGCATTCAAACACCAATAAGGGATTAGACACCTGCAAGTGCTGATAACAACCCCCTTAAGCAAGCATCTCCAACCACTTCTGTAGGAAATAAACCTGTAGCAACTAAGGTTGAAGGATATAAAGCCAATATGCCTTATCCTCAGAAACTTCGCCAAGCAGAGCAGGATAAATAATTTTCCTGCTTTGCAGACTATCTCAGGACTCTTGAAATAAAGATTCCGTTTGCAGAGGCACTTGAGCAAATACCCTCTTATGCTAAGTTCATGAAAGAGATCTTAAGTCATAAGAAGGATTGGAGGGAGATTGAAAAAGTTTTTCTCACTGAAGAATGCAGTGCAGTCATTTTAAAAAAGCTTACCAGAGAAGCTTAAAGATCCCAGAAGCTTTATGATACCATGCACATTATAGGATGCTTGTACCAAGACAGCTTTATGTGATCTTGGGGCAAGTATCAACCTGATACCTGCATCCACTATCAGAAAGCTTGGTTTGACTGAAGAAGTCAAACCAACCCAAATATGTCTCCAACTTGCTGATGGCTCTATTAAAATTCCATCAGGCATAATTGAGGACATGATTGTCAAGGTTGGGCCATTTGCCTTTCCTACTGACTTTGTAGTGCTGGAAATGGAGGAGCACAAGAGTGCAACTCTCATTCTAGGAAGACCTTTACTAGCAACTGGACGAACCCTCATTGACGTCCAAAAAGGGGAGGTAACCCTAAGAGTCAATGAGGATGAGTTTAAGTTGAATGCTGTCAAAGCTATGCAGCATCCAGACACATCAAAAGACTGTATGAGCGTTGATATTATTGACTCCCTGGTGGAAGAGGTCAATATTACTGAGAGTCTCGAATAAGAGCTAGAGGACATTTTTAAAGATGTCCAGCCTGATCTGGAGGAACCAGAGAAAACAGAAGAACCTCTGAAAACTCCTTAGGAAGAGGAGAAGCCTCCTAAACCCGAGCTCAAACCACTACCACCATCCCTGAAATATGCATTTCTGGGAGAAGACGACACTTTTCCGGGAATCATAAGCTCTGCTTTAGAGCCATAAGAAGAGAAAGCACTAATTCAGGTGCTAAGGACACACAAGACAGCTCTTGGGTGGTCCATAAGTGATCTTAAGGGCATTAGCCCAGCCAGATGCATGCACAAGATCCTATTGGAGGATGATTTTAAGCCAGTGGTTCAACCACAGAGGCGGATGAATCCATCCATGAAGGAGGTGGTGCAGAAAGAGGTCACTAAGTTACTAGAGGCTGGGATTATTTATCCTATTTCTGATAGCCCCTGGGTGAGCCCTGTCCAAGTTGTCCCCAAGAAGGGAGGCATGACAGTGGTTCATAATGAAAAGAATGAACTGGTTCCTACAAGAACAGTTACAGGGTGGCGTATGTGTATTGACTACAGAAGGCTCAATACAGCCACCAGAAAGGATCATTTTCCTTTACCAATCATAGACCAGATGCTAGAGAGACTAGTAGGTCATGAATACTACTGCTTTTTGGATGGCTATTCAGGTTACAACCAAATTGCAGTAGATCCTCAGGACCAAGAGAAAACAGCATTCACATGTCCATCTGGAGTATTTGCCTACAGAAGGATGCCATTTGGTCTATGCAATGCACCTGCAACCTTTCAGAGGTGCATGCTCTCTATCTTCTCTGATATGGTAAAAAATTTTTTGGAAGTCTTCATGGATGACTTCTCAATATTTGGAGACTCATTCAGCTCCTGTCTTGACCATCTAGCACTTGTTCTGAAAAGGTGCCAAGAGGCTAACCTGGTTTTAAACTGGGAGAAATGTCACTTTATGGTGACTGAAGGAATTGTCCTTGGGCATAGAATTTTGAACAAGGGAATAGAGGTGGATCAAGCTAAGGTAGAGGTAATTGAAAAATTACCACCAACTGCCAATGTTAAGGCAATTAGAAGCTTTCTGGGGCAGGCAGGATTCTATAGGAGGTTTATAAAGGATTTTTCAAAAATTGCAAAATCTCTGAGCAATCTGCTAGCCGCTGATACACCATTTTTCTTTGACACAGAGTGTCTGCAGGCATTTGAGACTCTGAAAGCTAAGCTGGTCACAGCACCAGTCATTTTTACACCAGACTGGATATTACCATTCGAACTAATGTGTGATGCCAGTGACCATGCCATTGGTGCAGTATTAGGACAGAAGCATGACAAGCTTCTGCATGTCATTTATTATACTAGCCGTGTTTTAAATGACACGCAGAAGAATTACACAACCACAGAAAAGGAGTTGCTTGCAGTGGTTTATGCCATTGACAAGTTCAGATCTTATTTAGTAGGATCAAAAGTGATTGTGTACACTGACCATGCTGCTCTAAAATATTTCCTCACAAAGCAAGATTCAAAACCCAGACTCATAAGATGGGTGTTCCTTCTGCAAGAGTTTGATATAGAAATAAGAGATAGAAAAGGGACAGAGAACCAAGTAGCTAATCACCTGTCCCAGATAGAACCAGTAGCAGGAGCGTCCCTCCCTCCTACTGAGATCTCTGAAACCTTTCCGGATGAGCAACTCTTTGCCATTCAGGAAGTACCGTGGTTTGCAGACATTGCAAACTATAAAGCAATGAGATTCATACCCAAAGAGTACAGTAGGCAGCAAACAAAAAAATTGGTTTCTGATGCAAAGTACAACTTGTGGGATGAACCATATCTCTTTAAGAGATGTGCAGACGGAATAATCCGTAGATGTGTGCCTAGAGAAGGGGCACAGAGGATCCTATGGCATTGCCATGGATCACAATATAGAGGACATTTTGGAGGTGAGCGAACAGCCACAAAGGTTCTCCAATGTGGCTTTTACTGACCTACTCTCTATAGAGACTCCCGAGAGTTTGTACGTCACTGTGATAGTTGCCAGAGAGCTGGTAATCTGTCTCACGGTTATGCCATGCCTCAGCAAGGGATCTTAGAGATTGAGTTGTTTGATGTATGTGGTATTGACTTCATGGGGCTTTCCCACCATCATATTCAAACACTTATATTCTGGTGGCAGTAGACTATGTATCTAAATGGGTAGAGGCAATTGCAACACCCACTAACGATACTAAGACAGTGATGAAGTTCCTCCAGAAGCATATCTTCAGCAAGTTCGGTGTCCTTAGGGTACTGATCAGTGATGGAGGCACTCATTTCTGCAATAAACAGCTTGACTCTGGTATGATCTGATATGGAATCAACCACAAAGTGGCAACTCCATATCATTCACAGACAAATGGGCAGGCTGAAGTCTCAAATAGAGAACTAAAACAAATCCTGGAACGGACTGTAAGTACCCGTAGAAGGGATTAGGCAAGAAGTTTGGATGATGCAGAAGTCTGGATGATGCTCTGTGGGCGTTGATAAACCACTATTTTATGGTTTATCTTGTGCTCAATTGAGTGGTTTTTATCAACTCTTTACCCACTTATTGATACTATTTGCATGGTTTTACATTTGCCTTCCTAATTATGTGCTTTGATTGAAAACATGCTTCTTTGGCCTTAAGTTCCCTATGTTTAAATCCTCTCTTATTACCATTAGATGCCTTGATATGTGTGTTAAGTGATTTCATAGATTACAGGGTAGGAATGGCTCAGAGGATGGAAAGGAAGCATGCAAAAATGGAAGGAATACAAGAAGTTGGAGAAATTGCTAAGCTGTCCAGCCTGACCTCTTCGCACTAAGACAGCCATAACTTGAGCTACAGAACTCCAAATGACGCGGTTCCAGTTGAGTTAGAAAGCTAACGTCCGGGGCTTCGATTTGATATATAATTTGCTATAGCTGCTCCGAAGTTAGGTGATGCAAACGCGTGAATGACGCGCCCACGTCGCATCTGCGAACTTCAATCCGCGCGGACGCGTGGACGACGCCTCCGCGTCACTTTCCCGCGACCTGAACGTAACAGAAATCCCAGGGGGCGATTTCTGGGCTGTTTTTGATCCAGTTTTCAGCCCAGAACACACAGATTAGAGGCTATAAAGTGGGGGAATGCATCCATTCATAACAAGCTCACAATTCATAATTTTAGGATTTAGGATTTAGGATTAGGATTCCTCTAAAAGGATTTAGGACTTTTATTATTTCAACTTACAATCTCTGCTCAATTACCAGGTTCAATGTTCCTTTTATTTATTTCCCCAATTCAATTTATGAACTCTTCCATGTTACCTTTGATATCTTTATTAGTACAACTTGAGGTATTTCAGAATTATGATTGCTTTCTTTTATTTATATAAATAATTTAGATTTTTCCCTTTTTGGCTTAGGTTGAGTCATTGGAGACGCTTGAGTTATCAAACTCATGGTTGATTAAAAATTGGAATTCTTCCAGAATTAATTTGGGTTCCAATAACTTTAACTTTTCCCAAGGAAAGACTAGGACTTGAGGAATCAGAATTAATTCATCCACTTAACTTACCTTCATAGTTAGAGGTTAACAAAGTGGGAGAAAAATCCAATTCTCATTACAATTGATAAGGAATAACCAGGATAGGACTTCCAGTTTTCATACCTTGCCAAGAGTCTATTTTATAGTTATTTATTTTATTCTTATTATCATTCAACATACTGCTTCCTTACTTTCAAAACCCCCAATTTACAAGACTCATAACCAATAATAAGAACATACCTCCCTGCAATTCCTTGAGAAGACGACTCGAGGTTTAAATACTCGGTTATCAATTTTAAAGGGGTTTGTTACTTATGACAACCAGAACTTTTGTAAGAAAGGTTGATTGCTTGGTTTAGTAACTATACTTACAACGAGTATTTATTATAACTTCTAAACCATCAATCTTCAGTTCTTCAAAATGGCGCTGTTGCCGGGGAATTGCAAACGTGTGCCTTATTATTGGTTATTGTAAATATTTGCTTTTTACTTGTTTATTTGTTTTTATTTTTGCTTTTTTCATAAATTAAGAGGTTATTGGTTTTTATTTAATTATTAAAAATTTTTCAAAAATTTTTTTTCTTGGTGTTCATCTTGATCTTCAAATTGTTCTTCGTGTTCATCTTGACCTTCAAGTTGTTCTTCGTTGTTTTCTTCGTTTTTATCTAAAAATTTTAAGTTTGGTGTCATTTTATTGTTTTTCTCTTTCCTTATTAAATTCAAAAATTCAAAATTTAAAACTCAAATTTCAAAATTTCAAATTTCAATTTTCAAAATTCAAATTTAAAAATTTAAAATTAAAATCTCAAATTTCAAAATTTAAATCATTTTCAAAAAATCATATCTTTTTCAAAATCTTTTAAAATTTTTATCTTATTATTTCATATTTCAAAAATCAAATTTCAATATTTAAATTTCAAATTTCAAATTTCAAAATTCAAATTTCAAAAATTTAAAATTCAAAATTTCAAATTTCAGATTTCAAAATTTAATTTTCAAATTTCAAAATTTAATTTTCAAGTTTAAAAATTTAAATTTCAATAACCTTTTAATTTCAATTTGTTTTTATTTTCGTTTTTAAATTTTTATTTACTATCATGAGTTCTCACTCCCATCACTATGAGTCTAGTTACAATTATGTTGCAGGAAGAAGAAATTACAATGAGAACAGTCATCAAGGTTGGAACAATCAAAGATGGGAGGAGCCACAAGGATTTGATCAACCCTCTTGGCGACAACCACCTCCAATGGACTATCAACAACCACCACCGTATGCCTATGAACCCTTTCCTCAACATGACTTTGGACCACCATACTTACAAGCCCCTTTTTACCATTCACCTTCATATGACCCTAACCCGTATCCACCATACCAACCACCTTATGAGCCAAATGAACCCTCCTATCCACCCCAAACCTCCATGGAGAAAGCACTTACCGATCTAAACTCTACTATACAAGCTCTCGTCGCCCAAATTGGACCACCAAATACCTTCAACAATCAACCCTCAAGCTCTAGTGCACTTCCTTTTCAACCACATAATGATCTCTCCATCCCATCACTACCATCCATGGAAGAGCACCCACATCCATCAATCCAAGAGCAACATGATCCCAATGATGCTATTGATATGGAACAAGAGAGAAGGGATCATTTTCGCGAATCCATACTCCATAAGGAGCTAGAGGAGGCCCTAAAGGTGAAGGAGCCACCACCTCCATATACACCATGTCCATATCCATCTACCCAAGAGCCATATGATCCTAATCATGCAATCCAAGCGGAACAAGAATCAAGGGATCATCTCAAGGAAACAGCGGATCGATTTCATGCAACTCTATATCAACTAAAGCAAGCAATAAGTCAATTAGCTTCCCAACACTCGGACACTCAAAGTGCTCCTATGGCTACATGTGGAGAATTAATAAAAGAGCATAGCATAAAGGAGACACTAGAAACTCCAATGGACAATGAGGAACATGGCTTTGTATTAGAACAAGTGGAGGAAGCCGGAATTATTGAAGAAGAAGAAGTGGTTGAAGACTTGGGAGATGCTAAACCTTCATGGGAAAGTCAGGTTATAGAGCCTCCTTCCAAGACGATTGAAATTGATGCTGAGGAGGGTGTACAACCTCCAAAGCATGTCATGGTTAAGGACTTAGAAGAGGTTGATCAAGAGATGGAGATTCAAGAAGAAGAAGCACAACCTCCTATGTCCTTGGTAAGCAATGAAGAAGAGACTAAATTGGAAGAAAGCTACCAAGAGGAAGAGGTTAAAATTGAAGAAGCTTGCAAAAAGGTGGAAGTTGTCAAAAAAGGAGCACAAGGGAGTGGAGCTGGAAATTCCTTTGCCAAAATTGTTGGAGACCCCTCCCCCTAAGTTGCCATCATCCTTCACAACATTCAAGTGGGTAAAATTCATATCCCTTAGCTTTCTAATTCCACTTGAATATGGGCTACTGGAGACGAATGGTCAACTTAGAGCTCTTTGTGGCATTAAGAGTAAGAGGAAGATGGTTAGTGGTTGGAGTTGTCAAGCAAGGTTCAATATGGTTGCATACTCAAAGTTTAAATGCAAAGGTTGGTGTAAAGCTCAACTGAATGGGTCTAGGAAGTTGGTTGGCCGCTTTAGTGAGAATTCAGATTGCTTGCCACCCAGATGGAATCATGATGATCAACAAGAAGACAGGTGCAAAAGCAAGGTTTGGGATCCTGGAATCTGTTCTGACATTCAACACCCCGGGAGCTTAAGAATCTGTTTGAAGCTGCTCAAAAGCTTTACGTGCCTAGTTTGGGACCCCGGAGGCTGTTGGAATTCCAAACACTGGTGGAGATTTTTGGATGAATTCAAGCATAAGCCACCATAACAGGAAGCTCATCAAATGTCCAACTTAAGGACTTTAACTAAAAGTGCTAGGTGGGAGACAACCCACCATGGTATGATCGTTCCTTTTTTATTTTTATTTAGTTTTATTTGTTTTCGAGTTTTATTTTATTTTATTGTATTGAACCTGGAGTTTTGCATAACATTCATATTAGCATTGCATTAAAAAAAAAACGCATGCGACGCGGTAGCGTCGCTGACGCGTCCGCGTCACCAGTGCATTGGGAAGAAAAGAAATCGAACAGAAAGTCATGCGAGAGCGTGGCTGGAGGCATGCCATTGGCACAAATTGATCCACGCGACCGCGTCGCCGACGCGTCCGCGTCACCCACGCGAACGCGTGGCTCTGTGAAATCGACGTAAAAGGGTGTAAGGCAGTAAGTTGGGCCGGAGTGGGGCTGGAACCATGCTAGAAGTACAAGCCCTCTCACGCGAACGCGTGCCCCACGCGTCCGCGTCATATTGGAAATAAGTCCATTCACGCGATCGCGTCGACCACGCGACCGCGTCACCCAAAATTTGGCACTAATGAGTTTTTGAACAGAAAGTTGTGCGAGTGTGAGGCTGCCCTCGCTCCAGTAGCATAAACTATGTCACGCGACCGCGTGACCGACGCGACCGCGTCAATCCGTATAAGTGCAAGTCACGCGACCGCGTGCCCCACGCGTCCGCGTCGCCTGCGCCGCACAACTTATCCAGATCAGCACCAATTATCTTATCTTTTCTTTTCCAATCCTAATTTTTCTTTTTTTCTTCTTTCTTTCTTACTTTATTCACTTCTCATCCTTTTTCACTCTCATTTTATTTAATTTATTTGCATATTTCATTCATTGCATTTTAATTTTGTGCATATTTTTCTTTTCTTTTCTAAATTTTTTATTTTTCATTGGTGTCACTTGTTCATATTCAACTGTTGTGTCTTTTCTGGTATTATTTTGGTGCTCAGTGACTTGTTTTACACTGTTGGATAATATTATTTAAGTCAATACTAATATTTTATGATATTTGTATTAATTTTGCATTGACATGAATTTATATTGTCTTGCACTCTCCTCCCCTATGTTTCAAATCTTGCACCACTAGTATGTCATTGCTTCTATTGTTTTCTCACGTACATGTTGATGCTTCCATGTAAATGAGACCTTTATCATTTGGCATTAACCCACCCATACTTCATTTATTTTCTTATCTTTATTTCTGGGTTACTTTTCTTCCCTTTTTCCTTCAGGATGGCCACTCGGAAGAGAACCGGAAGACGTTTATATGGGGAGCCATGACAAGTCCATCTGCACAATCTTTGGAGAAAAGCACCAGTTAGAACAGCCCGTCCACCTGCACATCTTAGCATGCACCGAGGACGGTGCAATCTTTAAGTGTGGGGAGGTCGATACCGATCTACGTGGGTTAGTACCTTCCTGTCTCAACACCAATGTTTAAATTTTCTTTGTTAAACTAGTTGTTGCATTTGCATGTTTAATTGCATATTTGTTTGGTTTTATGCATTTAGTTACTACTTGATTAAAGTAATAAATTTCTTTTTAGGACTCTATTTTTGAAAATTTTAACTAATTTAAATTGAAAAATTTTTATGTTAAAATTTGTCAGAAGTTATATTTGGAACATGGTTTTTGAGCCAAAGAACACACAACCTGTGAGATTTTGAGCTTATTTATATGGTTACATTATTTAACCATAAATTTTTATTCTTGTGTGTTTTCTTCTCTATAATTGCAATCTTTGCTTTGTTCCATTCTATGTGTCCAATATTTAGTATATTTACATGCTTGCATATGATTGAGGCCATTATTTGTTATTAGCTCACTTATCCCAAATAAGCCTACCTTTTATGTCACATTTGTTTGCCACTTTGAGCCTTTTAACCCCCTTCTGTTTTATAACCAGATTACTAGCCTTAAGCAGAAAAACAAATTAAAAATCCCAAGTTGAATCCTTGGTTAGCTTAAGATAGATATTGTGTATAATTTAAGTGTGAGAAATTTTATGGGAACATGGGATGAAATGAAAAAAATAGGGAATTAAATTGAATAAGTTATTTGAAAATTTGGGAAGCATGCTCATATGAAATCAAAATAATTAAATTACCATGTGCATTGAAAAAAAATTATATATTATTGAGTAATTAAATAAGGGGATACAAAAAAAAAAAGAAAAAAAAAGAGAAGAAAAGAGAAGAGAAGAAAAATAATATTACCCCAAATGCAAAAAGAATCAATGCACATGTGACGAAATTCAAAAATAAGTTTGATACTTGAGCATGTAATACAAAAGTGGAAAAAATTTGGGTAGCTAGGTAAAGTATTTTAAAATTATATAAAGTATGTATATGTTAGGTGAGATCTTAGACTAATCAAGGATTCACTTTGTTAGCTCACTTAGCCTTATAGATATATATCCTTACCTTTACCTCAACCCCATTGCAACCCTGAAAAGACCTCATGATGTTTGTATTGGTATACTAAATATTTGTTGATTGGTTAGATGAAGAACATGGTTGAGAAAGCATGACTAGGGAAGAGTAGAGTGATTGACCCTAGACACTTGAGAGTTAGAGTGATATACACTACCAGTAAGGGTTCAGTGCTTAATTCTATGTTCCCTGCTTTCATGAGCTATCTTCTTACAAGTTTACTTGTATTTCATTGTATAAATTTGAATTAGTGGAATTTAATTCATATTTTTCTTGGAGAACTTATTTACTTTTAACCAAGTAGGTAGAATCATTTTGCATATAGTTGCATTCATATAGATAGGTTGCATTTCATACATTCTACTACTCCTCTTCACCTTTATAGCTTCTCCTGAGTTTAGCATGAGGACATGCTAATGTTTAAGTGTGGGGAGGTTGATAAACCACTATTTTATGGTTTATCTTGTGCTCAATTGAGTGGTTTTTATCAACTCTTTACCCACTTATTCATACTATTTGCATGGTTTTACATTTGCCTTCCTAATTATGTGCTTTGATTGAAAACATGCTTCTTTGGCCTTAAGTTCCCTATGTTTAATCCTCTCTTATTTCTATTAGATGCCTTGATATATGTGTTAAGTGATTTTAGAGATTACAGGGCAGGAATGGCTCAGAGGATGGAAAGGAAGCATGCAAAAGTGGAAGGAATACAAGAAGTTGGAGAAATTGCTAAGCTGTCCAGCCTGACCTCTTCGCACTAAAACAGCCATAACTTGAGCTACAGAGGTCCAAACGATGCGGTTCTAGTTGCGTTGGAAAGCTAACGTCCGGGGCTTCGATTTGATATATAATTTGCCATAACTGCTCCGAAGTTAGGTGACGTGAACACGTGAATGACGCGCCCGTGTCGCATCTGCGAACTTCAATCCGCGCGGACGCGTGGACGACGCCTCCGCGTCACTTTCCCGCAACCTGAACGTAACAGAAATCGCAGGGGACAATTTCTGGGCTATTTTTGACCCAGTTTTTAGCCCAGAACACACAGATTAGAGGCTATAAAGTGGGGGAATGCATCCATTCTTAACAAGCTCACAATTCATAATTTTAGGATTTAGATGTAGTTTTTAGAGAGAGAGGTTCTCTCCTCTCTCTTAGGATTTAGGATTAGGATTCCTTTTAAAGGATTTAGGACTTTTATTATTTCAACTTACAATCTCTGCTCAATTACCAGGTTCAATGTTCTTTTTATTTATTTCCCTAATTCAATTTATGAACTCTTCCATGTTACCTTTGATATCTTTATTAGTACAACTTGAGGTATTTCAGAATTATGATTGCTTTCTTTTATTTATATAAATAATTTAGATTTTTCCCTTTTTGGCTTAGGTTGAGTCATTGGAGATGCTTGAGTTATCAAACTCATGGTTGATTAAAAATTAGAATTCTTCCAGAATTAATTCGGGTTCCAATAACTCTAACTTTTCCCAAGGAAAGACTAGGACTTGAGGAATCAGAATTAATTCATCCACTTAACTTACCTTCATAGTTAGAGGTTAACAAAGTGGGAGAAAAATCTAATTCTCATTACAATTGATAA
The DNA here is from genome assembly GCF_000816755.2 of Arachis ipaensis. Classification (NCBI taxonomy): domain Eukaryota; kingdom Viridiplantae; phylum Streptophyta; class Magnoliopsida; order Fabales; family Fabaceae; genus Arachis; species Arachis ipaensis. The sequence continues at coordinate 67,224,145 of NC_029787.2, forward strand.
GGATAACCAGGATAGGACTTCCAGTTTTCATACCTTGCCAAGAGTCTATTTTATAGTTATTTATTTTATTCTTATTATCATTCAACATACTGCTTCCTTACTTTCAAAACCCCCAATTTACAAGACTCATAACCAATAATAAGAACATACCTCCCTGCAATTCCTTGAGAAGACGACCCGAAGTTTAAATACTCGGTTATCAATTTTAAAGGGGTTTGTTACTTGTGACAACCAGAACTTTTGTAAGAAATCTTGATTGCTTGGTTTAATAACTATACTTACAACGAGTATTTATTATAACTTCTAAACCATCAATCTTCAGTTCTTCAGGTGTACAGAACCACATTCAAGACTTCTATAGGGACCTCTCCATACCAGCTTGTGTATGAAAAAGCCTGTCATCTGCCAGTGGAACTGGAACACAAGGCCTTTTGGGCAACCAGGTTCCTAAACCTTGATGCTAAGGTAGCTGGAGAGAAAAGACTACTCCAGTTGAATGAGCTGGAGGAGTTCAGACTCAATGCTTTTGAAAATGCTAAAATTTATGATAAACCACTATTTTATGGTTTATCTTGTGCTCAATTAAGTGGATTTTATCAATCTTTCATACACTTGTTCATACAAAATGCATGTTTTATATTCTCCTTCCTGATTTTGTGCTATGATTGAAAACATGCTTCTTTGGTCATATATTTGCTAATTTTAATCCTCTCTTATTATCATTAGATGCCTTGATATGTGTGTTAAGTGTTTTCAGAGATTACAGGGTAGGAATGGCTCAGAGGATGGAAAGGAAGCATGCAAAACTGGAAGGAATACAAGAAACTGAAGGAACTGCTAAAGCTGTCCAGCCTTACCTCTTGGCACTCAAACGGTCATAACTTGAGCTATAGAGGTCCAAATGATGGGGTTCATATTGCGTTTGAAAGCTAACGTCCGGGGCTTCGATTTGATATATAATTTGTCATAGTGGCCATATATCTAGGCGACGTAAACGCGTGCTCCATGAGGACGCGTTACAGTGACGAAAATCAGCGTGACAGATTTCTTCTCCAGCGATTTCTGGGATGTCTTCGACCCAGTTTTCGGCCCAGAAAACACAGATTAGAGGCTATAAAGTGGGGGAATGTATCCATTCAAAAAAAAAACAACATTCACATTAACAATTATTAGGATTTAGATGTAGTTTTAGAGAGAGAGAGTTTCTCTCCTCTCTCTTAGGATTTAGAATTTGGATTTCCATTATTTTAGGATTGCTTCTACAATCACAGGTTCAAAGTTTCTTTAATTTATTTTCTGCTTTTATTTATTTCAATGCTTTTACTTGTTAATATTCCTAAATTGGCTTATGAACCTTTTCATGTTAAGATTTGAATATTCTATTTAATATTATTTGAGGTATTTCAGACTTATGATTGCTTTCTTTAATTTTTGTATCCAAATTATTTTTATTCAAGTAGATTTTCTTCCCTTTTGGCTTTGGTTGAGTAATTAGCAACACTTGAGTTATCAAACTCAGCTGTTGATTGAAATTGGAATTCTTTGCTGGTTAATTTGTACTCCAATAACTCTAGTCTTTCTATAGGAGTTGACTAGGACCTGAGGATCAAATTAATTTATGCACTTGACTTTCCTTTGTTTAGCAAGGGTTAATTAAAAGTGGGAGCAGAATCTAATTCTCATTACAATTGATAAGGATAACTAGGATAGGATTTCAATTTCTTATACCTTGCCAAGAGATTTTATTATTATTAATTTATTTTTCTTGTCATTTAAATTACTTGTTCCTTATTTTCAAAAACCCAAAAACATATCTTTTTACATAACCAATAATAAATCATACCTCCCTGCAATTCCTTGAGAAGATGACCCGAGGTTTGAATACTTTGGTTATTTATTTTTATTGGGTTTGCTTAAGTGACAACCAAACTTTTGTACGAAAGAATTTTCTGTTGATTTAGAAACTATACTTACAACGCGATTAATTTATTTTTTTTATTTTTCTTTCCTTGTTTATTTGTTTTTGTTTTTAATTTTTATTAATTACTATGAGTTCTCACCCCCGTCGCTTTAAGTTTGGTTCCAATGTTGTTGTAAGGAATGGAAACTATAATGAAAATAGGCATCAAGGTTGGAAAAATCAAAGATGGGAGGAGCCACAAGGATTTGATCAACCCTCTAGGCAACAACCCCCTCCAATGCGCTATAACCAGCAAGTCCCACCATATGCTTACGAACCACCTCCTCAACACAACTCTGGACCACCATACTCACAAGCACCTTACCACCAAACACCCCCATATGACCCTAACCCACATCCACCACACCTACCACCATATGAACCACACCCAGAACCACCACCACAATATTCACCATCTCCATTGGATAACAACACACTCATCTCTAATATCATTGGTCTCACCTCTACACTCCAAAATCTTATATCCCGCACGGACCAATCCTCTACCTCCAATATTCAACCATCAAGCTTCAGTGCACTTCCTTTTCAACCACATAATAATTTTCCCATCCATCACCACCCTCCATGGAAGAGCACCCACATCCATCAATCCAAGAGCAAGATGATCCCAGTTATGCTATTGATATGGAACAAGAAGTAAATTCGCGTTGGTAGTATAGCTTCTAGACCGACAAGAATTCCTTTCTTATAAAAGTTTGGTTGTCACAAGTAACAAAACCCAAATAAATTTATAACCGAAGTATTTAAACCTCGGGTCGTCTTCTCAAGAAATTGCAGGGAGGTATGATTTATTATTGGTTATGTAAAAAGATATGTTTTTAGGGTTTTTTTTAAAATAAGGTACAAGTAATTTAAATGATAGGAAAAATAAATTAATAATAATAAAATCTCTTGGTAAGGTATAAGAACTGGACGTCCTATCTTAGTTATCCTTAACAGGTGTGAAGAGAATTGGATTCTACTCTCACTTTTAATTAACCCTTTCTAAACAAAGGAAAGTCAAGTGGACAAATTAATTTGATCCTCAGGTCCTAGTCAACTCCTATGGAGAGACTAGAGTTATTGGAGTACAAATTAACCAGCAAAGAATTCCAATTTCAATCAACAGCTGAGTTTGATAACTCAAGTGTTGCTAATTACTCAACCAAAGCCAAAAGGGAAGAAAATCTACTTGAATGAAAATAATTTGGATACATAAATTAAAGAAAGCAATCATAAGTCTGAAATACCTCAAATAATATTAAATAGAATATTCAAATCTTAACGTGAAAAGGTTCATAAGCCAATTTAGGAACATTAACAAGTAAAAGCATTGAAATAAATAAAAGCAGAAAATAAATTAAAGGAACTTTGAACCTGTGATTGTAGAAGCAATCCTAAAATAAGAGAAATCCTAATCCTAAATCCTAAGAGAGAGGAGAGAACCACACTCTCTAAAAACTACATCTAAAAACCTAAAATTATGTGAATATGAGTTCCTCCTCCGTGAATGAATGGATTCCTCTGCTTTATAGCCTCTAATCTATATTTTCTAGGCCGAAAACTGGGCCAGAAACAGCCCAGAAATCGTTGGGGGCGAAATCTGCCACGCTGATTTTCGTCACTGCGATGCGTCCGTGTGGAGCACACGTTCACAACACGTATATATACGGCCACTATAACAAATTATATATCAAATCGAAGCCCCGGATGTTCACTTTCCAATGCAACTGGAACTGCATCATTTGGATCTCTGTAGCTCAAGTTATGACCGTTTGAGTGCGAAGAGGTCAGACTGGACAGCTTAGCAATTTCTTCATGTTCTTGTATTCCTTCTATTTTTGTATGCTTTCTTTCCATCCTCTAAGCCATTCGTGCCCTGTAATCCCTGAAATCGCTTAACACACATATCACGGCATCTAATGGTAATAAGAGAGTATTAAAATTAATAAAATTAAGATCAAAGAAGCATGTTTTCAATCATAGCACAAAATCAGGAAGGAAAACGTAAAACATGCGATTTCTATGAATAAGCGTGAGAATAATGGATGAAAAACCACTCAATTTAGCACAATATAAACCATAAAATAGTGGTTTATCAACCTCCCCACACATAAACATTAGCATGTCCTCATGCTAAGCTTAAGAGAAGCTATAAAGGATGAATGGGGGAAAGTAAGACTCATGTAATACAATGCAATGCAACCTATGTATGAATGCAACTACATGCTAAGATGTTTCTACCTACTTGGTTAAAAGTAAATAAGTTCTCCAAGACAAAAATAATTCAAATTCCACTAATTCAAATCATATAATAAAAGACAAGTAAACTTGTGAGAAGATAGCTCATAAAAGCATGGAACATAGAATCAAGCATTGAACCCTCACTGGTAGTGTATATGCACTATAATCTCTCAAGTGTCTAGGGTTACTTCACTCTACTCTTCTCTAGTCATGCTTTCTAAACTTTGTTCTTCATCTAACCAATCAACAAAAATTTAATGTACCAATGCAAACATCATGAGGTCTTTTCAGGGTTGTAATGGGGCTAAGGTAAGGGTGAGGATATATGTATGGCCAAGTGAGCTATAATATGAATCTTTAATTAACCTAAGCTCTCACCTATACACACATTCTATATACTTTTAAATTCATGCCTAGCTACCTAAAATTTCCACTTTTTTATCTCATACTCATGCATCAACCTTTTTAATTTTTTTTTATCACATATGCATTGATCTTTTTCTTAACTTAACTTAGCATTGGGGTAATTTTGTCCCCTTATTTATTTACTTATTTATTGAATTTTTTTTGGATTTTTTTTTCTTTTTTTTTGAACATGAAAATAAACATAGCTTATCAATGCACATGGATTTTTAATTTTTATAGTTTCACATGAGTGGGCACCCAAATTCCCATTATTTTATCATGACACATTCCCTTATTAACCCATGTTCCCACAGTTTTCCCACACTTAATTGTTACACAATCCCTATCTTAAGCTAACCAAAGATTCAATTGGGATATTTAATTATTTTTCTGCTTAAGGCTAGTGATGTGGTTATAGAACAGAATAAATGGGGATAAAAAGGCTCAAGGTGGCTAACAAGAGTGATGTAAAAGGTAGTCTTATTTGGGATACATGAGCTAATAACAAATAATGGCCTCAATCATATGCAAGTATGTAAATACACTAAATAGTATAGAATGGAACAAAGCAAAGATTGCAATCATAGAGAAGAAAACACACAAGAATAAAAATTTATGGTTAAATAATGTAACCATATAAATAAGCTCAAAATCTCATAGGTTGTGTGTTCTTAGCTTTTTAAACTATGTTCCAAATACAACTTCAAACAAGTTTTAACAGAAAAAATTTTTTCAATTTAAATTAGTGAAATACTATAAAAATTTCTTGAAAACGAAAATATTACTTCGACCAAGTAGTAATTAAATGCATAAAATCAAACAAATATGTAATCAAACATGCAAATGCAACAATGAACAAACAAAGAAAATAAAACATTGGTGTTGAGATAGAAGAGTAACTAACCCATGGAGACCGGTATCGACCTCCCCACACTTAAAGATTTCACCGTCCTCGGTGCATGCAGAGATGTACAAGTGGACGGGTGGCTCCGCAGCTAGTGCTCTTTTTGTTCCTTTCCTTGCCGGTGGTTTGGGAGTAGCTTTCTCTTTACCCTTCTTGGTGGCCATCCTGAAGAGAGAAAAGGAAGGTAACATGTAAAATCAAGGGTTAAAGCAAGGAGGAGGATATTATAAGTGATAATTAATGCCAAGGTAAAGAAGGATGCCGTGAACACATGGTCGCGACTACATGTGATCAGTTCATCAATGGAAATATAGCAAGGGCATATTATGGTAAGTAGATGCAAGATGTTGATTAGCATGCTGGCAAGGGCATGAGTAGCACAGATCAAGCATCAATAAAAATGTATTATTACTCGTAACAAACTAATCACGTTTGTATTGACAATTAATTTTAATGAATAAAAAGAGTTGCAAGGGATTTGTGAAAAACAGGCAGTGGAGTAGAAGAATAGGGTAATTAAAAATGCACAATGCCATACGGAATTTTTCACAAACACTTGGTATGCATGTAAAATATGTTAGGGAAAATATTAAATCTAAACATGCCCCAAAGCTATTGGAAATCTCTCCCCCAAAGCCATTACCATCCAATACAACATTCAAGTGGGTAGAATTCTTATCCTTGCCCTTTACTTTCCCACTTGAATATGATCTACTTGAAACAGATGGTCAGCTTAGAGCTATTTGTGGCTTTAAGAGTAAGAGGGAGATGGTTAGTGGTAGGAGTCATGCAAGATTCAATATGGTGGAAAGCTCAAAGTTTAAATGCAAAGGTTGGTGTAAAGCTCAACTAAATGGGTCTAGAAAGTTGTTTGGTCGCTTTAGTGAGAATTTAGATTGCCTGCCACCCGGATGGAATCATGATGATCAACAAGAAGACGGGTGCAAAAGCAAGGTCTGGGACCCCGGAATTCAGTCTAGAAACCAACACTCTTGGGGCGTTGTCACTTGCTTTAACCTGCTTGAAGGCTTTTTGCGCCTAGTTTGGGATCCGGAGGCCATTGGAACTATAAACATTGGTGAAGATTCCTGGATGAGTTCAAGCATAAGCCACCATGACAAGGAGCTCACCAAATGTCCAACTTAAGGACTATAACTAAAAGTGCTAGGTGGAAGACAACCCACCATGGTATGATCTTTCATTTTTATTCTTAGTTTTATTTTATTTTATTTTCATTTTTATTAGTGTTCATTCATAATTTATGCATATTCACCTGCGTTCTGCATTTGCATATGCATATTGCATAAAAAAAATTTTATGCGACGCGCAAGCGTCACTGATGCGTTCGCGTCATCCTGCATTAAAAACAAGGAGAAAAGAAGCAGAGAGTCACGCGAAAGCGTGGCTGGAGGCGTGCCTTAGGCACAAATATGCCCACGTGACCGCGTCGCTGACGCGTTCGCGTCGTTTGCGAAATAGCCTCCCCACGCGTCCGCGTCACCCACGCGAACGCGTGGCCCTGTGAAATTGACGTAAATGGGTGAATGGCAGTAAGTTATGATGGAGTGGGGCTGGAATGATACTGGAAGCACCAACCCTATCACGCGACTGCGTGCCCCATGCGACTGCGTCATTTTTAAAGAAAGGCCATTCACGCTTGCGCGTCACCCACGCGCACACGTCACCCTGAATTTTGGCAATATGCATTTGAGACAGAGAGTTACGCGAACGCAAGGTTGCTCTCGCGCCACTAGCACAAATCAAGTCACGCGTCCGCGTCGCCTGCGTCGCACAACTTATCCAGATCAGCGCCAATTATCTTAATCTTATCTTTTCTAATCCTAATTTCTTCTATCTTTTCTTCTTTCTTCTTTCTTTCTTACTTACTTCTTCATCTCTTCAACTTCTCATCCCTCTTTACTTCCATTCTATTTTATTTAATTTATTTGCATACTTTCATTCATTGCATTTAATTTTGTGTATATTTTTATTTTCTTTTCTAAGTCTATTATTTTTCCAATGGTGTTAAATTTTCTTATTCAATTGTTAAATCTTTTCTGGTATTATGTTGGTGCTTAGTGACTTGTTTTCTACTGTTGGGTAATATTATTTAAGTCAATGTTGATCTTTTCTGATACCTGTATTCCTTTTGCATTGACATGAGCTTATACTATCTTGCATTACCCACACTCTCTTCCCCTTTGTTGCAATTTTTGCACTATTGATATGCCATTTGCTTCTACTATTTTTTCACTTGCATGTTGTAGCTACCATGTAATTGAAACCCTTATTATTTGGTATTAACACCCATATTTTATTTGTTTTCTATCTTTATTCCTGGGTTAATTTTCTTCTTTTTTCTCTTCTTTCAGGATGGCCACCGAAGAAGGGAAACAGAAAACTTTTACATGGGGCAACCGACAAGTCCATCTGCACAATCTTTGGAGAAAAGCATCAGTTGAAGCAACCCGTCCACTTGTACATCTCAGCATGCACCGAGGACGGTGCAATCTTTAAGTGTGGGGAGGTCGAGACCAATCTCCATGGGTTAGTTACTCTTCTATCTTAACACCAATATTTTATTTTCTTTGTTTGTTCATTGTTGCATTTGCATGTTTGATTGAATATTTGTTTGATTTTATGCATTTAGTTACTACTTGGTTGAAGTAATATTTTCTTTTTCAAGAAATTTTTATAGTATTTCACTAATTTAAATTGAAAAAATTTTTTCTGTTAAAATTTGTTTGAAGTTGTATTTGGAACAGAGTTTAACAAGCTAAAGAACACACAACCTGTGAGATTTTGAGCTTATTTATATGGTTATATTATTTAACCATAAATTTTTATTCTTGTGTGTTTACTTCTCTATGATTGCAATCTTTGCTTTATTCCATTCTATATGTCCGCTATTTAGTGTATTTATATGCTTGCATATGATTGAGGCCATTACTTGTTTAGCTCACTTATCCCAAATAAACCTACCCTTTCAATTACCTTTGTCAGCCACTTTGAGCCTATTAAATCCCATTTGTTCTATATTTTACCACATCACCAGCCTTAAGCGGAAAAATAATTAATTACCCCAATTGAATCTTTAGTTAGCTTAAGATAGAGATTGTGTGTCAATCAAGTGTGGGGAAACTGTGAGAACATGGGTTAATAGGGAATGCATTATATTTCTATAATTGATAAAATACTAGGAATTATGGTAACTACTCATGTGAAACTAAAAAAATTAAAAATCCATGTGCATTGATAATTATGTTTACTTTTACCTTTATTTTCAAAAAAAAAAAGAGAAAAATCCAAAAAAAATATTCAAGTAATTAAGTAATTAATGAATAAGAGGACAAAATTACCCCAATGTTAAGTCTAATGAAAAATCAATGCATATGTGATACAAGTTAAGAGAAAAGTTGATACATGAGTATGTGAAATATGCAAAAGTGGGAAAATTATGGGTAGCTAGGCATGAATTAGAAGTACATAGAATATGTGTATAGGTGAAGAGCTTAGGTTAATTAAAGATTCATATTATAGCTCACTTGGCCATACATATATCCTCACCCTTACCTTAGCCCCATTACAACCCTGAAAAGACCTTATGATGTTTACAGTGGTATACTGATAAACCACTATTTTATGGTTTATCTTGTGCTCAATCGAGTGGTTTTTATCAACTCTTTACCCACTTATTCATACTATTTGCATGGTTTTACATTTGCCTTCCTAATTATGTGCTTTGATTGAAAACATGCTTCTTTGGCCTTAAGTTCCCTATGTTTAAATCCTCTCTTATTACCATTAGATGCCTTGATATGTGTGTTAAGTGATTTCATAGATTACAGGGTAGGAATGGCTCAGAGGATGGAAAGGAAGCATGCAAAAATGGAAGGAATACAAGAAGTTGGAGAAATTGCTAAGCTGTCCAGCCTGACCTCTTCGCACTCAAACGGCTATAACTTTAGCTACAGAGATCCAAACAACGCGGTTCTAGTTGCGTTGAAAATCTAACGTCTGGGGCTTAAATTTGATATATAATATGCCATAGTTGCTCTGACGCTAGGTGACGCGAACACGCGCTCCACGCAGATGCGTCGCAATTCCAAAAATCAGCGTGGCAGTTTACTTCTCCAGCGATTTCTAGGTTATTTTCGACCCAGTTTTCAGCCCAGAAAACACAGATTAGAGGCTATAAAGTGGGAGAATCCATTCATTCATAAAAACAAGCTCACAATTCATAATTTTAGGATTTAGATAGAGTTTTTAGAGAGAGAGGTTCTCTCCTCTCTCTTAGGATTAGGATTTCAACTTTATTATTTCAACTTACAACTTCAATCACAGGTTCAATGTTCCTTTTATTTATTTTCCCAATTAATTTATGAAATTTTCATGTTAAGATTTGGATGTTCTATTTATTATAATTTGAGGTATTTCAGATTCAAGATTTCTTTCTTTTATTTATGTTACTGTTGCTTCCCATCTGAAGGCATTTTTATTCAAGTAGATTTTTCTCCTTTTTGGCTTTAGTCAAGTGATTGGTAATACTTGAGTTATCAAACTCAGCAAGTGATTGAACAGAGAGTCACGCGAGAGCGTGACCGACGTGAGTGCATTTGGAAGAAAAGGAAATTAAACAGAGAGTCACACGAGAGCGTGGCTGGAGGCGCGCCTTTGGCACAAATCACCCCACGCGACCGCGTCACTGATGCGTCCGCGTCACCCACGCGGACGCGTGACCTAGAAATCGACGTAAAAAAGGGTGCACGACCGAAAGTTGTGCAGGAGTGGTGTTGGACTGGTGCTGAACGCACAAACCCTACCATGCGGACGCATGGCTCAAGCGTCCGGGTCATGCCCCCATAATGGCCACTCACGCGATCGCGTCGATCACGCGACCGCGTCACCCTGGATTTTGGCAATACTAAGTTTCGAACAGAGAGTTGTGCGAGTGCAAGGCTGCCCTCGCGCCAGTAGCATAAACTGTGTCACGCGATCGCGTGACCGACGCGACCGCGTCAATCCGTATAAGTGCAAGTCACACGACCGAGTGCCCCACGCGTCCGCGTCGCTTGCGCCGCACAGCTTATCCTAATTTGTCAAATATCTTATCTTTTCTTCCCCAATCCTAATTTTTCCTACCTCCTTTCTTATTTACTTCTTCTTCCCTTCTTTCCCTTCTCATTCTTCTTATATTTCATTTTATTTTACTTAATTTAATTGCATACTTTCATTCATTGCATTATTTTCTTGGTGTTAGAAATTTATTGGGGTCATTATTTTCTATATTTTTGTGGATTATTAAAATGGTTTGACAATTATATATTACTTTTTAAAGGGTTGCTTGCATGTTCAATTTAATACTTTCAATAGCTTATTTACCATGCTTGCTATGTGTTTGTGAAAAAGCCCGTATGGCACTGTGCACTATTTTTTGATTTCTTTCTATCTACTACTCTAAATGCTTGCTTTTCACAAAATCCTTTTTATATTTTATCACTTAAATATAATTGTTATTACAAACATGTTGTTAGTTTAAAAGACTTGGTAATCTAACTTAGACATGGAATGCCTGATCTATGCTACTCATGCCTTTGCCAGCATGCCAATAAACATCTTGCATTTAATTGTCATTACGTGCACTTGCTATATTTCCATTAATGAACTTTTCACATGTAGTCATGACCATGTGTTAACATCATTCTTCTTTATTGTGCATTGATTACCACCTTTCCCGCTCTCTTCCTTGCTCTAACCCTTAGCTTTAAATGTTACTTTCCTTTTTCCCTTTTCAGGATGGCCACCAAGAAGGGTAAAGAGAAAGCTACTCCCAAACCACCGGCAAGGAAAGGAACAAAAAGAGCCCCAGCTGAGGAACCACAACCCCCATCCACTTGCACATCTTAGCATACACCGAGGACGGTGCAATCTTTAAGTGTGGGGAGGTCGATACCGACTTCCGTGGGTTAGTATTTCCTTCTCATTGCAAACCAATTTGAGCCTATTTTACCCCTCTGTTCTTTACTTTAGCACATCATTAACTCTAAGCGGAAAACAATAATGTCCTTAATTTGAATCCTTGGTTAGCTTAGACTAGTGAGAGTGCTCATGAATTAAGTGTGGGGAAGTGAATTTGGAAACATTTAGTTTGAGAATTGAGTATGTTAGAATTTTCTGAAAATGTGAAAGAAATGTTTAGGACATGATTCATGCATCCAATAATTTAATCATATACATTGAGAAAAATAAAATAAAAGAAAAAAAAAATATATATATATAAAAAAGAGAAGTGAAAAAAAAAGAAAAAAAATTACAATTAAGCAAAAAGGGGACAAAATGCCCCAAAGTAAGTGGTGAAAGCAATGCATATATACTGTACTTGAAATTAGAATGCATGAATATGTGGAAAACATGGTTAACGGATAGTTAGATGTAGTATTATGATTACATGGATTTTCTAAAGTTAGGTGAAAAGTTTAAGTTAATTAAGGATTCAGATTTTAGTCCACTTGGCCAAATACAATCATACCTTGACCCTAACCCCATTACAACCCTTAAAAGACCTCTTGATATGTGTATCTGTGCATTAAATTTATGTTGATTGTTAGATGAAGAGCAAGCCTTAGAAAGCAAGGTTATTAGAGAATTGAGAGAATCGAACCTAAAACACTTGAGTGATTAGAGTGCATACACTCCCAGTGAGGGTTCGATGCTCGATTCTTTGTTCCCGGCCTTCATGAGCTATTTTCTTCCACAAGCCTATTTGTACTTCATTTTTATGATTTGAATTAGTGAAATCCAGTTCATATTTATTCTTGGAGAATTTATTTACTTTTAAACCAAGTAGGAAAAAGCATTCTTCATGTAGTTGCATTCATATAGATATGTTGCATTTCATACTTTCTACCATTCCTCTTTACTCTCTTATAGCTTCTCCTGAGCTTAGCATGAGGACATGCTAATGTTTAAGTGTGGGGAGGTTGATAAACCACTATTTTATGGTTTATCTTGCGCTCAATTGAGTGATTTTTATCAGCTCTTTACCCACTTATTCATACTATTTGCATGGTTTTACATTTGCCTTCCTAATTATGTGCTTTGATTGAAAACATGCTTCTTTGGCCTTAAATTCCCTATGTTTAAATCCTCTCTTATTACCATTAGATGCCTTGATATGTGTGTTAAGTGATTTCAGAGATTTCTGGGCTATTTTCGACCCATTTTTTGGCCCAGAAAACACAGATTAGAGGCTATAAAGTGGAGGAATCTATTCATTCATAAAAACAAGCTCACAATTCATAATTTTAGGATTTAGATGTAGTTTTTAGAGAAAGAGGTTCTCTCCTCTCTCTTAGGATTAGGATTAGGATTAGGATTTCAACTTTATTATTTCAACTTACAACTTCAATCACAAGTTCAATGTTCCTTTTATTTATTTTTCCAATTAATTTATGAACTTTTCATGTTATGATTTGAATGTTCTATTTATTATAATTTGAGGTATTTCAGATTCAAGATTTCTTTCTTTTATTTATGTTACTGTTGCTTCCCATCTCAAGGCATTTTTATTTAAGTAGATTTTTCTCCCTTTTGGCTTTGGCCAAGTGATTGGTAACACTTGAGTTATCAAACTCAGCAAGTGATTGAAATTGGCAGATTCTGATTGAACTAGGATTGCTCTAAAGCTAGTCTCTCCACAGGAGTTGACTAGGACTTGAGAATCAAGCTAATTAGTCCACTTAACCTTCCTTTGTTTAGTAAAGGCTGACCAAGTGGGATTAAAACCCAATTCTCTTCACACCTGATAAGGATAACTAGGATAGGATTTTCAATTCTTATACCTTGCCAAGAGATTTTATTATTATTAATTTATTTTCCTTGCCAAAAGTTTATTTTACAGTTGTTTATTTATTTTAATTGCCATTTAAATTACTTGTCCCTTACTTCCAAAACCCCAATTTACAAACTCATAACCAATAATAAGAACACCTCCCTGCAATTCCTTGAGAAGACGACCCGAGGTTTAAATACTCGGTTATCAATTTTAAAGGGGTTTGTTACTTGTGACAACCAAAACATTTGTAAGAAAGGTTGATTGCTTGGTTTAGTAATTGTACTTGCAACGAGAGTTTACTATAACTTCTAAACCATCAATCTACAGTTCTTCATATACTAAATAATTATTGATTGGTTTGATGAAGAACAAAGTTTAGAAAGCATGAATAGAGAAGAGTAGAGATATTAACCCTAGACACTTGAGAGTTAGAGTGATATACACCACCAGTGAGGGTTCAATGCTTGATTCTATGTTCCCTGCTTTCATGAGCTATCTTCTTACAAGTTTACTTGTCTTTTATTGTATAATTTGAATTAGTGAAATCTAATTTATGTTTGTCTTAAAGAGCTTATTTACTTTTAACCAAGTAGATAGAAACATCTTAGCATGTAGTTGCATTCATATAGATAGGTTGCATTTCATACATTCAACCATTCCTCTTCACTCCCTTATAGCTTCTCCTGAGCTTAGCATGAGGACATGCTAATGTTTAAGTGTGGGAGGTTGATAAACTACTATTTTATGGTTTATCTTGTGCTTAATTAAGTGGATTTTATCAATCTTTCATACACTTGTTCATGCAAAATGCATGTTTTACATTATCCTTCCTGATTTTGTGCTATGATTGAAAACATGCTTCTTTGGTCTTATATTTGATAATTTTAAGAGTGCCTTGATATGTGTGTTAAGTGTTTTCAGAGATTACAGGGCAGGAATAGCTCAGAGGATGGAAAGGAAGCATGCAAAACTGGAAGGAATACAAGAAACTGAAGGAACTGCTAAAGCTGTCTAGCCTGACCTCTTCTCACTCAAACGGTCATAACATGAGCTACAAAGGTCCAAATGATGCGGTTTTAGTTGCATTGGAAAGCTAACGTCCAGGGCTTCAATTTGATATATAATTTGCCATAGTGGCCGTACAGATAGGCAACCCGAACACGTGCTCCACGCGGACGCGTCGCAGTGACGAAAATCAGCGTGGCAGATTTCTTCTCCAGCGATTTCCGGGCTATCTTCGACCCAGTTCTCGGCCCAGAAAACACACATTAGAGGCTATAAAGTGGAGGAATGCATCCATTAAAAAAACAACATTCACATTAACAATTATTAGGATTTAGATGTAGTTTTAGAGAGAGAGAGGTTCTCTCCTCTCTCTTAGGATTTAGGATTAGGATTTCTCTTATTTTAGGATTGCTTCTACAATCACAGGTTCAAAGTTCCTTTAATTTATTTTCTGCTTCTATTTATTTCAATGCTTTTACTTGTTAATATTCCTAAATTGGCTTATGAACCTTTTCATGTTAAGATTTGAATATTCTATTTAATATTATATGAGGTATTTCAGACTTATGATTGCTTTCTTTAATTTATGTATCCAAATTATTTTCATTCAAATAGATTTTCTTCCCTTTTGGCTTTGGTTAAGTGATTAGCAACACTTGAGTTATCAAACTCAGTTGTTGATTGAAATTGGAATTCTTTGCTGGTTAATTTGTACTCCAATAACTCTAGTCTTTCCATAGGAGTTGACTAGGACCTGAGGAAAAAATTAATTTGTCCACTTGACTTTCCTTTGTTTAGCAAAGGTTAATTAAAAGTAGGAGCAGAATCCAATTCTCATCACAATTGATAAGGATAACTAGGATAGGATTTCAATTTCTTATACCTTGCCAAGAGATTTTATTATTATTAATTTATTTTTCTTGTCATTTAAATTACTTGTTCCTTATTTTCAAAAACCCAAAAACATATCTTTTTACATAACCAATAATAAAACATACCTCCCTGCAATTCCTTGAGAAGACAACCCGAGGTTTGAATACTTTGATTATTTATTTTTATTGGGTTTGCTTAAGTGACAACCAAACTTTTGTACGAAAGGATTTTCTGTTGGTTTAGAAACTATACTTACAACGCAATTAATTTTGTGAATTTCTTTACCGATAGAAAATCCGATCGTCAATTTACAAGGAGAAAGCCAAAAGGTGGCATGACAGAAAGTTATCATCTAGAGTCTTTGAGCCAGGACAAACGGTTCTGCTGTTTAACTCTAGGCTCAGATTGTTCCCTGGGAAATTGAAATCCCGGTGGAAGGGACCATATGTGATTACAAGTATGCCACCATATGGATATGTAGAGCTTCAGGATATTGACTCTGACAAAAAGTTCATTGTTAATGGATAGAGAGTCAAACATTATCTTGAAGGCAATATTGAGCAAGAGTGCTCAAAACTGAGACTAAATTAAAAGCTCAGTAAAGTCCAGCTAAAGACAGTAAAGAAGCGCTTGCTGGGAGGCAACCCAGCCATTATAAAAAATTAGATGTTTATAACAATTATATGAGTCTATTTAATTTTGTTATTCATGTTCGTTAATGCATTTCAGTGAATAAGTAAGGGAAATGAAGGTTCAAGACATAAAGCAGAGAAATCACAGAGAAAAAGAGCTCACTGGCGTCAAAACGCCAATAAAGGGGCATTTTGGGCGTTAAACGCCAGTAAGGCTATCATTCTGGCGTTTAATGCCAGAAACAGCAGCATCCCGGGCGTTCAGAAAAAAAAAGCCCAGTAACAGAAATTCTGGCGTTTAACGTCAGCCAGGATACCTGGCTGGGCGTTAAACGCCAGAATGGCTATCATTCTGGGCGTTTAACGCTAGAACAGCAAAGGGGAGGTAATTTTGTTTCCAATTCGATTTTTTTTCAATTTTTCATATTTTAATTCATAATTTTTTTGCATAAAAAATATTTCAAATGTTCATCTTTCAATTTCTATTTTCAAAAACTTATAATCCTTTCAATTCTTTTTAATTCTTTTTTAATTCTTTTTAATTCTTGTCCATATCTTTTTCCAAACTTACATATCTTCTTAAATTCTTTTCAAATCCTTTTAATTTTTTAACATTAACAAGTTTTTCAAAATTAATTACCTCATTCTTCTTCTACTCCCTTCTATCTTATTTTGCTCAAGGACGAGCAAAGCTTTTAAGTTTGGTGTGGAAAAGTTCTACTTTTTGCTTTGCATTACTACTTATGGCACCCAAAGTCAGAGAATCCTCTAGAAAGAGGAAAGGGAAGGCAATTGCTTCCGCCTTCGAACCTTGGGAGATGGAGAAATTCATTACCAAAGCCTATCACTAAGAAAGAGGATGGAACAAACTAGAGGAGCTCAAGCACTCCATTGGACCATCGAGAGGAAGAAGTAGCCGCCATCACTAAGGTGAACCCGCTCCTTAATTTTCTTGCTTTTATTGTTATTTGTCTATTTTTATGTATATTTTTTGTCTAAGTCTTATTTTTATTACATGATCATTAATGTTTAGAGTCTATGTCTTAAAGCTATGAATGTTCCATGAATCTTTCACCTTTGTTAAATGAAAATGTTTTCTGAAAAAAAAAAAAGAAGTACATGAATTTCGAATTCTATCTTGAAAATAGTTTAATTATTTTGATATGGTGGCAATACTTTTCGTTTTCTGAATGAATGCTTGAACAGTGCATATTTTTTATAGTGAAGTTCATGAATGTTAAAATTGTTGACTCTTGAAAGAATAATGAAAAAAGAGAAATGTTATTGATAATCTGAAAAATCATAAAATTGATTCTTGAAGCAAGAAAAAGCAGTGAAAAACACAAAGCTTGCGAAAAAAAGATAAATATGGCAAAAAAAAAGAAAAAGAAAGAAAAAAAAGCAAGCAGAAAAAGCCAGTAACCCTTTAAACTAAAAGGCAAGGGTAAAAAGGATCCAAGGCTTTGAGCATTAATGGATAGGAGGGCCCAAAGGAATAAAATCCTGGCCTAAGCAGCTAAATCAAGCTGTCCCTAACCATATGCTTGTGTCATGAAGGTCCAAGTGAAAAGCTTGAGACTGAGTGATTAAAGTCGTGATCCAAAGCAAAAAGAGTGTGCTTAAGAACTCTGGGCACCTCTAACTGGGGACTCTAGCAAAGCTGAGTCACAATCTGAAAAGGTTCACCCAGTTATGTGTCCGTGGCATTTATGTATCCGGTGGTAATAGTGGAAAACAAAATGCTTAGGGTCACGTCCAAGACTCATAAAGTAGCTGTGTTCAAGAATCAACATACTAAACTAGGAGAATTAATAACACTATTTGAATTCTGAGTTCCTATGGATGCCAATCTTTCTGAACTTCAAAGGATAAAGTGAGATGCCAAAACTGTTCAGAAGCAAAAAGCTACTAGTCCCGCTCATCTAATTAGAACTAAGCTTCATTGATATTTTTAAATTTATTGTATTTTCTCTTCCTTTTATCCTATTTTGTTTTTAGTTGCTTGGGGACAAGCAACAATTTAAGTTTGGTGTTGTGATGAGCGGATAATTTATACGCTTTTTGGCATTGTTTTTACATAGTTTTTAGTATATTTTAGTTACTTTTTACTATATTTTTATTAGTTTTTATGCAAAAAATCACTTTTCTGGACTTTACTATGAGTTTTTGTGTTTTTCTATAATTTCATGTATTTTCTGGCTGAAATTGAGGGACCTGAGCAAAAGTCTGATTCAGAGGCTGAAAAAGGACTGCAGATGCTATTGGATTCTGACCCTCCTACACTCGAAGTTGATCTTCTGGAGCTTCAGAAGCCCAATTGGCGCGATCTCAACTGCGTTGGAAAGTAGACATCTTGGGCTTTCCAGCAATATATAATAGTCCGTACTTTGCCCGAGATTTGATGGCCCAAACTGGCGTTCAACGCCAGCCAGAGACGCTATTCTGAAGTAAAACGCCGGAACTGGCACCAGAACTGGAGTTAGACGCCCAAACTGGCATCCAAGCTGGCGTTTAACTCCAGAAAAGGCCTATGCACGTGTAAAGCTTAATGCTCAGCCCAAGCACACACCAAGTGGGCCCCGGAAGTGGATTTCTGCACTCTCTGCACTTAGTTACTCATTTTCTGTAAACCTAAGTTTCTAGTTTAGTATAAAAACTAAATTTAGAGATTCATTTTGAACGGATGACATTTTACACCTCATGTTGTATCTTCTACAGCATGAGTCTCTAAACCCCATAGGTGAGGGTGAGGAGCTCTGATGTGTCTCAATGGATTAATGCAATTACTACTATTTTCTATTCGATCACGCTTGATTCTGTTCTAAGATACTCACTCGTACTTCAATATAAAGAATATGATGATCCGTGACACTCATCATCATTCTCAAATTTATGAACGCATGCTTGACAACCACTCTCGTTCTATCTGAGCTCAACGTAGTCATTGGGCGACAGCTTGAGTGCGTATCTCTTGGGTTTCTAATCCACGAGTTTGACTTGCATCTCCTGACAACAGAGCATTCAAACCCATGAGATCAGAATCTTCATGATAGAGGCTAGAACCAATCGACAGCATTCCTGATATCCGGAAAGTCTAAACCTTGTCTGTGGTATTCCAAGTAGGATCTGGGACGGGATGACTGTGACGAGTTTCAAACTCACGAATGTTGGGCGCAGTGACAGTGTGCAAAAGTATAGAGATCCTATTCCGACACAAGTGAGAACCGACAGATGATTAGCCGTGTGGTAGCTGTGCCTGGTATTTTTCATCCGAGATGAGAGATTCGACGGTTGATTAGCCATATGATGCACGGAAACTTGTCGCTCAACAAATTTCCTTCGGCAAGTATACCGAAATATCGTCAAGTAAAAACTCACAGTAGAGTGAGGTCGAATCCCACAGGGATTGATTGGTCAAGCAACTTTAATTGGAAGAATGTTCTAGTTGAGCTAAGCAGAAAGTGAGTTGAGAATTGCAGGAAATTAAATGGCGGGAAAGTAAATAGTAGAAAATAAATGACGGGAAGTAAATTGCAGAATCTTAAATGGGGAAGGGAAGTTTAGCATGAAAGTAAATGGCAATAAGTAAAGAGAATGGGTAAGATCAGAAATGGGGAATTCATTGCGCTTAGGAGATGTTGCATTCTCCGGATCAAGTTCATTTTCATCTCTTCCTCAATCAATGCATTCATTGATCTCCTTGGCAATCTTAAGTGATTGAATTCCAATTACTTGGTAATTCAATCTCTCAAATCAGATCAATAGCCAATTCCTTGGTCTAATTGCTCATGAGAAGAGATGAAGTGTGGTCACTGATTATACCACATGTATTTCCAAATTAAAGTATTGGGAAAATTATATGTCACCATATCCGCCCAAACCCCAATTTGGTCCAACATGAGAAAATATTTCTAGCATGATCTCTTCATCCCTTTTCCAAGGTTCAGAAGAGATTCAAGTATGAATAGCTTCTTTTCCAAGATAACTACTCAATTGGATGAAGATTGAAAGCTTTCTAGTAAAATCAAGAGAAAAGAAAGAAGAAGGATTATGAAAACTATTATTGATCCATCAAATTACAATAGAGCAAAGGTGGAGAGTACATTCTAAAAGTTAAACTAGAAGTGCAGAGAAAGTAAAATACGTAGAGTAATTCTAATAATGCCCCAAAAGCTCCCCTCTCTAGTTCAAAGCTACTCCTATATATACTACTCTTCTGATCTTCTAGTTGATTCTTCAAGTCTTGGATGTGGGCCTTTGGATCTTGAGTTGAAGCAGTTATCTTCTTCAGTGGGCTCAGCTTTACTTGCAGAGAAAGTGTGAAGTAAGCAGGGACTTTAGCTTAGGGCGTTAGTGGTGTTAACGTTAAGTGAAAATGTGGGGTTGAGAACGTTAGTGACAATCACCTTTTTCACTAACGTTCCTAACCCAAAGTGGTCCACGTTAACTTCAACGTTAGTGGCACTAACGTGACCACTAACGTTGACCCTTGGCCCTTCGCAAATGTTACTGGGGTTTACCTTTTTCAATAACGTTGAGAGTACCCCTTTCTCCCTACGTTAGAGTTCACGTTAGAATAGTTAACGTGGCCTTTAACGTAGGCTTGCCAAATCTTCGAGAGCGTTAGTGACACTTACCTTTGTCACTAACGCTTTAGAATGCCCCTACTTCCTACGTTAGAGTTCACGTTAACTAGGTTAACATGACTTCTAACGTGGTATTGATAGCCATCTCCAACGTTAGTGACAAAGGTGAGTGTCACTAACGTTGGCATCATCTTCTTCTTCCACGTTAGAGCTCATGTTAACTAAGTTAGCGTGGCTCTTAACGTGGCCAATTGCCCCTTTTGGAACGTTAGTGGCACTTACTTTTACCACTAATATTGGAGTTCTACTTCTCTTCCACGTTAGCTTCCACGTTAACATAGTTAACGTGGCAACTAACGTGGTTCATCCAAGCAGATCCTTGGTACAAGAGCACCACAGACACATCCCTCAAGATTCAAGCCCTTGGTGCCTAGCCTTATTCTTTATTAACTTTTCTTTCTTTTTTAACTCTTATTGTTATTTTCCTTTTTCTTATTAGGATCTTATTATTTAGCTAGTCTCATGGGGTGTGTTTCAAGCATATGATTCAAGACAGATAGTTGCTTTCCCACCTTGTTGGTGAACCAACTTAGCTAAGTGATTACTACACCACAAATTTAAGGACCTACTCCACAACTCGAACATTACTCTGGTCTTTCATAATATCTCTTTTTTTCTTTTTATTTAGATTAAGAGGACAAGCATACAATAAGCAAGATGAAAATGAAAACAGGCAACTTGACTAGCAAGCATAGACTTAAGCAAAAACAAACATCAAATTCTAGTGCATTAAGCTTAAAGAGTGACTATTAATCAAGGGCACATTCAGACTTCCAAATTGATTATTTCCAAGCATATGGAATCAAGTAACAATACAACCTTTTGGTGATGCCTTCCAGCTACCCATTTGTTGTCATCCTCCATAGCTTCTGCATCTTTCCTCGCTTCCTTGGATGATGGTGCACTGTTTTTCCAAAAGATTGATTGAATCCCTGTAAAGTTATTAGAAGTTGCTTGTCCTCAAAGCACTTGAGAGATAGTTAGTATGCATGTATGCTTGTGCATTTTGGAACTTAACTTGGTGTGTGAACACCAAACTTAGTTCCTTGCCTAATACAGCAGGTTGAATGCATGCAGAAAATCTCATGTGTTGTTATCAGCAAGACAACTAGAAACTAACTACTGTTAAGTGGTTCCCCTGATTGGTTGGATCTAGCAATTTGCCCTTGAAGGAGTGTAGTGTGATTCTAACTGAAATTTTTGGTGGAACACCAAATTTAGAATTACACACTCACTCTTGTATTGTTTTGGTGTGTAACACCAAACTTAGCTCCTCACAATACGGGGGAAACTACTTGTGATTTTTATTAAAAATGCAAATGAAAAGAGAACTACCTTAGGTTGGGTTGCCTCCCAACGAAGCGCTCTTTTAGCGTCGCTAGCTCGACAATTCCTCCATCACTTGAGGTGATACTTCACTTTGGGGTTTTCCCCCATGTTGCCCATGTAGTGTTTGAGCCTCTGTCCGTTAATAGTGAACTTCCTCTTTGAACTTTCCTCCATGATTTCTATGTGCCCATACAGCGAGACCTTTGTGATAAGAAAGGGTCCTGACCACCTTGATTTGAGTTTTCCAGGGAAGAGTCTTAATTTGGAATTGTAGAGGAGCACTTGCTGTCCTTCTTTGAAGCTTCTGAGTGTTAAATAGAGGTCATGCCTTCTCTTTGCCTTTTCTTTATAAATCTTGGCATTTTCATAGGCTTGAGATCTGAACTCCTCCATTTCTTGCAGCTGCATGACCCTTTTTTCACCAGCAGTAGTGCTATCAAAATTTAGCAGCTTGAGGGCCCAGAGAGCTTTGTGTTCCAGCTCCAATGGTAGATGACAAGCCTTTCCATACACCAATTGGTATGGGGACATCCCGATTGGTGTTTTGAATGCCGTTCTGTATGCCCAAAGAGCATCATCCAGCTTCTTCGACCAATCCTTCCTTGATACTCCCACAGTCTTTTCCAGAATCCTTTTTAGCTCTCTGTTAGATATCTCAGTTTGCCCACTTGTTTGGGGGTGGTAAGACGTGGAAATCTTGTGTTTCACCCCGTATCGTAGGAGAAGAGCTTCTAGTGGTCTGTTATAAAAATGGCTCCCTCCATCACTGATGAGTGCTCGTGGGACTCCGTGTAACAACCCTGATTTTCGAGTATGCGAGATCTTTTCCGAAGGCACGGATTTCTCCGGAAGATCAGTAAAGGGAAAACCTCTTCTATATCATCAAGTATCTCAATCCTCATTGTCATTATGTCATCAATAACGCAGTCACGAAGAACCTAGTTTTGAACCGTATCGGTTAGGAGTTTTGATTCGGTTTTTCATAAATAGTCTCAGTTTGACAAATTTGTGTTTTCTTGATGTTCTTCCTTAGGAATCATGCTTAACTTGACTTGAGGGCCAAGAAACGTGAATTTCCAGCAAGTCTAAGGTGAGATATCTCTTCCTAACATACTGAGTGAGATTTAGTCAGTTGAGAGTTTTTGGATTTAAAGTTGTTCGTGATGTGATTTAGGAGGAAAAAGTGCTTAAGGACCACCTGAAAGTTTAACTGAATTAGGAGCAGCAAAACCAGGTAGGGATTGACGAATTTAATCTTGATTGATTGTGTTTGAGTTGTGTGACTATGATATGGTTTGTCTGTGCTTGAAATTGATTGTTTGTATGAGTAATTCTTGTTGAAATTTTGGTGAAAATTTGAGAAAATTTGATGAAATTCAAGCTATGAATGTGTGTTCTTATGGCTGCTGAAAAATGAAACCCTAGAGCTTAAATTGGGGTTCAATTTGTGTTGAAATCATGTAGAAAATATATGGTTTTAGTGGCTGGAAATTTATTTTGAATTTTGGTAAAAATTGGTTGCTGAAAAGACTGAAAAATGGGTGAAAACAGAGAAAGAATCTGAAGAATTTACAAAGAACACTTTGAGTGTGGTGAAGAACATTGAAGAACACCTTTTAGATCTTAAAAAGGGCAAGGTTGTAATTATTTTGGTGTTTAAGGGGTTATTTGGTAATTTCTAAAAGTTAGGGTGGTTAAAGTAGAAATATTAAAAGTTACCGGTGGTAAAAAGTGAATTTTAAGAATAAAGGGATACAGAGAAAAGAGTAATCAGAGCAAAGTAAAAAGACAAAGAGAAAAGAGTAATGTGATAAAGAGAAATGGTTTGAATTAAGATGTTGTAAAAGTAAAAGCTGTAGAGTTTGTATAGCATGATTGAACAGAGAAAGAAAGAAGTACTGCATAAAAATGTGAAAGTGATGAGGAATAATGAGAATGTTAATAAATGATGATAATGAGAATGATTATGTAAGAATCTGCTGCAGAGAGGCAGTCAGATAGATGGTGGTACGACCACTGAGAACGCTTTCCTGGGATACCTTGCTATAATGCTTTGCTGTAAGACAGAGGTTGCTTACAGTGAGTGTGTTGTTGCTCCTGTAAGACAGAGGTTGCTTACAGTGAGTATATTGTTGCTCCTGTAAGACAGAGGTTGCTTACAGTAAGTCTGTTGGGCGTATATCGGCTAATAAGTGCCGCTCTGCAAGACAAAGGTTGCTTGCAGTGGATATTGCCAACAGGAAAGCCTTATCCAGACAGAGGTTGCTGGGTAACGTCGGGAGTGGGTATGTAACTGACAGATGAGCTCATTACCTGCACTAGGGCTAGACATGCATCATACTTGGCTGTGCATTTTTCCTCTGTTATGATTGTTGTATGAATGTATGCTTTCCTTGTTTGTATTCTATTCTCTGTGTCTGTGTTGTATTTTCTTGTATTTTTCTGTTTGTGTTCTGTTTTCTATTTTCTCTATTTCCTCTATTTATATGTATCTTCTATTTACTACTTCTTGTATTCTGCTATTTGTCTGCTAAACAACAAGGAATTAATGAACTTAACTAATAACCCCGACCCTACTAAGAACTCCCAAGTTCTTACCCCTTCTTGCTCATATAATAAATAATAGATAATAATTAGGAAGACAAGTTGGTAGCGCTCAGTTTCTAGTATGATCATGACGTACCAGAAATTGGGTCGTTACACTCCGAACCGGCTAAAGATATTCTTTCTGAGGAAGTTCATGACCACCTTGTTATTATTCGTTGGGGTTGCAATAGCCTCTACCCACTTGGAAACGTAATCCACTGCTACCAAGATGTACTTGTTTGAATATGAGGTTGGAAAAGGTCCCATGAAATCGATTCCCCACACATCAAACAGTTCCAGTTCTAAGATGAAATTTTGTGGCATCTCATTCCTTTTGGGTAAGTTTCCAGCTCTTTGACATTCATTGCAATTTTTAACCAGTTCTTTGGCATCTTTGAAAAGGGTGGGCCAAAAGAATCCGCTTTGTAATACCTTGGCTGCAGTTCTGTCCCCTCCAAAATGGCCTCCATAGCATGAGCTGTGGCAGTTCCACAAGACCTCTCGTCCCTCTTCTTCCGAGAGACATCTTCTCAGAATTCCATCTGAACACTTCTTGAAGAGATATGGTTCATCCCAGACAAAATACTTTGCGTCATTGATGAGCTTTCTTTTCTGGTATTTGTTGATGTCTGGATGTAAAGCCCCAGTTGCCTTAAAATTGGCAATATCTGCAAACTAGGGTGCTCTGTGAATCGTCATCAACTGCTCATCTGGGAATAACTCATTTACATTTGTATCATGTGTTCCTCCTTTATCATGAGGGATTCTGGATAGGTGATCTGCTACCTTGTTCTCCACTCCTTTCTTGTCTTTGATTTCAATATTGAATTCCTGCAACAATAAAATCCATCTTATTAGTCTTGGTTTTGATTCTTGCTTGGCAAACAAATATTTAAGTGCTGTGTGATCTGTGAAGAAAATCACTTTGGCACCAATGAGGTATGATCTAAACTTGTCAAATGCAAAAACTATTGCCAGCAACTCCTTTTCAGCAGTGGTATAGTTTCTTTGGGTATCATTGAGGACTTGCTGGCATAGCATATCACATGGACCAAGTTATCTTTCCTCTGTCCTAACACTGCCTCAATTGCGAAATCAGATGCATCGCACATCAGTTCAAACGGTAGGTTCCAGTCAGGTGGGGAAATGATAGGGGCAGAGGACAACCTCTTTTTCAAGTTTTCAAATGCCAGCATGCACTTTTCATCAAAGATAAATGGTGTATCAGATATAAGGAGATTGCTTAAGGGCTTGGCTATCTTTGAAAAATCTTTAATAAACCTTCTGTAAAAGCCAGCATGCCCTAGAAAACTCCTAATTGCCTTGACATCACTTGGTGGAGGTAATTTTTCAATGAGTTCCACCTTGGCTCTGTCCACTTCAATGCCTTGGTTAGAAATCTTATGACCAAGAACTATTCCTTCTATCACCATAAAGTGACATTTCTCCCAGTTCAAGACCAAATTAGTTTCTTGACATCTTTTTAATACCAGGGCCAGGTGATTTAGGCAACTAGGGAAGGAATCTCCAAATACCGAGAAATCATCCATAAAAACTTCAATGAATTTCTCTATCATATCTGAGAAGATAGAAAGCATGCAGCGTTGGAAAGTCGCAGGTGCATTACATAGCCCAAATGGCATGCGCCTGTAGGCAAACACTCCATATGGGCATGTGAATGAGGTTTTCTCTTGGTCTCTCGGATCAACCACTATTTGATTGTATCCTGAATAACCATCGAGAAAACAGTAATATGCGTGTCCTACAAGTCTTTCCAGTATCTGATCCACGAATGGAAGGGGGAAATGATCTTTTCTTGTAGCTTCATTCAGTTTTCTGTAGTCTATGCACATCCGCCATCCTGTGACGGTCCTGGTGGGGATCAGTTCGTTCTTCTTATTGGGGACTACAGTGATTCCTCCCTTTTTTGGCACAACATGCACGGGGCTGACCCAGGGGCTGTCTGAGATCGGGTAATGGTGCACGAAATTGTGATCATCAATGGCGCCATCAACATGGTACGCTCAATTGTAATCTCAACTTTTTATCACAACTTCGCACAACTAACCAGCAAGTGCACTGGGTCGTCCAAGTAGTAAACCTTACGCGAGTAAGGGTCGATCCCACGGAGATTGTTGGTATGAAGCAAGATATGGTCATCTTGTAAATCTCAGTCAGGCGGATATAGAATGGTTATGGAGTTTTCGAATATCAAAAATAAAATAGGGATAGAAATACTTATGTAAATCCTTGGTGAGAATTTCAGATAAATGTATGGAGATGCTTTCGTCCCTCTAAACCTCTGCTTTCCTGTTGTCTTCATCCAATCAGTCTTACTCCTTTCTATGGCTGGCTTTATGTAAGGACATCACCGAATAGGATTCACCCTCCTTTTGCGTCTGTCATTACGCCCAGCACTCATGATTTTGAAGCTCGTCACAGTCATTCAATCATTGAATCCTACTCGGAATACCACAGACAAGGTTTAGACTTTCCAGATTCTCTTGA